>NC_036443.1:19152107-19470081 GCF_002775205.1 Xiphophorus maculatus
TCGGTCTCCCTGGAAACCATGCCTCCCAGCATTCTTTGTGTGAGTGACAAGAAGAAGGTGTGACAGAGTGAGGTCTTTGTGTGAACTGGTATCTCAGGAGCTGGACGGATATGAAATCGCCTTTTCATCATGTACCGACCTAAAAAAGTTACTATTATTATTATTCTACATTTACATTCAGTTTTAATTAAAATAAAATATACTTACATTCCCCATTATGATTTCCTTCAAATAATTTTTCCGTTTTAAGAAGGAACCACAACTGGCTACCATGACCAGTGCAGCCTGCATGTGTCTAAGACAAACAACCCCCGTTTTGGATAAGTAAAAGACAGAAGCTGGTTCAGAATCATCTGCTGTTTATGTGTTGCTTAGTAGAGATAAGGCCACTTTCACAGTTTGCACTCTGCTGTAAATATGTGCCAGAATGGATCTACACAAACACACACACACACACACGCCCAGGCACACGTCCTTCCAGACTGACTCTCACATTTTAGATCTTTCCTGCGCGGGTGCACGTGTCAGGGTGTTTGCTTGGGCTTCAATCTCAGCCACCTGATAAACGACGAAACCAATAACTGATAAAAGTATCAGACAAGACGCAGAGCTGTCCACTGAGCACCTGGAAATGGACCTTTTCCTGAACACTGACCAGATAAGCAAAATCTGAAATAACTGACTCCAGGGACACCTGCCAGGTCTTACTGATAGGTGCTATAACTCTCGTTGGAGTCTTTCGGCTTATGTGGAGTCCAGTGAATTCTTGTTTTTTTTTCTTGTAATAGAATTTTTTAAGCAGTCAATATGATACACCTTTCATGAAATACACTGTAGCAATGACAGCATAATGCAAGCTGCACGTGTTTCTTAGTTTCACATATATTTCATGTCTACAACCCTCACTTTGAAAATATTTAAAGTATTAATGCCCCTTAAACCTTTTTAGAATTACAATGCATCTGGAAAGTATTCAAAGCACTTCACTTTCCCCACTTTTAGTAACATAAAAGCCATGTTTAAACCAGTATTAAATTAATTAATTTCATTCAAATTCTACACACAAATACCCCATTACGACAAAGTTTTTGAGTGTTTTGGCAGTTTAGTAAAAATGGAAAGCCAAAAAATCACATTTACATAAGTAGTCACAGCCTTTGCTTGAACAGTTTCCATTGATCATATTTGAGAAGCGTCTACAACGTAAATGGAATCTAGCTGTGGTAAACTGAGTGAACTGAAATAGATTTGGGAAGTCTGTCTAAGGTCTCACAGTTGACAGTTCAGGTCAGAGCGCAAAAATGTTAGAGACAGGATTAATTCCTTGAGGTAGAAATCTGGGAAAGTTACAGAAAACTTTGGCTGCTTTGAAGGTCACAATGAGCCCAGTGGCCTCCAACATACATAAATCAAAGAAGTTTAGAACAGAGATTCTTCCTAGTCAGAACTTGATGTTCAACCTTTCAGACCTCCAGCATTCCTCTGTGAGAGACAAGAACCTTCCAGAGGGACAACCACCAGTCAGGCCTGAATGGTAGAGTGACCAGATGAAAGCCACGCCTTAGTAAAAGGTATGTGACAGTCCATCTGAAGTTAAGCAAAAGGTACCTGAAGGAGAAACAAAATTCTCTGGTCTTGTTAGACAAAGGTCACCGCCAGGCCAAGATCATCCCTACAGTGAAGCATGGTATTGGGAACATCATGCTATGGGGATGATTTGCAGCAGCAGGAAATGGCAGACTGGTCAGGATAGAGGGAAAGATGAATACAGCAATGTACAAAAACACCGGATAAAAACCAAAGCATTTTTGACCTCAGCACATAGCCAAGATCTCAAAGGAGTGGCTTCAGAACCACTCTGGGAACATCCTGGAAAAACCAAGCCAGACTTGGTCTTTTCAGGTCTTGAAAGACCTGGAGAGACTTGAATCTGAACATCTCTGGAGAGATCTGAAAATGGCTGCACAGATGCCTCACATCCAACCAGATGGATGAAGTACTGCAAAGAAGAATGGGGAAAACTGACTACCGATAGGTGAGCTAAGCTGGTGGCATCGCCCTTACAAAAAAATCTCATGAAATTCACATGTGGTCACATGTGGTTCCCATGTACCACATGTGATAAAGTATTTTGTTCATGTGATCCATGGTTTGTTCAACATTGGATCACATGTGTCACATGTGATCACATATTTTTCACATGTGCACCACATATGATCAGATTTATATATATATATATACATATATATATATATATATATATATATAGGTGAAATTATTGCTGCAAATCTTTAAGGGTGTGTCTCTTTGCTGTCCATTCTTCAATACAAAATAGCTGAAGGTCAGTCAGGAAGGAACATTTTTGAGCATATATTTTCAAGTCTTAACAGGGCCATTTTAACACATGATCACAAAAAAGGTATATTTACCGTGATTGTTTAAATGGAAGATATTTTTTTTCCTCTTTTAACATGTTATTTTTTTCAGGATTGCCCAGTCCTCAGCTCCATTCATCTTCCCAACATTTCTTTGTGCCCTCTGAAGGAAGGCATTCCCACAGCATAATGCTGCCACTACCATGTTTCACACCAAGGATGGTGCATTCAGGGTCACATGCTGTGTTTGTTTACCACCACACACACAGTATTTTGCATGTAGATCGAAAGGTTTAGCTTCGGTCCCATGAGAGCCAGAGGACCTCTGTCCACATGTTTTCTGTGTCCTAGATGGGTTGTGGTGAAAGGTAAAAACATGACTTCTCTAACTTTTCTGCTCATTGTTTCTTTCTCCATAAAAAAAAAAAAGAAAAAAGAAAAAACTGATTTGTAGAGCGCTGCACTGCAGCTGTCACCTCCAAACTGAGTCGTGGATCTCTGCAGCTGTTCCAGAGTTACAATGGGCCTCTTGGCTGCTTCTTTGACTAACCCACCGTGTCTCAGTCAGTTTGAAGTTATGCCAGACTGTTTATATTTTTAAATGACTCCTGTCTTTCCACTTCATGGTTGTGTATTACTTTGCATCTAAAATCTCAGTGAAATACATTGATTTTGGGGGGAAATGTTAAAGGGTATTAAGTCTTTTATAAGGTATTGTAATGTGGTGGCTGATGGCACTTCACTGAAAACTTTAGGCTAACAGCAAACTTTCACCCTTCTCACTTCTCAGCCTCCAAGAGCCACAATGTTTTTAATCTTTTAACAAATGCTCCATTAATCAGAAATCCCCCACATCCTCACATTTTCCCACCCTATTATCATTATTAGCATCTCATCACCACTTTGTCATTAGCCGCCTCTAATGGTGCCTGCTTTGTTTCTCTCGTTTTACAGTCTGTTGTGGCTTCAAATGTTTTCCTTCTCTATTTGTTTTTGATTAGTTTGGTTTCTGCATTAGATGTCATTTGCTGCCGTCTTGAGCAGACCTAAGGTACATTCTGTGAGATTCATTTGATGCTCCATTTGTTGTTAGTCTTATGGGAAGAATAATCTTTGAGTGTATGGCTCTCCGACTTCCTCCCATCTCTCCAAATCTACATCTTAAAATAGACTCAAAACCTATTTTAGTCCTGCTCTCATCTTCTTTTTTTTTTGATCTTCTGCTTTGACTCTTTCCATTTGACCAGGCAATTTTTTTCCCATTAAGCCTTTCACCTGTGTTTTTGACTTCCTATGTTTTTTTTTCTAACATCCATTTTTAGAGCAGTTTTATCACTTTTTTTGCCCATTAACCTACTTTGTTTTCCTCTGCTCAGTTCTCCTCTCCATCCTGCATGCCTCAGCAGCCTCTCTGTCCTGCCTGTCTGTGTTGGCATGAGCATTGCTGGCTCTGCACCCGCCTGCCCACACTTTATGCTGATTGGACCAGCTGTTCCACTTAAATTCACCATGGCAACCACAACCCGTTGCTTAGCAACCCCGCTCTTCTCCCTGATTCCTGCCATCGTTCTCCACAGGCAGAGGGAGAGTGAAAGAGAGAAGAAGAGATTGAAAATTCCCTCAGATTTGTGCATGTGTGTGTGTGTGTGTGTGTGTGTGTGTGTGTGTGTGTGTGTGTGTGTGTGTGCGTGTGCGGGCGTGTGTGTGTGTGTTTGTGAGCTATACATGGGCATGCTTGGCTCCTGTTGTGTAACTCAGAAGGGAATGTGTTGTGTGAGCTGATAAGATGGTTAAAACTGGCTAGTGTTTGCCACAGGGACCATCAGTTAACTCTGTGGAAACTGGTTAAAGTGGGTAAATCAGATTTATATATATATATATATATATATATATATATATATATATATATATATATATATATATATATATATATATATATATATGTGCCTGTCTGATTGCGTGTGTGTGTGTATATGTGCCTTCTTGTCTCCCGTTGACCAGACTTGTCCTCTCAGGCGTGATGACAGTAAGGGTGCATGAACACTCAAGCTAAAGAATTCATGGCACTGCTGCTCTCAGAGGCCTCACTGTCAGTGTAGCCCCATGGCCTCCGCATACTAATCCAACATACTGGATAGATGGACTTGGCGTGGGCCACTTTGTGGTTTGGGGTGTACCATGTTTGTAAAATAGTCTGTTCCAAGATCACAAAAAATCTTCAAAAGGTTTTGCAGTTTAAAGGCTGCCTCTATAAACATTTGGGAAAGAATAGTTTGCTCTTAGGAGCTCGGTAAATTTGAGATTGGCAGCAAAATTTGATGCCTCTTGTGCATTTAAGACTCTTTTAAAAACTTTCTTTCTACTAAAAGTCTCACAGTCGACTGTTAATGGCATTGAAACAAAGTGGAAAGCGATTGAAAACAACAACTCTGACACAGAGTGGGGTTGGATGCTGAGGTGTCCAGCTTTCGGCAAGTATCAGATTCTCTCAAGAACGATGCACAGAGTGTCATGCAATGGGTTTCCATGGCCAACCCGATGGATTAAAGAAAATTCACACAAACACGCTTCAAAGTCTTGTAGAAAGCTTCCACAAAAGAGTCGAAGGTTCAACCCATAAAAATAGGATATATGAAAGTGCATATTTTGGCAAAATAGTGAAATGTATCAAAAATAAAGACTGCATATTAAATTTATTAAGCTAGAAATATAAATGACTTTTATTTGTTGTCCTATAATGGGAAAAATTTCCATCCAAAGGAAAGATTACATCACACATTTCAAGATATAGTTAAAGGTAAAGGTCATTTTATTTATATAGCACATTTTCAGCAACGAGACAATACAAAGTAATACAAATGTGTATGTGGGGAGAATTTGGAAATTTACTAAAATTAAAATGTATTTATATGCCCATGTATCCTTAGATTATTCATATTTCTTTCTCAAGGTTGTCCATTCCCAAGGTCCCATTCCTAAACTGTGTCCAGTTTAGGACACACAGAGAGTGCTGAAAAATACAGCAGAAACCAGGCTGAATAGACATTCTGCTCTGACATGTTGTTATCCACCTGTTTTACCCAGGGAAGATTACCCAGCTGCTAACAGACTCTTCCTGCAGGCTGGGAAAGAGGCCCATGGTCAAGTAATCCCACAGATCATCCTGGGGAGAGCACCACACTTGCCCTCACCTCTCATAATTGGATGTTATACAAGCCCAAAGTTGTTGTCTGGTTTGTTCCCACTTCACTTTGTCATACAAAGATTAAAAACCTCTTCAAAAGCCTGTGCGAACTCTGTTTTATTCCCTCTGCACATGCCTAATGTGGGTTTTGATGAGGGTGTATACACCCTATTATTTATGAGTTTATTTTAATGCGCACTCAGTTTCCTCTTCTTCGTCTATGGAGAGATCTGCCTGGCTTGCTAATTAATCTGAGCCACAGAAACGGGATCAAACATGGATCGCACTGATGTATAATTATCTCTGATCAAACATTTCCTAGAGCAAGTCTGCTCACAAACACCACAAACAGAAATGAGAAGGTAAGTTTGGACCTTTGGACTTTGGGTTTGAGTCAGAAGTTTACATACTTTTGACACTAACACTCAACTCAAGTAAATTTGTAATTTGATTTATTGAGTTACTAAGTTTACTTTTTTATTCTAAAACTGTAGAACTGAAAGACATACTATGTGCCATGAATGCATGTGAAATCATAAAGAATGCACTCAATGATATTGAATCTTAATGTCAAGTTGCGTTTACTGCGGCTTCTTAACGTCATGCTTGTGATCATGAATGACTGCAGGCAGCTTCTCTGTGATGATATTCCTATGTCAGAAATAAATAAATAAACTCTGGCCCCGTAGAAATTGGAAGGTACAAGAATGATGTGGATTTGAGAAAAAAAAATCAAAAACAGCTAGAGGAACACTAAAAGTCTCTTTCAGCCTTTTCTCAAAATGTACAGAGTTCTGGCTGTTGTTAATAGAAATTGTGTGAAAGCTATTGAAAGGTGTAACCACTTTGAAGACTATAACAAAACCCATTCCTCTGGAGAACTGCTGCAGCAGCATCACTTGGGTAATAACCAGAGGCTTAGCTTTCTGATAATCTTTCAACATATTTCTTTAGACTTTGGCAGCAGTAGTTTTACTCATTCTAAGTTATTTTTTGTATTCCTTTTACTTTGTTCTGTCATTTTTCTATGGCCTTCCATTAACACCATTTAGGAGGGAGAGAGGAATTTTATCCACCAGAAATGAATTGCAAAATGTATCTATCAACTGCAAAAGAAAACCAAAAGACCTTATGAAGATGTTGGCTGACCCTGGTAAGAGTGTCATTATCTACAGTGAAATGAGTCCTGAACAGTCATGGACTGAAAAGCCACTCAGCACGGAAAAGGGAAATATCCCAAAAGTAGGTTAAAAAGATATATTTCATTTAGCAAATGCAGTCAGGGTCACAGATCTTAATTTTTGTAAACATGCCCTGTGTTCTGATGAAACTAAAATTGACGTGTTTGGTTATAATGACCTTTGCTAGATTTGTTATGGAGCTTATAATGTCATGATACCATCTTAATTGTGACCTATGGCAGTATCTTATGTGGTGCAATTAAAAAAATAGATATGATAAAAAGAGATGAACATTATATAGAAATATTAAAGCAATGTCTCAAGAAATGAGTCAAGAAGTGAAAGCTGAGACATAAAATGGACATTTAATGTTTTAACCAAAGTATAAGAAAGTGGAAAGGAAGTGGTTTTCACAAAGCATTGATCTGAGTTCTATAGAAAAATTGTGTTAAAGGTTTATAGTCAAGGCCAACAAACCAGACACCAATTCTTTCAGGAAAAATTGGTTGAACTCTTTCTGTCTCAAAAAGCAAGCCTTTTTGTAAAGTTAACTTATAGCAAACATAGCAGCTTTACATTCTATGTTTTAAAGGCTTTTTCTACATGCCTACTGGATGAGTTTAAGTCTCCCCCCCCCCAACCTACACAGATGCAGATACACACAGATGACTTTGCTTGGGCAGCCCTAAAAGCAGAAAGACATACAAAGTGAATGAAAAACAATGATGGTAAAAATGGCTTAGTAATATGAGTGATTTGCATTTATTGTATATGTACAGCCTATTAGAGGGTGAATGGATACTGTTGGTCATTGAGAAAAGTTTGCAGAGAAGCTGCTATTGGGCCTTCCAGTATTAAAAGCAACATTTGGCCCTTTGTATCAAAATGGGACTGCAACACATATCTGCTTGTTTAGAAAGTTAGAGTCTTAAAGCTGAGCGAACCTAGAATGATAAATATAAAATACTTACCTACAGCTGGTCTTAAAGGCCGGCGGTGTTTCTCCAAAGGAAACATTATCAAAAGAGGCGCATCAGACGATGAAGAAATTCTCATGTCTGTCTGCTTTAAAAAAAAGAAAAAATGCTTTCTTGTTGTTTTACAACACAGAAGAACAGTTACATCTGTCAAACTTTTCTTAGCTATGCAACAGCAACTGTTTCATTCTGCATTAATGTCAGAAGACCAATATGTATAAAACTACAAACGTTTTCTTGGATCTTCTTTGCCAAACCCTCTTCCTTGTTTGACAGATCCTACTATATTCTGTTGTTTCATTTTTCATTCCTTCTTGTTTGGACATTTGGAGTCTCTGCTGTGTTCAGGAGGATAAAAGAGAATATTTTTGAAAAAAAAAATGGACGAAGGAGAAAGTCTTTACTTGACTTTGTGACAGTCTTAAGTGATACATTGACTGTTGTGACACTTTATCTTTGTTATAAAACTTTATAATGGAAAATCGACCCTGTCCTCCAAGTCCAGGACCTGATCAGCAGGATGGTGCACTAGACAGAAAACTGTACTTGTGTGTGTGTATATGAAATAAAAGCAAAAAGAGTAAAGACTAGGAGACTTCATTTTCCTTGAGATTTATGTCAGCATTCTTTTTGCATGCATGAAGAAAAATCTATTTTCAGTCCATCAAGGCCTGACAACAAGGGGCCCTAAATTCACCCCCAGCTTGAAGGACAATAGCAGGCATGGGCCTTGTAGCTTTCCCAGCAATCTGCCTCTCCTTTGTGTGTGCCGATGTGTGAGGCACTATAGTGACAGATGGCAGGAGCGTGCTGCCGTATGTGTTACCTTTCCGAATGACGCTCAACATGTACTGTTTCCTATAGACAACCACAGAGAGACGGCAGCTGTCCATCTTTTGGACCACAACGGCAAAAGACATGCTGTCCCTAAACCCAAACCTGGGGAAAATGCTCATAGCAGTATCTGAGGAACTATTTAATGATGGTAAAATTATAAAATATGTGAGAACATAAGCTGCTTTTTGAAAAATTTGACTTCATTTTCATGCTTGAACCATTCCATTGTTCTACAATAAGATAATAATATATTTGAAAATTTGAATCAAAATGTATCTGTAAAGTACAACCGTGCTGATGATAAACTCAATGCAAAAAGTAAAGAAATTTCTGTTTGATTGACAGTTTCTTTGTTGTAACAGCTTTTTAGCAAAATAGCTTATACTTTTAGAAAGGCTTCTTGTTTCTCTTTAGATTATGTCACATTTGTAAAGAAAATGTGCTTGTGGGCTAAGCACCCAGTTGAGTATGTGCGTTGCACCCATAACAGAACTTCCCAAATCTTCTGCAATTGCCGCACAGCATTTGGTGGAGGTAGTGTGATGCTGTGGGGCAGCATCTTCCATCTTTCATCCAAACTAGGTGAAGGGTGATGAAGAGTCCAAGTATTGTCCAACGTGAAGGTTTCCCCCAACTTTCCTGAGTTTGCTGCTTTTGTGAAAACAAACTTGGATTTTTAAGGAGGTTCCTGAAGATACAACACATCCAGTTGGTCACACATTGCTGTAAGATGGCATCCCATTCTTCAAAGAGCATTTCTTGCAAGTCAGTCAATATTGTTGTGTTTGTTACTCTGGCACAAGGAGTATACCCAGTGCCCAGGGGTTGAGGTTGACTGCAGACATGTCGCCCCCACCTCTCCACTGCTAAACTCTGAACATACTCTTTGTTAAACACAGCTGTGTGGAGGTGAACTCTGACATCTTGGTGGGCAGATTTCAGTTCCTAAGAGTGAAGATGTGAGCTTTGGGACTGTGGGATAGTTGCAGAACTTAGATAGGAGGAAATAAATGGTTTCCCCCTACCCTCCTATTTTCTAAGATTTTTTTTCTTTCTTTCTTTACCACAAAATTGTGATAATTTAAAAACAAGTTTTCTTACTTTTTGGGCAAGTCATTTTATATAAGTATAACTGATTTACAATCTTTGAGTTGTTTTTAATAGCAGTCTTCATGAATAAAAGACTTCTTCCCCTTTGTGATGCATTAACTAAGGCAAAGTGAAAAATAAAATGACAGATTTTGTATTAACGGTTGTTGACTTATAGCCAAACCATAGGTTAATGAGAGTGTTCCTCATTGTCTCTTGTTTATTTTCCCTCAGTGATGTCATTAATAGGAGGCAATGCCATGGCTGAACTCATCGCTACGTTCTTCCCGTTGACTCTAAAGTCATTCACTGCTGCTGCCTCGTCTCACATCACCTTCAGCTGAATCTCTCATTCATGGCACGTCTTGGAGAGGATGATCCTCCTTATGAACAGACCTATTTGTATCTGTGAAAACATAACAGAAAAATCTCACTTCAAGCACATACCACTGGAAACATTTAGCACTTTTACTGAATAAATGCACTTACAAAAGAAACCAAAAATAGCTGATGCATCTGCTTCCAAATATCATTCTGTTAACAAAAAAAAATAATTTCCAAAGTTTCTTTTCCTGGTTCATTTGTAGAGACACAGATCTACTAAAAAACACTGAAAAACTAAGTTAAACTCATGCCTAACACATAAATGTATAACAAAGCAGGATTGTGTTAACCTACTTATGTTTGTTAAGTTTATGTAAGGGTTTATTTTTGAGGCATAAAACATGTTTGGAAATACCTCTAAATGCAGCGTCCAGTTCAAAAAGCTAGTGTCAAAGATGGTTCACTCTGCAGTTATTATAAACATTTGGATATAACTTGTGCCATTATAATGTCAAAGACTCCATATTTTTAACTATATTGTTTTAAGACATTGATTAGTTTGATTCTGTGATTTCTAAATTCAACCAAGTTAAACATGGTTAGGTCCAGAAGACATTTAATTCCTGACACCAAATGTGGTAATGTAGAATACAGAAATATATAATACAAACAGAATACATAAATGTTTAGTCTGAATTGAATAAGATAAAGATAAGAAATACCAATTGGTGTTTCAAACTGTTAATTAAATTCTTTTGCTTAGAGTTTTCTGTACATAAATTGTCACATATATAGCATCTTTTCAGACAACACTGCCTATTTGATTGCAAAACACATTCTTTACGACTTTGACAGAGACACCGTGGGGCGGCGGTGGCACTCCAAGACAGGGCTCATCAGCGTGTCTCCTTTAAAAGCAAGGAGCGTTGGTAGCGGCAGCCCACGAGAGGCGGTGTCTGTCTGAGCATGGATGCTGCCCTGTCACCCACCCCACTGCTTCCACCTCAGCAGCAACAACACACTGGGAGCCCTGAGACAAGGTCTGCATACAGAGAAGTCAGAAAAAGGAGATGTGTGCTGCAATTTCACAAAATAACGTCTTGCAAAGCCAATACAGCTTTCTTTGATCACTGTCAGATTTCACCTCCAACATTAAACCTTAAAAATGTTGCAGCTCCTCTGTGAGAAAGTGCATTTAGAAAACCTTTTCAGCAGCAACAACAACGACACAGCTAACAACTATAATCTAGTGTTGCCCAGAAAAATATTCACTAGACATGTATTTTCTTATTTGTTCCCATGAGCTCTCATTGATACCACACAAATTGTCTGTTCTGAGAAGTGGATTATAAAAAGAAAATCGATTCGCATCTGTTGTCTAAGAAACACATACATTTCAAATATACATTTCAGTGTTGTCTCAGAAAAACTGCTTCAACTGCAACAAACACTAGTTTGTTGGCTGCTTCTCACCAACAAACTAGTGTAAGTTATTCTTGCTTTTTAGAGGTAAATGTCAATAAAACCAGAAAAATTACTATGGATTTTAGGAGAAATAAACATGCCATGTGTCTTGTGTACATTAATAATCAAACAGCTGAAGTTGAGGAGGAATACAGATATCTGGGTACAAAAATGGACACTGTATGCAAGAAAGCTCACCAATATATGTACTTTTATTGTAAATTAAGACATTTCATTGTGGACTGTAGTTTTAAACATTGTTTAACAGTTGTTTTATTGAATCTGTATTTTATTTTATTTCATTAGTTATTGACACAGAAAAATAAAAACCAAGACATTTCAGTCTTTGCAGAAAAGTTTATGGCCCGCAACACACATGTCCACACTCCTCAAACACAGATCCCTCAAGAAAACCACCTCCAGTTCACAGAGTTTTCTGTTTTACCATCAGGATGCAGATCTGCTTTAAAAAACTGCAGGATCAATAGATTTAAGAATTTATTTTTACCTTCTTTTACCGTCCTTTTAAGTACTTCTAGTTGAGTGTTGTGTGTGTCGGTCACTGCTAATGTGTTTTTAATGGCAATACTGTGGTGGTTTTTATTGTATTCACTGTATGTACCACCGGACAATGCTTTTTCTGCTGGCTGTAAAACAAATTTTCCCATGGGGCTACTAAGAATATCTTGATACCCTTAATTTTTTTTTATCCACTTGAGCACATTTTTATTGAGTCTGTAAACACTCTGACTGTCTGTATAGTTTATGCTACTTATAATCTATTTTCTTCTCTCTCTACATGGCTATACGGGAAAACCTGATCTGGAAATGTCAAACCTTTTAAGGGTTTAGTTAGAACACTTATAAAATCTCATTGAGCAAATTCAGTTAAAGGATGAGTCTCATTTTCCATCCTATTCCACCTTAAATGTAATATTAAAGTAGTTTTTATTTTAGAGATTTATTTTATCAGTTTTCTACAGTTGGAAAGACTTTCTGTAAGACCATTACATTCATCATTGTAAAACAGTAAATAAGGAGCATTCTCGACTTAACCTAACATAGATAATTGTTTTTATAACACTTCCTGCTTCTGTACAAAAGTCCAGCTTTTGTTAAGGTGGATGACCTCTTTCATTAATTTCAGCTTTCTATTTCACACTGCATACTAACATTCTCTTTCAGTTTGCCTGATCAGATTTTTGAAGCTAGATAAAACTTTGTCACCAACACAGTGTGTTCAGCAAACCATAATATTGTCAGCTCTTGTTTTAGATGTTTTTCCTAATTTCTTTTAGTAGAAGTTCATTTTCACCTCCTGCCTTCTCTCTGCATTTTGTCCCCCCGTGTCACCTTTACTTGACAGCATCACTTTCATTTAAATGTACAATTACATATTACGTTGTGTCGGCCTATCATGTGCAATCTCCATAAACACATTGAGATTTTTGGGAAAGGTGAGAAAATCTGAAAGATCCAAATGGTATGTGCTCAAAACTACCACTGTGGACCCCTGAAGAAGTATACAAAATGTAAAATAAAGGCATAATAGCATCATGCACTATTTTCGTAAAACAATATGCTTTTTGACTTGACTGCAATAAACAGAAAGTACATCTCCCATAGCTCTGCATTGTGTTTCAAATATACTGAAAGTCAGGAAATGACAGCAAGTGCAGGTCAAACTGGAAGGTGCTGAAAGCAGTTGGCATGATGCACCACAGAGAGACAAGGTGCTTCTGCCAGACTTTGTAGGGAACACACACAAACACACACACCATCTGTTGAGGACACAAATGCAGTTCAAGGGCCAGACATTTACTTTACATGACTCAGACAGAAACCTACTCAGATATACGTGCTCTAAAGAGAATACTTTACATTCTAGATGCAGGAAAAAGACCATATTCTGCCAAACACATACCAGCTGAATATATTAAATAATGTTACAGAATGACATCACTGAAAAAAGAGTTTAGTGAATTTGATGAATAATATTTATAAATATTCCTTTCGACACATCCCAATTTGTGTCTTCCATTATTTGACTGCATGTGAATAAAATATTTGTGTTCTAAAATGATGGAGAAGCAAATCAGAGTTTCCCCGTTTTGCCAATATTCCCATCTGCTGAAGGCCAATTTGCCAAACTGTGTCGCTGCTAATTATGTTTCATGCATTTTTGTTCTTATTTTGGAAAAAACAGTGATGCGGCATGTGCAACCGCAACAGTTGCATGTTTTATCTTAAATATCCTTAAAAAGCTCAAATGTTTTAAGTTGACGGGTCGATGGTTTTCTGCTGTTTAGATGGATGAATGTCATGGTGCGTCTGTTTAGTTGTGTGAGCGTGTCCGGATGAGTCGCAGGTTGGGCTGTGTTTGGCTTCGGATCCAGTTTAGGTCAGGATGGCCTAAACGCTCAGGTCAGAGTGAGCGGGCCCGGCTTCACGGCTGCGGTCTTGTCTTTCTTTTGTTTGGCAAATAATTTGCCTTCTGCCAGGATCAAGGTTTAGTTAGTTAAGGTCAGAGGTCACCAACAACATCGGGGACTCTTACAAGGCAAAGTGCTGCATCTGCTACGTCACAGACACAAAGAAACACACATGCGCTCCCACACAAAGCTCTACGGGTCGCACTGGGCGGGTGCAAACCGATGGAAACCACCAGACTTGCTTAAGCTGTCTGATCTCCATATCTAATTGACGCCCCCACATACACACACTCATGCCGACCTCCACCCCCAATGCGCACATGCACTATTACATTTATACACCGCTTCATTTTATTCGTATTTTTCCATCTTGGGAAAATGAAGCAACCAATAAGAAATGGCTGATGCACCCCCACCTCTGGAAATCCATCCATCCCTGCATCTTCCTGCTCACCCTTCCTCCTCCATAACCACCAGCTGAGCCTGCTTGAGGTTGAGGTCTGCTTGTGGGTGAGGGGGAAGGAGCAAAACGGCTTTTTTGGGGGGGGGGTTAGAGGGGTGAATGAATGAGACCATGTAAATGTGCGACACGTGTCAGGGTGAGTCCTTCTCCTGCTGTTGCTGATTCACAATATCAACCCCCTCTTTAAAAACACAAGCTGACACATGAACAGACACACACTCAAACAGTCCCGTTTATCTCACTTCATCTACCCATTATAGAGAGCCACAAACTCTCTCGACAAACACGCCGTCTCGGTGTAAGGACACACAAATATGCACAACATACCAGGTCCGCTCATCCTTCATCCCGATTGGCCAAGGGCAGCAGAGGCAGGCGCAGGGAAGAATTAAGGTCACATGGTGCATGCTGCTGCAAAGCCTTTACTGAACCCAAGGACGGACTGGCCTACAGCGGCTGCCACCAGCTTCCACCCCCCACAACAGGAGAGGGGTGGTGGCAAAGATGGCGGCAGCCCTTCACAGTGCTTTAGAATTACTGTGTTTTATGCTGAAGTGACCCATGTCTTAGCCTTTTCTGCCCTATAAAGGACTGGAGACATGATGGAGACGTGTGCATTTATGAGTGTCCACCTAAATTCCTGTAAATGACAGCGATAGAGGTGAAAAGGAAGCGAGTACAGTAGTACAGTATGAGGTGATGTCTCTCTGGGGAGGCTGAGGTGACAGACCGCTACGCCTCTCACTTCAGTGATTTTGCCTGCCGCCTGCTGCCTCATATACTCACAGCTCTACACTCAGTTGCTATGGAAACAGAAGGATGGGGTGTACATTTTTTTGTGAATATTTGTATATCTGTGTTTAAAAAATTGGGTCTGGCAGAGGCCAAGTGGTTAGCTCTCTCTTTTTTTTTTACTCATTAATTCGCACCTCTGTGTGCACACACACACGCATATTTATACACAACTCCACATATTTGTGCGTTTGTGTTTCCGTGAGTTTAACGATGTTAGGCTCCTATTTTTGTCAAGTACTCCTTTCCTGTCTGTTCACCTGAGGGATGGAAGATTAGGTGATTAGTGAGAGATTATCGGGAGGTGAATCCCCTGTTTCTGCTAACAACATAACCGCAGTTCACACATTCACACACACGCACATGAGCGCACACATCGTGCATGCACGCACCCACGCCTATACACTCACATTCTGAAAGTTCCTGCTCTCATTTCCCAGCTCCATTGGCACCCTCCTGTTCCATCACACTCTCGAATAAGCTGAGAGGCCCAGATGATTTGATGTTGAAAAGAGGGTTAGAGTATGTGTGCATTCTCCATCAGAGCCGTATTCATTAGGTATTTATATGCATGTGCTTGTTACCCCCAAGTCCCTGCATTTTAGCATATGTGTGTAAAATTCTCTAAATTAGCAGGCTGTGGGCAAACAGAAACATGACAGGTTTTTAATAACTCTAGTAATAGGTTGGAAGCGAGGGGTGTTTAGCTAAGTGCAAAGGGGCAATGATCACAGAAGTGCTATGAAATAAATTACTTTATTTTATAAAATCCACATAAATATAGCCGTGGTAGATTACAGGAATTCCACACCACATTCAAGATTCAGCATCAAATTCTTGTTTTTAAAAGTCATTGCAATTGTATCCTGTATCAGCAGTTTACATTGAAAAATGCATTGGTTAAATGCATCCTTGAAATCATAAAATTATCACAACATCCAAGCCTCTAATGAGGGTATGTAAACTTTTGACTCATACTATAACTGTCTGCTTCGACGCACACGCATGAGGAAAACCTGCTGAGTTAAAACAAGGCGGAAATTTTAGGTTACCACCGTTTTCATGTGGTGTTCTTGATGTGTTGTTGCTCTACTACACAGAGGCCAGGTCAGGAGCGATGAGTGAGAACTGAAAATGCAGTAAAGAAATCTGTAGGACTGCAGCAGAACACGTTGCACAACCTAATCAATATTCTCTAGTCACAGTCGGCGTTGGTCTCAGGAATAAAACGAGCTTGATAAAGCATATAGAAATCCACAGCCCCACTCTGGTAGATACTTCAGAGATTTCCTCCAAGTGAGAGGAAGTTTATTCGCTCTGGGTAATAGGGTGTCACTCTGTTTGCTTATCTCAGCATACATGTTTGATGACTTTGATAATTGAGCTTTTGTTTGGGACCTCCCTCCCTCCTCCTCGCTGCTACCTCTGCCTCCTCCCACTGCTTCCTCGTCCTCACATCCCCGGTGCTGTTATTGCTGTGATATTTTTCTCTCCTCCATCCCAGAAGTAATTTGGCTTGTGAAATTGCACCTTTTTTCACCAACTCCCCACCCTCGAAGTGCTTCTCTTCGATTTCCTGTCTGGGTGGCTGCAATCACTCTCGTCTTGTCCTTGGTCCACGACCTTGGCGGCCGGCATCGGCTCCTATCCATCGTCATGGAGATGACCCACATCTATCACCATGGAGACAACCTTTGAGCAGAAGTGTGCCACACCCACCCAAGGACTCAGCAGACTTGCTGCTGCGTCTGCACATGCATGGACATGCATGCTGAGATGCGAAAACACAAAACACAGAAGATTGTGAAGATGGTGGATGTTTTTTTTTTATATATTCCTGTGAGCTTCAGCCTCACTGTAAGATGGCCGAAAGTCAACTGGGAGCAAAATTGATGGAATTCAGATAGAACTTTTTTAAAACGTAAAAAAAAAACAAAAAAAAACTCACATGTATTTCTTTCACATTTATATCCTGTGATTACAGAAATGTGAAATCAGGTAAATGTATGGAACAGTAACAGGAGAACTATAGAGTAAGAGACAATTAAAAGGCCGGTGTAGCGGCTCCTCGTGATGATTAAACTTGCTGGGGTTTTTTTGTTTGTTTGTTTTTTTACTTGGGTATCAAAACGGAAATGACTGTGTTGTGTTTTTATCCTCTTTGACGATACTTGACTGCGGTCATAAAGTGCCAATGTTGCTCTCAGAGGTGCTATCATCAAATAAATTCAATTCAGTTAGTTTGTCTTAATGCACTTCTTTTTTCTTCTGTTTTTTTTTTTAGATTTCAGCATAAAAGGGGAAAACTGAAATAATTATCAGCTCTAAAGTAATATGTGCAACTTACTGGTGCTATTGAAGAAAATGCTATGAAATTTTCTAGATATATTTTTTTCTATAAGGGTTTAATATTCCCCTCAGTTACGTACAGTTTCACACAAAAAATATTCAAACTTCTTAAACTTTTTAAAATTCTGTAATGCTACAACTAAAAACATGAATGAGAGTTTTATGTGATAGATGAATGGAAATTAGAACATGTTGGTGAAATGGAACATGAAGGATGCATGGTTTTCACAGTTGGGTGAAAATCACTCAGTCAGGTTTATTTAATATCAGACACATGAGATGAGAGCCACCACTTTGTAGTGGGAAATTTTATTTTGAGCTAACATCTGCCTGTCATGTCATGCTATAATACAATTTCCCAGCACAAGTGGCAAGAAGACAATGTAAGAATAAGAATAACCCAAAGTTTGTCGCAAGAATGCTATGGTTGGCATTGGACAAAGCATCAAAGTTTAAGGAGTGAAACTACAAGGTAATGCAGACCAGATTAGAGTCATTCTTTCTATTGCACACGGGGAACTTGTAAGTCTGAATATCAGCCTATTCAGTGTGAGGTCTTAGTCATTTGTTACTGGATTCACTCTTAGATGCCATCATTGTTCTGCATGTGTTTAAGAGCTCTGCCAAACAGAGTTCCTCCATACTCCATTGCTGAAAGCCAAGCCAAGCTCTATGGCTTATGTGCATCTTTCATTCCTTCCCTTTTAAACTCTAAACCTCAGAGAAAAGCAGAGCTGGCAGTTCTGGTGAGCAGAGCAGTTTGGGAGGAACAGGATGAAAGGAAGGAGGAGACCAGGGAGAACTAAAAATAACACACACCGAAAAGGGAGGGAAAAATCCGTGGACCCCTGTTGGAACTGCCGGCGTACCACTTGAGCATGCTCTTATGCAAATGTTGCAGTGTGTGCCGGCGTGTGTGTGTGTGTGTGGGTGTGTGTGTGTGTGTGTGTGTGTGTGTGTGTGTGTGTGTGTGTGTGTCAACGGTTGCTGTGTTAACAGGACGGGCTGTGCTACTTGGGCCCTCCTCGCTGCCACATCATTTGTTTAAGTCATCCAAACAAAAGCCAGGGGAGAGAGCCACATGATTGGTGAAATATGCTTGTGTGGGACCACTGCAGTGGAATAATGATTGCAGCATTACTCCTGCGTGTGCCAGGGGCTGTGTGGCCATTTCATGCCCTTATGGAGTGAATGTAAGAGATGTTTATTCATGAGAGAGAGAAAAAGAGAGAGAGCTAGAAAGCGTGGGAGGGACAGAAAAAAGGGAGGTAATAAAGGATTGTGGTTATGTGGCAGACACTGATATAACTCCTCTGTGAGCTGCCTTGCGTCTGCATTTCCAGCAGCTCTCGACCTGCAAACTGAAGAGCAGAAACACCGAAAGAGCAAAATGATTGTTTTATGTCAAATGGAGGCCAAGAGAGGTATTGATTGGAAAACTGTCTCTTCTGTGAGTTACTCTTTTCCCTTGTATGGGAAACAGATATGTAGATGTGAGACCATCTTCAAAGGAAGGTGTTCAACTAACGTGAAAATTCATCATGTAACATATATTATATTGTCAAAAGTATTTGCTTACATAAACAAAACCTTTAGCCTCCATTAGCATCTATAACAACTTCAGGTATTAAGGGGAAAACTGTCCACAAGTTTGCAAACATGTAAATCTTTCACTAAATAAAGAGAGTTCACATTCAAAGTTAACATTAATGCTTACTTTCAAGCTTTCTGACTTTTTGTATCAGCAAAACAAACTCATTCATATACAAGAAAATTTGACATGTACCTACAGACCTTCGGGCAACTTCCTTTGAGCATAAAACATTCATATTCTTAATGTCCGGGGATGCCATCTGTGTGGGATAAGAGATTGTTTTGGGTATTCCTAAAAGGTCTGCTGAAAGCATTTCCAAATGAAATTTTAGAACAGCTGATTGACTGTAAACACATTGGGACTATTTAAATTATTTGAACACCTGAAATCCCCAATGTGGGAGATGATAAACATACATAAGAGGCTTCCTTTATTTGAAATATCAGACAAACATTATCAATCAAACCAGTTCACTCTGTCCACATGACAAATCAGAACTCAAGCAGTGATTCACTTAACTCTGTGTTTCGGAGATGATTAATGCACAAAACTCCTTGCAGAAAATGGTTTCTGTATCATTAAATCTACAGGCTTCTTCTCCAGCTGCTTTGAATATTCATGTTTTAGGACGAGATAAAAAGAAGTCAAATGTAAGACGTGGGAGACGGCATTATAAATATGCAAGAGTGGTTTGAGAAGATTGAAAGTAAAAATGTTTCTCTTTGTTGTGATAGCATAAATGATACACAGACTATTCTTGAAAGTTGAATATAATTGCTGCACACCATGCATGCGCGTCTGTTGGGTCTCTGCTTGATCTTGCTTTTCTTTTCTGTTTGAAACCAAGCTAATTGCAACAAGGAGAGAACAGTTTCACTCAGATAATGAAAGACACAGACTTCTGTGTGTTTGCTTAATGCTTCAGCGGGAGAATGTAGCACCGCAAATAAACCTACACAATAACTGCTCTCAGACACCGCGCGAGTTGGCTTGTGATTGGCAGCGAAGCTCAATTAGAGACCTGCCTTGTGCGCGCCCATCAAGTCATGCCTTCACATAAATCTATCAGTCAACCCCATGCGCATGATGACATGCATATTTTAGGCCTCCCTTCCTGCAGTCCTCCTCTCATCCCTTCGCTCCCTCTGCTCCTCCTATTCTCCGTTTCGCTGCTCATTATACACTGGAGAACTGACATCTTCCTGTTCCGTAAATGTTTCTCAAACCTTGAACTTATTTCAAAAGCAGGTCACTCCCACCTGCAAATATACACAGTCCAATGAATAGGAACAGCATCTCCTGAGCAACAATGACATGTGTAATACAGTAATGCAAACAAAGTGTTTGCCCCTCTGAGATTTCTGGGGTTTTTTTTTGCTTTTCCTTTGTTTTGTTTTTTGTTTTTTCAGATCAGCAAAAAAACTTTTGTATTAAAGAAAACCTGAAAACATACAAGAAGCATGTTTCAAATTATGTTTCATCCAAATCTAATAACTAGTTGTAATTGACAGCTATTGCAAACACTTGACAGTAGCCATTGCTGCTAACAAAAGATTCTTTGATCCATTCTTGTTTGCACAATTGTTGTATTTCAGCACCATTGGAGTGTTTGTATTTTTTAGCAAAAATGACCTATTTAAGATCAACCATTCCAGTCTGACTCAAGTCTGGACTTTGACTAGGCTACTCTATTTTTAATTATTTTATTATTTTTGAACCATTTAGAAGTGGACTCACTGGTGTGCTTTGGATCTTTTTTCTGCAGCATAACTTTGGTGTGCTTAGTGTTGAGCTTAAGGTTGCAAATTGATGGCCAGATATTCTTCTTCTATATTTTCTGGAAGAAAACAGAATTCATGGTTCCAAGTCAACGAGTTCTTGAGGCAGTAAGACAGACCCAGACCATTACACTACCACCATAACGTTTCACTATAGGCTTCCTGGTTTTTATTGGAAAAGCTATGTTAGTTTTACGCCAGATGAACATTTACCATGGCTTCACTAAAGGCCGGTGAAACCTTTAGAACCTTAGATGTTGTTTTGGGATTTTTTGTGACATTCTGAGTGAGTTGTTGCTGTTCCTTTGGAGTAATTTTGTTAGGTTGGCCTCTACCCACTCACTACTGTGCAATGTTTTTTAAATTGCATACATTGACACTTACGGTGTTACACTGATTCCTCAAAGTCAACAGAAACAGCTTTGTATCCCTTTTTTGACTGACAATATGTCAGTAACTTGTGTTTCCATTAACCTTAAAATTGAGCAATTTAACATTTATAAAATAAATTTGCTCAATGGAATCACATCAATTTTGAAAAAAAAAAAATCGTGTTTTTATATATAAAGTTTTGGCGCTAGGTTGAGGTGGGTTTTTAGCCGAAATATGTGTATTTCACAAAGCTGCAATGAAAACACTTCCATTGTGTCACACGCATCATGTGATCAACAGTCATATTACTACTGGTGGAAAAGATGAAGAAATCAACAAGAAGTGGCAGGAGGATCATGGCGCAGCATGGTTTTTAACGACTTATCGTGTGAACAAGCTTATTTAGGTGATTTTAATTGCATTTCTTGTTTAATGGAAACTCCACAATTGCAAAATTGTGTTTTTTAGATTTGTTGATATTTTTGAAATATCATCAAAGTTTTGCGCACACATGTAATGGAAACACAGCTAGTGTCTTTGTTTTGCACCTGGTCTTGAATTTCTTTATATTGATATGCTGTCAATACATGGTCCCCCATGAAATCTGTTAGGTTTGCTAAGATAGAAACATTTTGTGCTACTTTGAATAATTAACTGTATTTACTGTAATGCTTAATAACTTCGGTCAATTGGAATGTATGTGTAGTTGAATTGAAAATATTTTTTTTATAAATATGACATTTATTGTGACATAAATAAACTGAATTGAATTGAATTGAATTAATGCCTATTGTAATCTTTAAGCCTACTTCATGTTGTCAGACAGGTCCTGTATTGATGTCACATTGTACATGTCTGTTAACAGACAGGTTTAACAATGAGGTGCATTTACTTTTTTCACACAGGAAAAGGTTAGCCTGAATATGTTTTATCATTAATAAATTATATCCTATTGGAAGTTGCTATTTGTATTTACTTTGGTTTTATTTTTCTGATATTAAAATTCAAAACAATGAACCATGTCTGCGACAGACTGGCGACCTGTCCAGGGTGAACCCTGCCTCTCACCCGGAACGTTAGCTGGAGATAGGCACCAGCACCCCTCCTGACCCCACTAGGGACAAGGATGTTAGAAAATGGATGGATGGATGGATGGATGGATGGATGGATGGATGGATGGATGGATGAACCATGTAACTGTGACAAAAAAAGAAAACTAAATCAGAAGTGTTATGTCAAACTTTGTTTTATTTCAATCAATCAAGCAAGCAATCAATTGTAGCTATAGAGCACCCTTGTTATGGGCAGCTCGCTGGAAACACATCATAAAGGATATTTCTGACCTGGGTTTGAACCATCCAGGGTCACAGTCTGCAGGAGCAAATGCCAGAGTTGTGAAGTAAACTGAAACTGGTGGGATACTCCCTTCTGCTCCAATCTTTGTAAGAGGGCTGATGGATATTAAAAGCGATGTACCTTCATCTTTTCTTCACTTCCCTGGACTAGCCAGGGGAGTCATTGCTATATTCTTTGCTTAATTGGGGCCTGCCATGCAAAGCAATGGCAGGAACCTATTACTCTACACCCAACAAGCGTCTCTTTATTATTATAGTTCTTTATTTAACCGTTAATGCGGCTCATACCGCTGGGTGCACACCTACAAATGAGGTATCAAAACGTGCAGAAAATTCACGCCATTGTTGCTATTACTTTTGGTGGGATTTGGGCTTAACGTGGCGACATAATTCGCAAAAAACTACGAAAAAAACCCCATTATAAGTCAATGGGAAAAATCCTGGAAATACCCTATTTTTGAGGATTTTCTGTGTCGTCACTAATTCACGTAGAAATGCCATTCAAATTTCATTTTGTAGATACGTCTGTGATCTCTTCGAAAGTGAAGACGGCTCGTCGATAACAGTTACGGTTTGTCCACAATTTGCCTCTAAGCGACCCAAAGTTTCTCATTTTTCCTAAAGTTAGAGTGCTTCTCTCGCTGATTAGAGTGAGAGATCAAGACAACTTTTTCAACCCAAATCATTTTTGAAATCGCCATCACGCCCACAAATATCGCACGATTAGTATCAAAATCGGTCCTGACATTGATACGCCTGTCTGCTCCGGTAAAATGTTTTCGAAATTTATCTAGATCGTACGGTTTTCTGTCACGGTGCTTCAGAGCAAAGTCATGCGACAGGATTTTCTGAGGCTGTCTGAGGCTCTCTCCCATGTATTTGAATAGAATTTCAGATCTGGGCACAACATTTCTTTCTCTCATCGCTGTAAATGTTCTGAGTGAGGTACAGATATGAATCTCGGGACTATCGCAGAAGACACATTGACCTGTCATACGCTTCAAACGCTTTTCGAATATGTATTACGGTTCCCGACCAGGAAGGATTTGTTTCCAATGCTTTTTGTCAGTAAAACGTGTTTGCTCAAACACACAATTGTGTGTTTGACAGCTCAGAGCTCAGAGCTCACACCCTGCTGAGACCATTATTTGCCATAGCAACGGATCTCAAGAGGCTATTGGCTGCTGGTTTGGACTACAGATACGCATCATTGTAGTTCTATCTATAGTGGAACCCTCAGTTGAAACAGATCAGGACTGAACTGGCCTTTAGAACTATTTGCTGCTATGGGCTGTATATAACTGATTTAACTCAGGAACTGTTACACATGGTATTAGTTTGGAACTTTAAAATTAAGCATAATAATAATTTCAAAATAAAAGCCTTGAATATTTTTACATCAGGTAATTGCTGTTTTTGGCTTTATTTGACTTTTTCATCCAAAGCACTGTTACACATGGTATTAGTTTGGCCCTTTGAAATGAAGCTTAACAAAAATTTCAAAATAAAAGCTTTGAATATTTTTACATCATGTAATTGCTCTTTTTGGCTTTATATGACTTTTTCATCCAAAGCACTGTTACACATGGGATTAGTTCGGAACTTTAAAATGGAGCATAATAATAATTTCAAAATAAAAGCCTTGCATATTTTTACATCAGGTAATTGCGCTTTTTGGCTTTATGTGACTTTTTTATCCAAAGCACTGTTACACATGGGATTCGTTCAGAACTTTAAAATGGAGCATACTGAAAATTTCAAAATAAAAGCCTTGAGAATTCTTACATGAGATTATTGCTGTTTTGAGCACTATATAACTGATTTTATCCAATGACTGTTATTCATGGTATTAGTTTGGCCCTTTGAAATGAAGCATAGTGAAAATTTCAAAATAAAAGCCTTGAATATTTTTTAAATGAAGTAATTGCTCATTTTGGCTTTATTTGACTTTTTCATCCAAAGCACTGTTACACATGGTATTAGTTTGGCCCTTTTGAAATGAAGCATAATGAAAATTCCAAAATAAAAGCCTTGAATATTTTTACATCAGCTACTTGTGTTTTGAGCATTATATAACTATTTTAACCCAAGGACTATTACGCATGGGATTAGTTTGGCCCTTTGAAATGAAGCATACTGAAACTTCCAAAATAAAAGCCTTGACAACATTTTAAATCGTACCGAATGGTGAACGTCCACCTTACTAACGTTCTTGTGGTTCTCTGCGTGCCATTGATCACGTTGCGCCGTCCTTTAGCGTCGATGCCAATTTGTAGCGTGACGACGCCGGGCCCAAACCCGACGGGCGCGCCTTGGCAGGCCCCGGCTAAATTTCTTCAGAAATTTTGGTTTTCTAGTTTCTTAATAAAATAATAATCAAAATGCATTTTGATTAATTCTTGATTGACTCAATGTTTCACCTTAGGTAAGACTTATTTATTTCCTTAACAGAAGCAATTGCAGTATGTCAGGGGTAAATGCTTTTTCCTAGTCCAGTATATGATGTGAATATTTGTATGCATGAGAACATCGTGCATCCAGAGAGAGAGAGCAACTCCCTGCTGATATGCAAGATAGGAGAGGCCATAACATCTGTGTGTGACTGAGAGATGAGGAGATTGCGGATATCAGTCACAACAGAGAGGAACTCTTCTGGAGCCCTACTTTTATGACACAACATCAACAAAAGTAGAACAGTATTTAAAGCAGTAACTTTTATTCTCTTAAAAAACCTGAGACTGCATTTTGACTTACCATGCAACAGCCATAAATTAGAATGATGTGGAAAGGCCAAAGATAAGCCTGGTGAGTGCATATGCATCCATATTTGTTCCTTCATCTGCATCTGCAGGCCTGGTGCCACATTTATCCAGCCAGGTGTGAAATGTGAAGCAAGGCCAGATGAGGAAAAATCTACATGTAACTGGAGCAGAATTAATGCTCACTTGCAGCACCCTCACAGCCTTTTACAACCTCAGTTAATATTTAGCTTTAAAAAAAAAAAAAAAAATGTCTGTCACTATTTTTACACCAGACAGGATTTTTGTGTCTAGACTGTAAAAAGAAGTCATCTTTAGGAATAATCCAATACCTATTGTGTTGTACTGAGCTCAGACGATGTGCATTTGCGTGTATGTGCGTAGGGATGTGCGTGTGTGTGTGTGTGTGCGTGTGTGTGTGTGTGTGTGTGTGTGTGTGTGTGTGTGTGTGTGTGTGTGTGTGTGTGTGTGTGTGTAATTGCACATAAGGCTGTGGTTCCCAACATCTCTCTATGTTATTTCCCCTTTTTGGATCTGAGTGAATGTCTATGTTTGTGTTTGAGGACCTATAGGGCATGCTAATTCACATGAGAGGCCATGCTAGTTATCAGCATTGAACATGCGCCGCAGTCAGTGTGTGAGCCTTTGTCTTCGGACGGTGCTGTTCTGTAATGAGTGGGACTCTGTCGCCTCCGTGTGAGCTGTGGAGGGAGAGGAGAAACACACAGGGGTGCACGCACACACACATGCACACCCCCACGCACACACACTCACCATACCTAATCTTTTTTTTTAAATGACAGGCTAGGCTTTTTTAACCATATTGTACATAACTTTGCAGTCCTATTTTCAAAGATCCAGTGTTCACACATCTTAATTTCCTCACTTTTGCCTTTATGCAGCTTGCAGTCACATTGGTTTTCTTATGATATTACTTTATGGGGACTTTGTAAGAATATAAAAGAAATACATTCATATCAGACATACGGTACGCCGCAAAAAGCTTTTGTATATCTTGAATTTCCTCATACGTTGACACATTACTATGTCAAATGTCAGTGTATTTTTGGGCTATTTTAAGTGATTGACTAACTTAAAGAAGTAAATATTTATGAAGTTGAAGAAAAATAATGCATTTAAAAAAATTTGTAGCAGAATATTGTTGTGTAGAATGCCATGTGCAAGTAAAGGGACAGCTAAAAACATAGAATGTCACAAAAAGAGTAATTTTTCTCACTCATTTCTGAAAGAGAAACTGATATAATGTAGATTTGTTACATCATCCTTTACATTTTGTGATTATGGCTTACAAATAATGAAAACCCAACAGTCAGTGTCTCAGAAAATTTAAATATTACGTAAGATCAATAGAACAGATATTTTGAACAGAAATCTCAGCCTTCTGAAAAGTATTTTCATTTCTGTAAACTCAGTTCCTGGTCAGGCCTCCTTTTGTATGATTTACAGCTTACGGCATGGAATGGGGCGATCAGCCTGTAGTTCTGCTGGGGTATAATGGAAGCCCAGGTTGCTTGGACAGAGGTCATCTGCATTGTTGGGTCTGGTCTCTCTCATCTTCCTTTTGACAACATCCCTTAGATTCTCCAGGGGGTTCAGGTCAGGCAGGTTTTCTGGCAAATCAAAATGGTAACATGATGGTCATTGAACCAGCTTTTGGTGCCTTTGGCAGTGTGGGTAGTGGTCAAGTTCTGCTGGGAAATGAAATCAGCATCTCATGCTATAGTGTGGAAACTTCCCACTGGACTTCAAGCAATATGGATTGGAACTTTGATTTCCAAAAGAAATGTGAACTTATCTGAAATGATGACTTTAAATCTGTGTTCATTTAATCTAGAGGAGACCACCATCCCCATGTTTTAAAAAAAGAAATTAATTATTCTTTTGGTTTTTGCAATATTTTGACTGATATATATAAAACGATTTTTTTCATGTTCTAAATTTTGTTCATTCCTTTGTGTTGATTTTTCAAATTCCTACTCGTTTTCTGCTCCTTGCCTATTTGGAATGGATTATTTGGCATCTGCTTGTGTCCCATTAAGATTTATCTGTATTTATCTCTACTTATTAGTCACCTTCCCTCATTTCTCTGCTCAGTTTCTTCTGCAGCTGCTCCACATTCTTGTGATTGGTAACATGTGGTTCTCATGGCACTCATTAACCCTCCCAGTAGCTGAAAGCAACCTCCATGCTGGTTTCCTGTGCTCCAGTTGCTGGGGTGGTTCCAGTCAGTTTATTCCTCAATTCTCTGTGCATGGGTCCTCTAAAACACCATGCAAACACAACAGTTGTTTTTCACAACATTAACAGCACCATCATTATCTGCACCCTCAACAATTCAATTTACAATTTCGTAATTCTTAGTTTAGGTTTTAAATTGATCAGAGCAGCAAGAAACATTTACCGTAGTTAAATGTTTAAACCTTGTTATTTTCCAGGACAGTAAATATGTAGCATTCAATATTTTTGCCACTCTCCAAAACTGGAAGGACAAGAAAACATGCAAAGCTGAGGCAAATCAAGAAAAGCCTTCAAGAAACTTGAGTAGCAGCAGTAATTAGTGTAGTAAAACCAACAAATTTCCACAAACCTTGTATTTTCAATCGTCTTGGTTAATTGGTTCTGTCAATATGAGCAGTGAGGAGACTGACATGGGAGATAAACAAAATCTCAGCAGTAAGTGACATCTTGGGACCACAAAGTATATGGGGCCATAACCTTTTTGTGTGCACCCTTTTCAGTGGTGCCAATACTGATGTAGGTTGTTGCATATTTTAGTATCTCTAAATGAGGGACATAATTATACTGCGCACACATTTTGCCGTGACAAATGGGCTCATGAGAGTCACATCTTTGACAGCACTGATATCTTGGTTTGTGGCGCAAAAAGAGAGCAGAGGAAGCACAGAGATGGCTAGAAAAGAGGAAGGGCAAAAGAAAAGGGTGAGGGGCACCCAACTTTGAGCTGTATACACCAGCCATTCATATCCGACCTTGTAATCAAAGAGAGTTGAAAAGCAATTAACTGGGACAATTATAGCAGTCCGAGGAGGCTGAATGGTTGGCTAACTAAAGCAGTGTGTCATTGAATGGAGATTAATTGATGAGGGCAATAATTCAAGGTCCCGCTCGGCCTTTGAAAGTTGAAGTCAAATATGTTTTGTCACTGTCAAAGAACAGAAAACCATGCAGGAATTCTCCTGTTCTGTTCATGGTTTCAGTTTTTTTTTTTTAAATAAAGGAAGTAAATATATTTTAAAAATATAAAAAGTACTATTAAATGTTAAAAAAAACCAACTCGTTAAATTGATAATAAAAATAACCTGCATAAAGATATTATGTTGAAACTCTTTATTTCAGCCTTGATCTAAATCAATGCTTTTTCCTCTTTACTGAAAAGCTCTGTACATGGACAGTATAAAGCAGATGGTTTGTCTGGCACATACAGTCTGGGTACTCCTCCTCACCCTGTTGCAATAATCTTCACATCATGCACTACATATGAATTATCACATTTTTATCTGAGCAGTCAAACAAATCCAAGCTTTGCACTTCTTTCTCATTTCATTTACTGGTGAAGTTTGCTCCAACCATCAATAATTCAACAAGCAACAAGATGGAGGGAAATGATGGAGCTTGTTTTTGCTGTATGGTTGGACTGCAGTCAGTCCAATTAAAAGTGGTATCTGTGTGCGTGCAGGGGTGCGTGTGTGTGTGTGTGTGTGTGTGTGTGTGTGTGTGTGTGTGTGTGTTTTCTTATCCTCTGTTTTCTGGATAAATTAGTGTGTGTGCATGTGTAAATGTGAATTTGTTTGAATAAAATCACAGAGCACAGGGCTCTGACTGCAACTAGTTATCAGTGAGGGCCAGCAACGCTGTCGTCTCACTCGGCCTCACACTCAGTCAACGGTGAATGAAAACAGCAGAGAGAACCTTGTCACACTCAGCCACGCACTCATGTACTCGAGGAATGAAAGTACATGTAGCTAAAATCAAGAAATAGGTGAAAGAGGCTTTTAAGTTAATTTTTCTAAGTTGGTCTTACAGTGTCTTGCAAAAATATTCATTGTATTAATTTTTGCACATTTTGTCACATTATAATATGTATAGGATAAATCTGTTTTATTGTGATTTAAACAAAGGAATAACAAAAAGTGGCATATAGCATTGAAGTAGAAGAAAAAGGATGGGATACATTTCTACAAAAAAGTTCTTAAAAGTGTGGCATGAATTTGAATTTAGTCCCCTTAAGCATGATATCATTAAATAAAATGTAGTTCAACAAATTTCCTTCAGAAGTTTCATAATTAATAAACAGCTATGCAAATTCTCAGAGAGGGTGTCTATAAATTTACAGGTTGAACAAAGACCACATTAGTCACAGAAGCAGACAAGACGCAAAGATGCTCCAGTCCGTCAAAATGTCCATATTTATTTCACAAAAAAGAAACGCCAATAAAAACAGAGTAAAATATATCTATAAAATGGTTGGACTGAGGTCAAAAAATGCTCTTTGGACTGTAAAGGTTGCAGACCTCTACTTTAGATCAGAATAGCCATATATTCATTTGAGACTCTTTACTGAAACCTGAAAGTTTATGTTTACAACCCGTATCTATCCATTGTGATTGAGTTTAAGCAGAAATGTGCAACTTTTGTAAAGACAAAACACAAATGATGTGTAGTGACAACATCAGTGAAAATTGGGTTCTACAAAATGTTAACACAACAGAGACTGAAATGTATGCACTGCTTTGTATTGTCTACAACAGTTCCCAGTAAAAAAAAAAACAACAAAGATTTTCCTTTTAACATGATAAAATCTGAAAAAGTTTAAGGTGAGAATTTTTCCATGCCACTGTATTTTAGCAATAATATTGGAAAAAATAAACAAGTTAATATTTAAAACTACTAACCGGAGTTTCTGTAAAATAAGCCCAAACTCACTTTTACTGTACTGTGTCAACTTTACTGTATCATGCCATGGACAGCTTTTCAATTTTTTTGCTATTTCTCTGTGTCGTCATTTATTTGCAGGAAAATTTGCATTGTTCCTAAAATATGCAGCTTTTAAAGGTCACAGAAACGTCTGCCAAGCACACACTCTGCTGGCCCCACTCCACTATCAATATTCTATTCCACACCAGGCAGAAAATGTGCAAAAATAAATTGCTCTGTAGCCAGAAAGAAAAAGAGGTATTGATTGATTTCCTTCTGTTTTTCCACATATTTGATTTGTATTTATTTAGAAGAACAAAAAGCATTGCCATTGTAACAGCATTTCATTTAACTCTAACCAGTCACCTTATTAAGTACATGTGTTTGTGAATTCATATAGATACACCTTGCACCAACACAATTCATGTGTTCATCAAGATGTCATGAAAACAGCTTGAATGGTTTATACTAAGCGGAATGGTTAATAAAGGGGATTTAAGGGACTAAGCATGTAGTATGGTTGTTGGTGCAGAAAGTTTAGTTTGTGCATTTCACAAAAAAGCTGATGCTCTAGGATTTTCATCCATCTCTTCAGTTTACAGAAAATAGTCTGAGAAAGACAACATTTGCGAATGTCGGTTGTGTGGATCAAAAAGCCTCGTTGATCTCAGAGAAGACTGGTTCAAGATCAGGGAAAGCCAGTGGTAGCTCAAACAGGCACTCATTACAACCAAGGTATGCAGAAAATCATCTTGAAGCCTTGAAGCAGATTGTCAGTTGTAGGTTGTAAAAACATTGCCTGCTCAGATGAGTCTTCACTCAGCTGTAACATTCAGATGATGGGGTCAGTGGCTTAAGCACTTTTGACTGATCAATGTTTAATAATATATTGATCAGGGTTAGTCATTCAAACCTTTTTATAGGTAAAGAAAAAAACAGTTTTAGGCTCTGAATCTCTCTGCTCTGAATTGAGTTAAAATAGATTAATCAGTTCATTCAGAATGTCTTTCTTTAGTGTTATAATGATTTAAATAAAAAAAAAAGACTGTGCGTGTTAACCTTATAACCTAAATTTCAATGTGTAAAGTTTAAATAGAAAAACCCTAGGAAATGTACACATTGAGTCATCGTCTCAGGGATCTCTATTAAACTCATTAAGCCAATTAACCTACTGAAACAATTCTGCTTGGTTATGGCACCACCTTGCCAACACCATGCGAAACCCTGAAGGTATTGTCCACACAGGAGTGTGTGTGAGTGATCTGTTCCCAGATAGACTAAAAAGGACAAGCACTGATTCATATCATTAGCATAAACAAATTAGGGCATTGCTCCCTCGTTAGGCCAAATATGTCTCATTAGTGCCACAGCTGAACAAACCTCCTGATGAAGCCTCACTCTCTCTCTCTTTGAAGCTCAGAGAAGGAGAGTCTATTTTTTAATTAAGCTCATTTGCATTTACAAATGAGAAGCTAATTAATAAGACTCATTTTGTGGGGCTTTTCTGGTTTACCATGTGGAACAGTTGGTACCTGCCTGTGGAGAAACAAGAGGTGAACAGAGGCCACTCCCAACACTATTAAGCAAATTGATATTGCTGCAGATTTTCAAATTACTTAATGTTTAAAGTTGGAAAGATGATTAATGGTTATTGTAAATAATCTTAGATAAGGCGTCTACACGGTCTGCTTTTGCTTTAAGTGAAACAACTCATTCATTTTTCCCTTCGGGCTTTGCACGTACTGCAGTATGTTACAACATTAGTGAGCACACAGTGGGCAGGATGGTGCAGGGAAAGGTGTGGGTGTTGTGTCATGCAAAGATACAAAGGTGACAGGACAAATACAGTGTTTGTAAATGTGCCTGTGCATTTGTTAGAGGAGAACAAGAGGAAGAGAAAGAGTGAAACAGAAGTGTGATACCATCAACTAAATAACCCTCCCACACAGCATCTGGTGCTCTCTCCAAGGCCGTCTGTCTCATTGCCGACCATCACATGCTAATTTTCTGCTTCTCCTGTTTCTCCATCCTCTTTTTTGGGGGGGCGGAGGGGTGGGGGTGTGGGGTTGAAAATTACTGTTGCTATTTAACCTGCCAAATTAGGGCAGTTTCTTATATACACAATATGCTGACAGACTGACTTGAACTGAGCACCTGATTGGAGGAGAAACAAACACAATAATGGAGTTCAAGTTCAATGACCGTTATGCTGCTGCATAATAATTTAATCTTAACTATGGTAACTTTGTGCCATCAAGAGATAGTTCATAGTCTTCAAAAGGAGCTTACGTCTCCAGCAGCTCGCTAGGTGTTTTCAGTTAGCATAAATCTAGTTTAATTGGTCCCAAATGCTAAAGCTAATGGCTAATCTAAGACCCAAAGTGAACTTCTGGAGTCCTTAAACAACATCATTATCAAACATTTTCTAAATGGTTTATATTAGCAGTGTTTTATAAGCTTTTCAACTCTTACAGTGAGAAGTTATGTACAGAAGCTGATTAGTATTTACTCAAAAAACGTACGTAGGAGGTGGTGTGCCACCAGTGATCTTCGTGTGTGAAATTTATACAAAACAGAAAACACAACATCTCTTTTGTCAGATTAACTACCTAAAAGATAAGGAAAAGAATGAAAACAATTAGCAATATAGCATTCACTTAAACGACAGTAATATATTTGCCTTTTTATATCAGTTACTTTGAATTTCAAAAGGAGTGATATCACATTACTGACCATGCATAATTACTGCCCCTATTTTGTGAGCAACGTTGTTGTTTCTCTGTCCCAAGGAATTAGCAGTACAGTTAATTTCTTTTAATAAACTAGCTAATAATTCAATGAAAAGTAAGAAAATGGCATATTCCAAAACTGATTTAGCATATTAAGGTAAAATAGAACTGGAGTGAATGTCAAACCAGAGAGTAACCCAGAGGAAGACCAAGTTTAGTTCTAACACACTGGTCAGAATTGATTTTATTTAAATTGCCTATGAGGTCTCCATTCTTAAAGGTCAATGTTACGCTAAGTGGAAAATGCTTTACTTATTCTGTTCTATGTAGGAGTTTCATTTAGGAAGATTGGTGATGGTGCACTAAAAATATGCCGACCTTTTAAAGGGTCACAGGACGGCCTTGGTTTTTGAGACTGGATGATTTTTTGTTAACACATGAGAAGCTTGCTCTGAATGTATTTTTACTAAATGAAGATGCCGACAAAGTTGGTTTTAACTGGTAACAGAAACTTTGTCCTGAAACTGTGAATCGTCCTTCTACTGTGGACTTTCAGCTGGATCCCGATGAAACAATTGTTCTCCCCATCCTCCTCTGCCGCTATGCCTTTCCTTCCTGGGCTGACGGTGGAACGAGGCGGCTTCTTGTGTTTCTCTGAAAGAAAAAAACTGGGAGTGAATGGTGCGTATGACGAAAGCTTTTATATTAACTTGAGGAATCCAATTATAAGATTGTGAGAGTCGAGCTAGAGGATAAAATGAATTTGCATATTAACAATTTTAGTTTGATGTTGATCCTAAGATGAGAGAGACAAAAGGAAATATGGAAAAAGTGTGAGGTTCAATTACTGGATATATCCAGGTCAAAAGAATAAAAACGATATTAAAACCTAGAACATTAAAACAAAGGCTTTGCATTTCCCTTTCTGTTTCATTTTTGGTGTTAGCAAGTGTGTGTGCGGCGGCATGGGGAATCATCTCTTTTTCATGAGCCTGAAACTGGAATCTAGGTCAACATGGAGCCTTAGACACCATTTACATCTGTCTGCCTGACTACAATAGTGTGCACAAATTATAACCCCACAAACACTCAGTTACACAATTTACCCAAGACAAATCAAACATTTTTTTTTTATTTTAGATCTGAGCTCTCAAAAATCTGTCAGAGAAATAATTTGAAAACTTTTTTGGGTTGGGGTAGGGGAGGGCAGAAAACTTAAACTACTGCAGTCTACAAATTGCTACCATGCACATGAACGACACCAGAGCGAAAAACTGGTTGTGATGTGATGGAGTCTACGAGTTCTTACAGAAACACCCTCGGCAAATGATATGCCTCTCTCATCCAGTTTGAGTCTTAGCTCCCCTCTTTTCTGCAAGCAGAACAGATAACAAGAGAGTAGACAACATAAAACTTCATACAACAGACAAACCAGCAAATAGAAATGCTTCAAAATTCACTCAGTAAAGCTTTTTCTTTTTCTCTAATTTCTCCATTCAAAGATTGTTGGCAGTGTGCTCATTCCAGACGTGCTCAAATACACCTACAGATCAAAAAGGGGACAGCTGTGTTTGTTTAAGCCGAGTGTTGGAGCAGTTTCTCGATACAGGTCCAATATCAACGTAGACATAGAGCATTGCTCAAGGCACAAACGAGATGATAAACACTTGAAGTCTGTGACTCATAACGATATTGGTTTAAGAACATCTCTGCTGCCACTCGGTTCATGTTCACGTGTGTGCGACTGCTGCGGATGGGAGTTTGCATGAGGTTACACGCATTCGTGTTCTTGTTTGAGTGACTCAGTGGGACAGAGGCTCGTCCCCCTCCAGTGCACCATGCACGCTCTGATGGATGTTAATGTGGACTGACGCAGGGGTGTCCCCCAAAGGAGGGAACATGGCTACTAAAGGAGGGAAGGCTGATGTGTGTGTGGGCGTGTGCGGGCGTGTGTGTGTGTATGCTCAGAGACAGTTTTCTAATCCTCTCCCTTCTTCACAGAGCCAGCGCGGGAAAGAGGCACTGAACCGCCCAATGAATAAATAAAAGCCTCAACCCCGCCAGCACCCCCATCCCCTTGCCTCTTTTCCAGCCTGAAGCTGTGCACAGGAGCACTTAAAAGCATTTTAACAAGAGTCACTTCATTAAATATGGACTTCCTTTCCAAAAAAAAAAAAAAAGAATCCCTGGAAGGAAAACTCTGAGTGACTTTTCACATCAGGAAATATGGGGAAAAGTGTGGGATGATGGTTGTGTGTGGGGGGGAGGGAGGGAGGATACACTGGAGATTAAGGCAACAAGAGAAATGTTAGAGCTCAGAGACAAAAGAAGAGAAAATATGGCAGAGATGAAAAAAAGGGAGAAGAGGAGACAACAGGAGCACTGACGTGAAAACTGGTGAGAACATGTCAGGTCAGTTTGGCATTCAGAACACCTTCCTGTATCATTCAAAACCTGAAACTAATTGTGAAAGATTGCTGGACTCGAGCTTAAGACACCATCTTTCTGTGCATCTGGTCCACACATAAGAATGAAACCTTTTTAGAAGTCTAAGAGAAAAGCTGCATTTTATCAAGAGAAGTTGAAGGGTTGTTCAGAACGCTTTAAATTAGCCTCTGTTAACAACTTGCCTGTCTCCGATGCCTCCTTGGTGTCTTCAATTAAATTAAATCCAGATTCGTTTGTCTTTGACAATAAATCTGCAGCTCTCGGACAGCTTAGAAAAAAAGCCAATTCTTTAGTGTAGAAGTTGAGGTGGTCCGCTAAACACAAACTGAGAACAGATCATGACTTTCTGAAAAGATCAGTCACTCAGCATTGCACTCAAATAAATATGTTAAAATGTCAACAACGTTGATATTTTATCTTTATCCAAACATTAGATGCTCAGTAGAATGACTAAAGCAGTGCCAGGATAGAAATACTTTCAAAGAAATTTGAGAATAAGTTTTCTCAGTTTGATTTTTGCCCTTTGTTATAAATTACTTCAAAGGGCAAAGACAGGAAACAACAAAGAACAACAGCTATGAACCATGTAAATCAATCATGTTTTTCTTTTTATTTCGGTAGATTTTAATTTAACCTCTCTTTCTTTCTTATAATACTTAATGTTTTTGATGTCAGTTTATGTCCTAAATCTGTTTCTTTGTTTTCCAGTGTAGGACTTTGAAATATCGGTTGTGTGGATTGGTATTCTAACAGAGAAGTTGAGGATTATTTACATGGGAAAAGGATGGGAAGTGATGCATCGCCAGAGTTCTTAATGAGTGAAAGAAATACAATGAGTGAAAGAAAACTGAGCATTTAAATAATTTCCAGTTAAAGGAACTGTCTGTTATACATTTAAAAAAAACTATATTAAAAGCAAAATTGATTTTAAAATAGTGTTTTTTTAAAAAATAAAAAAAAACATTATTTGTGGTGGACTAGTGGATTTCCAGAGATTCTTGAAACAATGTTATTGCTGTGAATTTTGCACACGTCCTCCTTTGGTTTTGCAGAGCAACCCACCAATTGCAGAGCAAACTCCGACCACCATCACCCCAAATACTCAGATTTACAAAATTACCAAGAGGACAAATATTTGTCTAACCAGAAGATAAACACGCAGTTGTTTTCTGACAATAAATAAAGTTAGCTCAGTTTTCTGTAAGTACTCAGATATTTGTAGCGCCATTGCCTTAAAGCAAGATGGTCTTGGGTTTGAATCCCAGCCTGGGGTCTTTCTTCATTAAGTTTGCATAACATGCCTGTGTGTGCGTGGGTTCTCTCCAGGTATGTCGGCTTCCTCCCATAGTCAAAAAACATGACTGCTAGCTTTAAAGGTTGCTCTAAGTTATACTTAGAGTAACCATTTGATTTTTTGTCCTGTGTCTCTCATAAACTGGCAACCAGTCCATGGTTTAAGCCACCTCTCATTAAATAACCTGGAGATAGCCACCAACCCCCACCCAGCAAGGACAAGTGGATGTAGAGAACAGATGAATGGATGCAATCCAAACCTTGTTTCCGTGGAGCGTGATCATCATAGCAACGTTCTCACATGAGCTTATTCTGTTCTCACATAGCCATGAATATGCATTAACATGTGAGGCGCACATCTTGCTCTTCTTTTACAACATGCGAAGACTTTAAACATTTCATGTTGACTCAGTGCATAGCAACACTGCAGCACCTTCAAAGAGGACGAAAGGGACCCTTAAGTGGGTCACAGTAAAAATATCTTCAACAATTATTCATGGGGCCCCCGCCTATCTCGACTATACCTCCACCCTGCGAAGAATCTGCATTGCACTGCAGTGAGTGGAGACAAAATGGAGACTGAAGGAAAGAAGGTACAGAGAAGGAAAAAATCTGGAAGCAAAACCCACAGAGAGAAAGTAAAGTTAAGTGTTGTTGACTTATTTTGGCTTGGCTCCTGGTAGGGGTTGCAGTGGGCAACGCATAAAGCACAGTGCACATTGTGAGCTCTGCAAACACGTCTTTTGATGCTCTGTACAAAATTTTTCCAACATTTACTTCCCTGTCATCACTAATCCCCCCACCAAACTCCAGTGTATCACACAATGGAAATTGTCTGCTAAAACTGACAGTTCAACACTGATCACAGCTATCTTCTTCTAAAGAACATCCTGCCCATATAAGATGAAAGTGTTTGGATTCAGCGAAGTGGGTGCACAGAACAGAAACTTTGTGAAAATCTCTCTGCTTGTGAAGGGACGATAGCATTGTCTTGAATATAGGACACTTTAATTTGAATGAATATGAACATTTGGTCCATTTTTGTGATAACCTACACTTAAATTATTATGACTAGGGCAATGAATAAAATAAAGGGCTGCGCTTATTTGCAAAGAAAACTAGATTCCAGTGCAGCACACGGGTGTCAGGGTTGCCAGGTCCCTGTAGGTCTGCACTGTAAATCCACACATTAATCAGAGTCGACAGGGAGAGATCAAAGGAGCCTGTTCCATCTTTACTGAGAGCAGCGCTTTGATGTGTGTGTGTGTGTGTGTGCGTGGGGGGGTGGGCGTGTGTGTGTGTTACAGACGCAGCAGAGAAATGAGGAATGAGTCAGACAGAGGGAGCAGGACTGAAAATTAGGATATAAGAGACAGCCTGAAGAGAAAACTCTTACGTGTGGCTCCTGCTGGGGTTAGATAAAAAATATGCTGGCAATGATAAAGACTCACTGTAACTTTCGACTCTGGCTGAAACTAAAGGTACAAGCCATGAAATGTAGATAAAAACTGTGTAAAAATATAATAGTGTTGATAAAAGTGACCCAGCACATGTATGTTGTGGGAGATGCACATGTGGCCACATACATCTCTTCTCTTCAGTGTTTGTGCACACATGCACAATTCCTGTTAAAAGTCAAATTCAGAGCAATCTGAAATACTTTCCTGCCACACGGTGGACGTCTAGGCTTACTGCAGCTCAGAACCTGAGCCAACTGTGGTGCAACATAAAGGATGGCATGAATGCAGCTGCCATGGCAACACAGAGCTGCAGCAGGGCCTCAAAAGGCATTATTTATTATTAGTTATTGTGTGTTTGCACATTTATGTTTCTTCTATTCTTTGAAAATCAGCAGCTAATGGAGATGCGGGGGTGCAATGATTTATGTGTGTGTTCACTAACAGAACCCGACTCTCCAGACTAAGGAGTCAGATTTATCCATTATTCCATCCATTAGATACATTTTTAGTCAAATACCAGTAAGGCAGTTTTGGGGGGTTTTTTGTCAAATAAAAGCATGTTTCATAACTTTTTCTCCATTAATGTTGTTTGAGAATTGTGTTTAGTGTGACATATTATTAACTCAAAGGTATAAAATGCTTTAACATTAAATACCAATTTACTAACTGCGTTCAATTACAGATAATCTGCATTGAATATTTTGTTGAAGAGGCATTTTTAATTCTTAAACTTTTCTGCCACCTCCTGGACAGTCACAGAAATTGACTTTCAAAAAGACATCGTTCAAAGATCTTGTGCAAAAAACATCCAGTGATTTCACATTCTAAAATCTTATCATGCATTGAGTTTAGGTTCCGTCATTCTGGAGAATTTGATGACTGCTTTCAGTTTATTGTGAAAAATTACCATATTTTCAGAACAAGATGTTTTATTTACTTGTTTGTTTTTTTTGCCTCCTTTCACTTTTCGCCTTAATCTTAGATATTATTATTGCCTTTTTTTACCCATGGCCCTCATTTCCTTCCTGTTTCCATTTCACTTTTATTTCTCTTAATGTAAGAATAATGAGCACAAGTAAGAACATTACTTACTGGCATGAGTGTTGTGTTCACTTTGAGCTTTTGAGAGTAGAGTGCATGTGAACCATTCTTATCCTTATCCTTATCTTAAAATATGTCATTTTTTGTATGACACATTTTTCAATGTCATACAAAAAATCTGTTTGAGAGTTTGCTTCACGTTTGTTCTCCATTTAACTCAAATGTTGTTGAAGAAAAGCTTACGAAGCGAAGGCATCATCATATTTGCTTTCTCAAATTATTTAAACATATAGTAACCATATTGCTTCTGAATTTAAATAAAGTGCTTTCAAAAACCACATTTTTTTTCTCTCTCTCTTGTTACACTAAGATATAGAAAATAGAAATAATGTTAGTAATCCCAACAGACCTAAAACAGAAAACATTTAGTTTAATTTAAAGTCAGATAGTGAGAAGATAATGACTGGATTAGAGGAAGACCACAGTAAATCCAAACAACAAATCCTTGTTTTTTGAAGATGCAGGTGTATAATGGAGGAAATAAAATAAATGCAAGGTGGTGAACAGTTTGACTGTCGCCACCGAGTGTCTGCTAAGACACAAAACAGAAGCTTAGAGTAATTTTGACTCATTATGTTGAAGAAAAATTTGAACCTTTATAGAGGTTTTGTATGTGGGTGGTCATTGGTCAAGAAAAACAATCTCAAAACTGGTTTCAAGAAACCTCACCGCTATTTGCTGGCCATGCTTCAGTTCTCTACTCTTTTTCACCAATAGGTGGCGCCTCTGGATCATACATTTAAAACTAAATAGTCCATTATTCCGTGCCAGTGCAAATAAAAGTCTCATTTCCGTCTAAGTCATTTTAACAATTTGTATCATATTTTCATCATAGAAAAGATTAAATTAAAACTCAAATAAAATATTATTTAAGTTCATTGTCTGAGAGGCCTCCAAGGAGAAACCTGAGTTAATTTTCAGGTGTAATTATGTGTCACTTGTTGCTTCCACTTTTGAAACTCTTTGCTTTTAGGAGGTAAATAATGTGTTTTAAATCTTGAAGATCTCTCTTTGTATAGTATTATATGTGAGGGACTAATGTATTTATAGCTGTATGCACTACCTATAATACAAACTTGTTTACTAACAAATAACATTTTCATCACACTAGAAGGAAAACCAAGACAGCTGAACAGTAACACTTTCTGTTCAGGTCAGTTTATTTTTCACAGGGAAACTTCACAACAAAGTAACAAATGGAGACATTTCATAACCAAAGGAAGATCATATAAAATCCAGTTGGTTCCAGATGTATCTTCATTTCAGTTCAGTCCAATCATTTAGAAATACTCTGATATAAATATGGTCTAATTCTACCCTAATTTTATTACTGTACATTTAAATTTCATTTATTTTTTTAATGCTAAATATTCACAGACGCAAAACTGATTGCATCAAGTTGCTGACTTTGCAGAAATCCTTCATCGTCACAGCCTTGTGTTAATGTAGCTTTTAAGACTCAAAATGCATTTAGTCAGCATAAAAGGGAATTAATCTAAATACATTTTTCCATACTTATGCAGACTTTTGCACAACACGAATCAAATTTCATAGTTTTACAGACTTTCCAGATTCTGTAGGGACATGGACGACATAGATTTGAATTCAGATAAATAGGCAGATATGACTTAAATGTAACGTTTCATCCGGGACACTAGGTGGCGGCCTTGGTTTCACTTTGAAATTACACCTTCGGCTGGAGGACACCTGTTTTTCTAACGCAGCAAATGTTTGTTTTTTGTCATTACAAACTTAGCGTATATATTAGAAGAAAATTCAAAATGACCTGACATTAAATTGATAATAATTTATTTTCTTTTTTTTTTTTTTTTTACATTTTAAAGAAAATGTTTGCAGTGACACCACTTCTAATAAACATAATTTATGTGAATACTATGATGCTGTGAAAAACATGAAATTTTTTTGTTATTACGTCATTATGGCTGTATCAGAGTATAATAATAAATTTCCATCGTTCCTGCTGTAGGTCTCTTCATGTCAGTTGCTAAATTTAAAAATTAGATTAGTTATTTTCAATCTTGAAGCAGTGACTTTTTCATTGATCTCTTTCTACGTTTTTTTCCCCCTCATCAGTCTAGTTGTGCCCACATAGACAAAAATAAGTTTTGAGTAGGTCTGGCCAAGTTTGTGGGGAAATACCCTATAAGCAATCACAAAGTCAGTTTAAACAGAGACATCTTAATAATTTAGGAAGCATAACTGACCGAGGCCACGGCTCCTCAAATCAACACTAACTGTGGAAACTTCACATTGGATTCCAAGCTTCTTGAATTTGGTGCCTTTCTAATCTTCTGCCAGACCTTGACTTCCAAACAAAATGGAAAATTCACCTGGGAATACTGAGCAACAAGTCACTTCTTATTCTCCCTGTCCCCATGTATTTCTGATATCACTTGATAGTAGTTTAACAGGAGGAATTATAGCCAAAGTCCTGCATATAAATGGTAAACTCCCTCCAAATTCCTGAATGGATTTTACTTCATAATCTTGCACCTTTTTCCACACTTCTTCCTTCCTCTCAACTTTCACCTAATATGCATGAACATAGCCCTCTGTTAAAAGCTACTTTCTTTAGCAGTTACCTTTTGTTTCTTCCCCTCTTTGTGGAGTGTGTCAAACACTTTCTGCAGGAAAAATGTGATGTCTGCAGATTTCCCCATGATGGTGTGAGGCATAACATGACATTTTTGTATTAAAGATCATCTTTCATTTTGTCTTGTGCAATGTTTTGTTTTTCTGAAATTTAGTTTTGAATTCGCCTTAGCTGCAAGTCAAAATCATCCATATTAACAGAAATAAACCCTTAAACATATCACAATGTGTGTTAGAGATCCATAAATTGTACGTGTTTCCGTGTATAAACTAAATAAATGAACTTGGAAATGATATTCTAAATTACTAAGACGCAGCTGTAAAACACAACAGCCAGACAGACCTGGGATCCGCGTCAGGTTGCAGTTTCTGTTTTAAAAGTGGAAACTGGGAGCAGACCCACGCTCTTTCCAAGTTAATTAAAACGCCCCCCTGATTGGACGGACAGATAATCCCGGCGGGCCGCCTGCTCGTACTAACTTGTGAGCGGGACGGAGTGCCAGTCACAATCTGCTAGAGGCGAGGGAGGGCAAGAAAGACCACTGCAGCTACAAAGGCGAGAGGAGCGCAGTTAGGGAAGTGTTGTTAAACGTGGGCTATGCGCGCAACAAGGGGGGAGCGCAGTGCACAGAGGAGGTGAACGCATGTACAGGCTCAGCTTCACACTCACAGCCTCCTTCCTGAAGAGACACAGCGCTGAGAGGGGAAAGGAGTGAGGAAAAACTCAGAGAACAACACAGCAACTCTTGGACGAAAGTGCGCCACAGCCGTCAGGAGAGAAGTTTGGATAAAGCGGTCCAAGGAAGACTTTTTCCTGGTCAGAACCTGCTCTGGAAGAGAGAGAGAGAGGGAGAGAGAAAGAAAATGAATGTCAGCGATGAGAATCTGCTCAAATCGATCAGCAACGACGCGCTTCTCGACCTGACGCAGCGCTACGGGCAGTCAGCCTTCGGGTTTGGCGCTGGCCACGGTGCTGGAAGTCCCGGCAGATACCCGCTCACACCGGCCGCCGACTTCCTCTCCGGACAGACTGGGAAGTCCAACGAGAGCGGCGGGGAGCACACGAGCGACGACGAGGACGGCTTTGACTCGCTGGAGTCCCGGAAGAGGGGCTCCTCGTTTGGGGACGACAAGCCCGGCGGGCCCCTGGCCAAAAAGTCCAAAGAGCAGCGGTCCCTGCGGCTCAGTATCAACGCCCGGGAGAGGAGGAGGATGCACGACCTGAACGACGCGCTGGACGGCCTGCGCGCCGTCATCCCGTACGCCCACAGCCCCTCGGTGAGAAAACTCTCCAAAATAGCCACTCTCCTCTTGGCCAAGAACTACATCCTCATGCAGGCTCAGGCTCTGGAGGAGATGAGGCGGCTGGTGGCGTATCTGAACCAGGGACAGACTATAACCTCACCGATCCCCACCGCCCTGGCGCCCTTTGGACAGGCAGCCGTCTACCCCTTCTCGGGCTCCGCTCTCGCCACCTGTGCCGAAAAGTGCACCACTTACTCCGGGGCACCGTCGACTCTCTTCAAACACTGTAACGACAAGCCTTGATTTGATTTACGCTCTTTTTCCTGAACTTGAACCTGTACTGCGCCCATGTCAGTCTCTGTCCCACTCTAGTTAATTTAACACATAATTCTGTGGAAATTAAAACGGTTTTAGTCTAATGCGTAATGGTAAGATATGGTTAAGTAATCATACTTCAAAAATGCTCTGTAGAAATTAAATTGTTCGGGCCTTCCTGTCACTGTGGCTTGCATGTCTCACATCAACTACAGGCCATATTCAAAATATGAACTTAAATTCTGCGAAGTTTCTGTTATCATTTGCAATCTATGCAACATTCAGTAATTACAAGAAAAAATAAATGCGACCATTTTCAACCTTTAGATCTGATCCTAATTAACTATATGAAAACAATCTGATGTTATATTTTCTGATACAGTGTGTTTGTTTTTATTTCAACTTATTGCACATCTCACATGATTGTATTGTACAACTTTGAATAATCTTCAAAGCCCGGTTATAATAATAATAATAATAATAATAATAATAATAATAATGATACTAATGGTTATATAACTGCAGCCTATAAACCGAAGAAGTATTCTGGTTGTGTTACAACATGGATTTCATATATTGTTTATAGTATGTCTTTATAATTAAAACATATCTATGCTCGGGGCCGGTTTGCGTCATCATTTCACAGATTTAAAGATTGCAAATAAAGCTCGGAAATGCCATGACGTGATAAACAGGAAAATTTGAGATATTGCATTGATTATTTTAAATTTACAAATTTGAATAGTTTTTTTTTTTTTTTTTTTTTTTGCAAATCCACTCTTCTCTAAAAACACCTTTAGATAGAAATTGGCAACTAGCATCCGGCATGAGGAGCCTGTCTGAACGAGCTCAGTGGGTCTGGTGGGGCCTGTTAGGCTTGCAGTGGGGTCGTTGGCGCTGAGGGGAAGGGCGCAAGCGCAGCCCGGGGCTACCCACGACCTGTCTCTGGGTATTTGGGTGATTGCAGACTTGCTTGGCGGGCTCTTACACACTGGACAGCTATTAACACGATTTCCGACCTTGTCTCTTTGGGAGAGTTAATTCAGTGAACGTTACAGGGACACTTTTCTCTTTGCAGGTTGGATGGATTTAGAGAAGTCTTTGAGACATTAATCGTCATTGTTAGAGATACAGCGCGGCACGTATTGTTTTGCACCACCCGTGTGACACAGATTTACTTCACGTCAAAAGTGGGGGGGAAATGCGCACACCCACGTATACACGCATACATGCATATATACGCATACATGCTTATCAAGTAAGATGCACTGTAAAACCGATTTTCGAAGGTGCTAAATATTAGCCCTTTAAAATTTTTAATTTTAATCAGGCAGCCTTTTCTCCTTTTATGTAAACGTTACACTTATTTGATAACGGTTAAATTAGTAATTAATTAGTAATGATGGTAGCTACTTTATTTTGCTATCATACAAGTTCATGAGAATTTAACTGTAGATGTTGGTTCAGTCGACCATTGGCCATCTCATTCATCCTCCAGCAGATAACGACTGACATAATAAAATGAGTAAAGATATTAGCCTTGTAAAATATAACTTAATTGTCATTAAATTTGAGGCTAGGAAAGTTTCAAGAATTTGGGTTTATATACATTTTTAGCCATGTTAGCAGCAACGCTAATATCAAACTAGCTAGCATGCTGAGATTTTTATCATCTACACAGTCACTGCCAATAAATGACACATCTTACCTGTTGCTGTCAGGGAAACGTTTTCCATACCTACTTAAACAAAATTTAAAAAGCTGATTTCTGCTTTTAGTTTAGCACCACCACCACCAGAAGAACAAAAGAATCTTTCTATTTAGTTTGAATTAAGCTAGTTTTTTGTTGCTGTTTTTTTTAATCATTATTATTTTTAAAAAGTTATTTGAAATTAACTAACGCCATTCTGTTTTTGGTGTTAAATTTACAAACATTTGGTTCTATTTTTATAATCCACTTAAATAAAATGTTAAATTTTCACATTTTGTTGCACTTTTAAAATCTCAGATTCTTTTTACCATGTAGATATTTAAATTCCACAGTACTTATTTTCTTTCTGGTCTACAAGTCAGAGTCCACAGATATTCACATTAGGTCAGTCTGTTTAAGGGCAGTTAGCTACTCTCCTACGATTTATAAATATGTCACAACAACAGGGCATCCGTGGCATTTTAAATAGGCTCGCTGATGACATGTGACTCCTCTGGGGACCCATAAAACATTCGGGACAGTGGGGATGAAATGTGACAAACGCTGCCAATATTGCATGGGAGAGGGATAGAGGCGAGGGGGGGTTGCACAATCTTTATCAGTCTCTGTATGGCCTAATTGTCACAAATGAGAGGGCTGTTTTTCAATTCAAAAGGAAGGATGGTCACTCATCTCCCAACAGGGATGTGGAGTTGTTCAGATTTACGTTTCATACTTTCACTGTATTTTTCAAAGTGCGTAGTGGTAAAAGGAATATATTTGTGGATGAAAACAAATGGTCAAATTTGCTTGTAGAATGGTTTTGTGCCAGGCTACAGTGGGTAAAGAAGCCTAAATCGTCCCTCCTGGCTGAGTAAGGAAAATTTTATAAAATAGGTAATACTAAGTGTATGCTTTGTTTTTAGATTTTACTTTAACTCAGATATAACTATGCTTCTGATTTTCAAAGCAGAAGTGGAATGCAACATAGTCTCTCTGGTGTGGAGACCGAAATTAACTATCTGTAGCTCAATTTATTTTACTGTTTTTACAAAGGAAATATAATTGTTGTTGCTTATTTTGAGTATATGGAATGGATGGATGGATGGATGGATGGATGGATGGATGGATGGATGGATGGATGGAATATGGAATTAAAATACACGTAAAAGGTGGTTTAAATAAGTATTACAAACCTAAAACTCATTTGGGTTTATATCTTACAGCAAGATAAAAATATTTTCTTGAGAAAATAAATTTCAGTAGTTATGTTATAATTATGCATGAATGTGATACAGAAAAAAAATCTTAGCAGCTGTAGGAAGGGGTGTATTGTTTATCATTATCAATTTTAAAAAAAGAGCCTTAATAAAAACTCTGATTGATCCTCATAATGACAAATACTAATATTGCCATCCCCAAAAATCAACTGCATGTTTGGGATTACAACTGCAGTTTCCACTCTTCCTTGAGAGCAACAACACATATTAATACATATGAAAATTAAATGAGATGTATTTATTGTGTGATGTCAAGCAGTACCACTGTATTTACGAGGTAATGGAAAAGTTTTATTTGTAGGGAAATATTTCTGTTTATGGGGCTATGTCTGTGATATTTGCATTCCCAAAAAGCATGTGGCAATTTTTTTAAACACATTTTATAGTTACTTTAATCATTGTCATAATACATGCTGAAAGATATCACAATATATTCTAAAATTTTAAGTTCATCTTGCACAGCGCTGCCAAGGTTAGAGCTAGAATATAAAAGCATATACGGATTGTGACAAAAGTTGGAATGTGTGCACTGGGTACACAAGTCATTCAATAGCCATCTTAATGTGCTCCTTTGAAAAATTCTTAACAAACTGGATGATATAATTCGTGAACCTTTTAGTATTCGATTGTTTCTAATTTTTTTTTCACAAAAGGTTCTACAAAAGAAAAAAACCTCACAATTAAAACAAAAGATCCAAAAGCCCCTGAGACATAAATCTGAAAGCAAAAATAAATCTTGTAAAGAAACATTACAAACTATTAGAGAGGGACATCTCGCTGCCTGTTCTCACCTTTTGTCTCTTGCCGACTGAATTTTTCTTCAGACAAACACCCTGCACTACTGACAGTGCTCTGCCACTCTCACGACAGCCCAGTGTGGTGCAGGAGTGCGGACAGACTGTGTGATGTCTGTAAACATTTGTGTTTGCTCTCAGTGGGATAGAAAGGGAGTGATTTCATTAGCATGGCTCGAAGCTTTGAGGTATGTTTGTGCGCTTTTCTCCAACCCAACAGTATAGTACTAAAACCATATGCCCTAAAGTGTGTACCTCTGCCTAATGCATCTGACAGCGCTGTTTTCTCTAATTAAACTCTCTTCGTGTGCAGGCTCAATGTGTCTGAGCCACGTTGGGGGACTCTTAACTCGCACACACACAGATTTGTCTTACAACAGGGGCCTTGAAGGAAAAAGAACATACTTCAGCTTTTGCTATGCTTATAATAAAGAAGTGTAGGGTTTATTATGTAGGGCATCATAATTTCTTCACACATGGAGTTTTGAAGTTTTAGACTGGAAGCTGCATCAATGTTTTTTTTTATTTATTTGTGGGCAAGGAGGCAAATTTGTTGATCAGGTTTGGGTGAATAACAAACCTACACATGTACGTTGGAAGAAGATGGTGCATAAACATGGATGAAAAAGAGAGCATGCTGAAAAGAAAAGTGCCAGGGGTAACACCACAAGAATGCCCCCCCTACAACCCTCAGAAAACCATCCACTCCAACTTCAGCGCTTCACTATGGCATCACACTTTGTCGTCCCTCGCAGCCCCGCCCTGTCGGAAGCGATGAGCGGTTGAGTCAGTTGGTTCTGAGGAGCCATGTGATTCGGGGTGACGTTGCTGCAAGTGCACTGGTATGGGCCAGGGCCTTTCATTTGTTAATCAGATGTCCAAAGGGGGGGTTGGAGAGGGGATGTCTGCTTGCATGTGTCTGCGTGTTTTTCTACTTTCTGTATATCGGTCCCCGCAATTTGTGCTCATATGGTGGAAAAAGCCCATGAAACATTGCTAATGTACTTTGCGTGTTGCCACAAGGTGCCTGACCCCAACTCATGGTGGACACCGGCAGTGTGACAGGGGCCAAATGAGGCCTAGTTGGAGAGATTGAAGCATCAGATGATAGCAGAATGAGCCACTATTGAATATTTTGTCATATTCATCCCTGAATATATCCTGTTTGAGTTTTCCAGCTAATCATAACTATTCGGTGCTTAGTATTATTGCACTGTTTGTCAATTTTCTTCTCATCTCTGTGTTTTTCTCTAATTCCTCCTGCATTCCCTCGCCCCTAAAACCACTGCATTCATGACGCTCGCTCCTTCTCTTTTAGCTTGTTTTATCTTGACAGAGGATATGAGCTGACAAACAGGGGCAGCCGTTACAGTACCACTGCCTAATCTCTGTAATGGCCTCACAGATATGGGACTGGTGGTGAGCAAACATTGAAAGACACATACCCAAACACACCTCAAGTAACTGGACAAACGAACATGCCAAGCCCTGGGGTCAACAGTCATCTTAATGTGTAACCTCCTTTCCAATATACGCTGCACTCGGTGTGTCCTTTTCTCTATAAATGCCACTTACACACAAACAGAGAACTGCCTAATCCTCACTTTAGAGATCTGACATGGAAAGAGGATGTAATTTTCAGAAAAACTACTCTGACCATGAATTTCTAAAAACTAAATGGCCCATAAAGTGCCATGCAGAAATATTCCTACTCCTAGAACTTTTCCACATTTTGACACATTGCAAACAGAAACACTCATATATTTTATTGTGATACTATGTAAAATTTTAACACAAAGTAGCACTCAATTGTCAAGTTGAAGAAGAATGATACATGGTTTTAAACTTTGTTACAAATAAAAGATATTAAAAAGGTAATGTGCATTTGTAAACTGGCCCCTTAATCTTGATGTTTTAAATTAAAATCCAGTCCAACCAGCTGTCTTCAAAGTTGGTTAGACTTTTATAAGTCTTTTATAAGATGAATAAAGTTCACCTTTGTGTAAAATAATTCTGTATAAATATTGGTCTTTTATGAAAACCTCAGAGGTTTATCAGACAGTATTTATTGTCTAACAGTTGCTGCAGAAATTTGAAGCAAACTTATGCAGCAGAACAATATAAAAAACGTATTAGTCACTGTTCAGTCCGTCATATGAAAACACAAAGGGTTCTAAGACATGGCTGTCCACCCAGACTGACAGACTGAGCCAGCAACCACAATGGTAACTCTGGAGGAGCTGCACAATTCAACAGTTCAGGGGAGCGAATCAATCAGAATAAGACATTTGTTAGTCATGCTCGTCACAAACCTGGTCTTTATGGGAAAGAGAAAACAACAAGTCTAGGGTTTAATAAAAACCATACAAAATGTCACAAGCCACATAGAGGACATATAAACATCAGAATAGAGAAGCTCTCGTCAGAATAAATACAAATAACTGAATATTTTTGGCTTATATTCAAACTGCTGTGTATAGAGGAAAACTAACACTGTACCTTGAACATACCACACCCATAGTGAAACCTGATGGTGACAGAATCTCATTTTGAGAAAGTTTTTTTAACAGGTAAAATAACACTGGTCAGGATTGATGAAAAGGTATATTAAAATATAGGCCAATTCCTAAAGAAAACTTGTCAGGGACTGCTGAAAAACTGGATATCAAACATGCATAATTCATGAATTTTGCTCATGAATCCGAAACTGGTTTAATTATTTATGAAAAGTACATTTATAGTTTCAGACATCAATACAGTTTTTGACATGTTATTGTTCTCTTGAAATTTGCAAAGTTTCCACAGAAAGCCAAGTTAAATATTTGCTTGGACAAATTTTGTTGAGCTATTGATTTTTCCTTTAATAATCATCACTATGTCATTCTTTGGGAAAGTAGCCATCAACGCCTGCTAAATATAGCATATTCATGTGCTATAATAGTCCGGTCAGAGTTCAGATCTAAATCCAATTCAGAAGCTGCAGCAAGACTTGAAAGATGATGATCACAGACACCCTCAGACTGAGATTGAGCTAGCTTGAAAAAAATGGGCAAACATTTCAGTTTTTATATGAGCATAGCTGCCAGAGACATAAACTGTAAACAAGTTGTAGATGCTTCTGCAGCAAAAGGTGTTTGTACAAAGTTGTAGCTCACATGGCTAGGTGCTAGTTTTTGTTGATCTATTACATAAATCTCCCCAAAATACATTGGGTTTGTGGTTAGAGTGAGAGAAAAATCCTGTACACAATTAACCTTGGTCTGCACCAATTTCTAAAATCAAAAGTTCAGAACCCAACATGCCCCAAAAAAGCCATTATGTCCCCACAAAACTAGTGATATAAACACACACACACACACATGCAGAACCGAGCACCCCTTTCTCTGCTCAGTACCAGCTGAGGAGCACCGTGATTTTGTAGAGAGCAGGGGGAGCTCGTTATCCTCATTAATTAATGACAAAAGCGATGTAATTGGCCATCCATAATCCTCCATGTGGAGACAGTGTGACAGGCAGGGCTGGGACTGTTCTCAACAGCAAGAGCAACTCATAAACACAGAGAAAATGAAGACACATTTGTCCTGTTTTGGTGTGTGAGTATGTGTGTTCAGTTACTGATGCTCCTGAATTTAAATATAAATTTTAATAGCAAAGAAATTGAATAAATGTAAACACATTTTGGCTCTTTTCATTACTTCAGTTTGATTCCACACAAGTGAAGAACAAAATAAACATACACACACTTACATGCAGAACAAGAATGGCAGTCGGATTCCGAGTCCACAGCTTGTTGGACTGTTTGAGGCTCCACTGGGCCCAGGCTCAGGCGCCAGGCTGCAACATGCTATATCCCCCACCACGTCTGGATGAAAAGACAAGATTAATGGCACTTCCTGTCGCAGACGATCTTGCACTAGCCTAATTAAAACCACTGGAACACGCGCGTGGCCAAGGATCAGTGGCTTTTAATGAGGAGCTTGTAGGCTGATTTGGGCCTCATTTTCTGCTTAATAAGGCCGGTTTAAAAAGTAATTTTGGAGGGATGTGACTCTTTTAAACCTGCTCATTATCAATGATAGCACTTCACTTAAGTACTTTCAGGAAACGCTGTGTTTAATTAATATTGTGTCGCGCGCAAGGATTAGCTGACAGCCCAGAATGTTGGAATGCAAGCAAGTGAGCAAGGGAGCTAGAATTGATGAAGAACTTTCAAGGGCACTGATTTCATTAAGCAGCTTCATTACAGCCCAAATAACTCTTCATGTCATTTCAATGCTCCAATCCACACACACACACGCACACCCCTACACACACACACACGCATACATCCCTCTTTATTGTTGGGGAAGGTAGATTTCCTTCAACTGATTTTTATGGAAAAACACATTTTTGTGTGTAATACTGCTTCGCTGAGTAAGCAAACTCCTGTTTTGTCGTTTCAAATAGTTTTTATTTGCTTTATTTTTTTTTCCACAGCGTTTTCATTGGAAGCTTATCAAAACAAAGCTTTTAAGATCATGCAGTTTTAGAGCTTGAGAGAGCTGCCTAAACTTTCATTGTGCTCCTCTAACCCGCCTAGAAAGCAGAGCCAACAAAAGCTCCTACAGTCTTTTCATCTCATTGTGATAATCTTCTTAGCCCCCTGACTCCAATGCTAAACATGTATACAGCAAAAAAGCATTGGGCGATAGGGACTTTCCTCTCTGGATGACAAATTGTAACATACAGGCAGCCTGAACAACTATAATATGAGTTCTCGAATTTCACATTTAAAGATCAAATTAAAATTTTGCATAAGGTTAAAAATTTAGTCCAACTTCTGCAGAGATAAATCCCCCTTTTTTAAATAATTTGCAGACAAGTAGTGCATAAAACAAACAGCATTTGAAGTTTCCACTTGTTTGTGACCCTAAGCAACTCTAATTTATGACAGAAAAGCATCATGGGAGTTCTAATTATGTAAGAAATTTGAATTTAAATTTGATCAACTTTATTACATTTCATGCCTCACTGAATAAAGGGTCTTTCTTTATATGCATGCAAAAAAGAAAGACTTGAAACTGCAACAGAAAACTGTAGGGGAAAAAAAAAGAAATATTTAAAATATGCACTTGAGGCCCTTTGGCATTATTAAATTAACTATAAGGTTTTTTCATAATTAAAAGCCTTATAATTACCCATTTTACCTTTTTTCAAAATAAAATATTTTACAAAGTAACATTTTACTTAACCTGAAAAAAAGTATCCAATTATGTAACAACGTATTAACAGTTCAAGAACAGGGATGGATGGATGGATGGATGGATGGATGGATGGATGGATGGATGGATGGATGGATGGATGGATGGATGGATGGATGGATGGATGGATGGATGGATGGATGGATGGATGGATGGACGGACGGACGGATGGATGTGACAAATTGGTTTCAGGACAAAGTCAAAGCTTTAGAGAGATCAGGACTTATTACAAAATATGCTCACACACACTTGAAAAGATGTGCATGAGCAAGGTAAGAAATGTGGCAAAATTGCATCAGCTTGCTCAGGATGAATGGGCCAAAATTCTAGCAAAATGTACCTAATGAATTACCTCACTGAGGAATAGCAAAAGTTATTTCTACTTTATTCTTCCAGTCTCTGTATGCCAAATTCTAAATTTGAAGAAAGTTAACAAAAATTCTCTGAAACAACTCTATTTCAGAGATGTTAGAAATCCTGGCTGACATTTAGTAAAAAGAAATAATTTTGATAATATTAACTGACCTAAAACATGAAACATGTTGTCTGATTTAATGTCAAAGAGTGAGAATAGAAAGGTTATGTGTCCGTTATATAAACGTCTAGTTTCAACTGTACACAGAATTTGGACAAACTGGGTCGTTTATTGGTCAGTTATGTGGCAGACGTTTTGCTCTCGTCATATAGTATTTGGAAAAGAGGTCGCTTTCTCTGTCTGTTTACAGGCTTGAATAAAATTTAAAAAATATGAAGCCTAGGCGCAAATTCAAACTGGAAGACTCTTTTATCCCCACCGGGACCCGTTAATTGAAGCGACCTGCCCACAATCGTCGACCTATCAACGCCGGACCAAGCCACGTCACGTCCAATCATCGACCAAGTCCCAGCTGATAAGGACCTTCATTCATGGCGTCCTTCGCTCTCCAGCCGAGCTCAACCCACCACCACCCCTTCTCCTCCATTCGCCCGGTCCTGAGGCCCGCACCCTTCTTCAACCTCCACCACCACTGCCGGGCCCTGGGGGATGACGTTCCTAACAGCATCGGGGATGCTCATCTGAAGCCTATCGCTAACGCTGCGATAACCATTATCCCCAGCCGGGGCCCGAGCGCCAAAGACTTTAAATTCTGTTTGTCAATAAACTCTTCTAATTGTCTTCTCATCTCCGTCTGAGTCTCTCCAGATTGAAACTTATTTTTATTCTAAGGAGCTGTCAGTATTTGATAGCACAGTTGCCTTGTAGCATAATGGTCTGACCTGACTTCTTTCTATAACGCATTTACATGTTCTACATGTACATGCATGGTTCTTTGCAGGAACTCCTTCTTTCTTCCAGTCAACACAATGACATCTAAATTAATTAATCTCTTGAATGGCCCTCATGGTGTGAGTGTGTACATTCATAGTTTATGGTCTTGTGTGTCTATATTATGCCCTGAGATGGACTGGAGACCTGTCCAAGATGTAACCACTCAGTAACAACTAGAGATCAAGAACAGTTCCCCCCATGACCGTTGGAGGACAAGCTGATACAGGCGTAGATGGATGGATGTCTACATAGCAATACTCTCATGATTACCTGTGAAATATTTTTGTAATTGTCAAATAACTGCATCGACTGAGAACTTACAGAATGATTCTTAAGAATGTTCAACAACATTGTTATTTCAAAATGCATAGTTTAGGGAGCTTATGTTATTTTTCATTTGACTTTTTTTTACAGATTGAGATTTTTCTTTTGTCTCATGAGCAATAAGAAAAAAAAACCAAAACAAAAAGTGTTTTGCATATGACTCATTCTGGAATCTGAGGGAACGGTGAAGGCAGAGAAAACTAGGCGCTACATTTCAGTAAAGAGATCAACTGGAAGAGAGATGTGCTCACTCTAATCTCCACAATGGGGACCTGCTTACATGATTTTTTGGCTTGTCTCGCTGATAGCATTCGCACAGTACAACATCCTATCAGGTAATATCACAGTCTTTGAAGGATTAGAGGGAATAAGAGGGGTTTTATTCTGCTTTGCAGAGGGGATGATTCTGCTGAAATGTTCATACATTTTCATACTAATATGGAAATGGATTCTGGGAGTGGTTTGAATTGGGAAGTCTTTTTCAGGACGCCACAGGAGAGAAGAGAGTGATTTTGAGTGATTAAAAGAGAAAGAGAGAGAGAAAGGAAATAAAGACAGAAAGCAAGGGAGACACAAAGAGAGAAAATCAAACTGACTATAAGATGTTGCAAGGAGGAAGGGAATCAGAGAAACATTATGTAATCAAGGATCCCTGTAAGACAGAAAGATCCGGAAGCTTTTTGATTTTGATCACTCTTATTGTAGCGTCATGAGCAAGATGAAGACAATGCTGCGGACTAAGGCAGCTAATGTTAATCCTATAATGCAGGAGCCATGCATAAGCCATGGCTCCACCTTGTTATTCTCTCTTCATACACAACAAATAAGAGGATAATAATGGTGGCTGGGATCCCTGGAAAATTCCATTGTTCTCCATTTGTTTTTGGTTCCGAGTCAAAAACACCTCTTGTTTATCACTGTGGTCTTCCCTGCTGTCTTTGTTTTCCTAGGAGAAATACCTAGAAGAAGAGGAGAGCCTACGAGAGTCACACTAACTGTGTTGCTAACGTCACCTTGTTAAAAAACAATATTGCTCTCAACTAATGAATCAATTAACTTATTTAACTGCAAGGTTGCTGTATATAAATCATTCATTATCAATGCTCTGCTAACCTTCCGGAGTTATCTCAGTGGTCCAATTGTTGTCCCCCAGGTCTCCTGTCTCAAGGTTGATCTGCATGGAGGATGGACAAAAGACAGCTGCCCATCAGTCTCCTGCTAGAGCAGGCCATTAGAGAAGTGTTTGTGTCTATGTGTTTGTCATTTACAGGTTTAATTAGACAGGGCTGTTAATGGCTGAGATGACTTTGGGGGCCGAGGATGAATGACACCCGTTCATCTCCGGCTGTGGGGCCACAATATGTTTCACTAAGAGCCGCGGAAGGGAGGGAAAGACGGAGACGTGTGATGGAAGAGTGGAGATAAAGCAGAGGAAAAGAGCGGAGGGTGAAGAGAGGGTCACACTGATATTATTTATGAACGGATGGCTCCGTATGTGCCAATATGTGCATGTATGTGTGTGGGTTTTGTTAATGGAGCCCCATAATGTAACTCTGCTGGTCCAGGTCACCTGCCGCTCCCTCTGTTGTGTTAAGGATTATCCCAGGAAGTGAAGTGGAGCAACAGTAATCTGAAGTGTGCCTCTTTCTGTAAGACTGGCAAAGGGTTACTGACACACACACACACACGCACCCACACGCACACACCCCTACACGCAGACGCAAATAAATTACTTGGCACTTGTAGTTAAGATGCGTACTAGTGCCACTATTGAGGTCCCCTCAGTAATCCATTTAGAATGAATCAGACTTAAGATTTTATTTTAAGTGGATCAAAGTTTTCAAGTTATCTAAAGTTCTCTATATAGCTATTTTTGATAAACATAATGTTTCTTAACATTGGACTTTTTTCATGACTGAATAAATGTAATTCATGTTCTCAGATTTAATTAAATTTACCTTGTACCAATCTTTACCAGCGTTACCAACAAATTTGTGAGCATCTATAAGTGTTACCCTTTCCCGCACCCCCCACCCCACCCCCCAACACACACACACACACACACAAAAGAAGTTCCTTATTCATCTGTGTCCTGTTAAGGGGATAGAAATAAGTCTGTTGTGTGTTACATGTCATGTGTTTTTTGATATTCTGATTGTTAATTTAAGAGAAAGATGAGATGAAGAGCTTATTTCTTAATTAGAACAATAAAAGCACAATTTTTTATTTTTATGACAAACTCAAAATAAAATCTGTTATTTCATTTCTGCAATTTGAAAACAGATAAATTACGTTGTGCCATTTTAGGTGATGGACTTGATTAGAAGATTGCACCTGGCATCGCTCCCTGTTTTCTGGAAAACAAGTAGATCAGTGACAAACTAAAATGCAGCAGGACATTTCATAATGAAGCTGTTGCTTTGCAAATATCCACACAGGTGCCTCTGTGTTACAACAAAAACATGTTTTCCTCCCAAAACACACTGCTCATAAGCAAATTGATTTATTGTTGCTGAAGAATGAAAACACGGAATGTTGCTAATCCAATCCTGTGCTTCGTAATCTTTTTTTCTATTAATATTTCAAACAATAAAAATTGGGCTTTGCAGTCTAAGCCTGGGAATTAAACTGCACACACACGCACACAGACATCTTTGCATCACTTCATAGGACATTACAGTACATTATTCCTACGGACTTAACCCAAGCCTAAAACCAGGTCTTCATATGTCATCATTATGGCGACTCCAAACTTCAAAAAACCTCACAATCAGGTTTTGTAAACAGAATTATGTTGCTACAGCATGAGAAACACACACACACGCACACACACATTCCTGATCTTCCTTATGAGGTGAACATGGGGATTTGTGATAATGTCCCAGCTCCCTTTTCATTTTAATCATGACAATGGGATCAGGCAAGCCGGTGGGGCGGGCCCGGCCCGGCCGGGGTTGGTTGATTGTTCTGATTGAGTTTTCTTTGTATGGTAGATATGTAATACAGTCTGTTTAAGAGGATTTGATGAGAGGAAGGAGGTTACTGTGTGATTTAATCATGTTCAGAGGTGAGCCTGCATTTATCCACCTCACAACAAGCAAAAAGTGGTTGCAATTTGTCAGCATGGGCAGGAGAAAGTTGCTGGTGTTACCACTGATGCATTGCTGAAGACTGTGGAGACTATTGCAGTGCATGCTTGTGATGGGATGGCTATGCTTCTATATTATGTTACAGTGGACCGAAAAACTGAGGAAGGCATTTTTTTTAGCATAAACATACATTTTCTTTTCATGATAGGATATAAAGTACCTATTTTTTTTACTTTAGATTCCTAAACAGCACTAAACAAATATTTTAATCAGTCTTAAAAGATAACCATTAAGGAATTGTTTTTATTTGACCAAATTTCCAAAAATCTAAACAACAATACTCTGATATTGCAGTAAAATGTAAGAAAAGAACAATGTACAGTCCAATGCAAAGTATGGATACCTATTGAACCTTTTCACGCTCTGTTAATTATAACAATGAACTTCAGTGTTTTATTAAGATTGTATACAACCAATATACTGTAATAAATAAGGTATTGCAAATGGAAGGAAATTTGAACGAATGTGAGAATGCGTGTTCTGTATTTATTCAGTGCTTTGTTGTAACACTTTTCACTGATATGACAACCGAAAATCTTTTGTGTCTCTGCCAGCTTTGCACATCCAGACGCAAAAAAAGTATTAAAGTATTTAGGCCAGAAAGATGCATTTATTTTAATCTGACCAAATCACATTCTTCCAGTCATTTGCCATTTTCCCTACATGGCTTCTAGAAGACAGGACTTCTTAAGTTTTTTTTTTTTTTTTTAAAAGTACTCTCTTCTTGTAACTTTTCCATAAAGACCATATTTGTGCAATTAAGTGCAATAATTGCCCTTTTCAACAAATTCTTCTACCTTATATATGGATATCTGCAGCTCCTCCAGAGTAACCATGTGCCACTTAGTTGATTTCATAATTAATGTTATCCACCTGTCAGCCTGCTGACATGCAGATAATGTCATTATCATCTCCATGATTATGTTCATTGTTTAATTGCTCTCCAACAAACACAAGAAGTATTGAGTCTATTTTTCATTTTCCTTCCATTTCACAATGACCCATACCTTTGTGTTGTTTATTGAATAAAATCCTAATAAAATACATTGAAATTTGTTTGTGACTAAATGTAAAATAGTTTGTATTCTGTGTTGAAATAATCTGAAATACTTGAGTACTCACTCATGAATAGTGCAAGTGTAGAAGCCTGAATTTTTGAGAATAACTTTAAAAATAGCATTGAAAGTAGGAAACATCCTTTGTTTGTTCAACCATATTGAATTTACTTGTAGGAGTTTTACTTTTGGTCTTTTCATTAAAGATGGTAATGTAATAAAGTGTATGAGCTGAAAATTATTAATGTCTTTGTAGTCAGGTTTTAGCGATTTAAAATTGTTAATCCTGGACAGGATGTTATAAAAGAAGAATTTGTTAGAAGAGCAATGAATATGAGAAAAAAGTATGACCCAGTGTAAAACAGCATAACATCAATAAAAATAGTTACATTTATAAAATATCCTGTCATCAAATCTAAAATCCATTCCCTTTCTGAAAATAATTTTTTCATTGTCATTATTTTTCACACCTTCTATGTTTATATAATCTATGTTTTAAGTGTCAGTGTGTCCCAACCATTGTCCTAAATATCTTCATAAATGAGGCTTCCCTGATATCTAACTGGTCTCACCGTCTGCCATCATGAGGATTAGAAAGGCTCAGGTGGGGGGTGGGAGATGATCCCTTTCTCCTCATGTTCACTCTCATTCTTAAATTTCGCCTCTCTGATCTTCTGTAGCATCAGTAAGATGACTTATCAAAGTATAATCGCCACTTAAAGGTGAACTGACCTACAGGAGCAGCAGCACCACAGAGACATAAAGTCAATCAAACATGAAATAAAAACAGTGTGTTGTAGCTTTTGTCCTGCATGTGTGTGCGTGTGTTGGCGTGGCACACAAACCCAGAGGCATGAGGGTGTTAAGCCTAGCATTAGCTTTGCTCAGTTTGTGTCTTTCCCTCCATCAGCAGCAGTATTATTTACATGAGTCCCAGCAGGGTGCTGCTCCTGGTCCAACACTCAGCTGCTTATTGTGCCATATTTTGACATGACAGTTTAATCAAGACCGAATGAGTTACATGCATGCAAATTCCTACTTCGTCGAGACTGTTTAGGAAACATCAAGAGGTTATTACTGAAATTTGACAAAAACTTTGATTGTTAGATAGATTTTCCTGATTGGTTTAGGTTTCCTGGGTGTAATCTCTGAGTATTAATATTCATTTTTTAACAGTGTGCCCTTAATGACTTAATCCTCTTATGCCCTCCCAGTGCTCTTAAAAAAGAGGGTCATCCTGTGCATGTCTATGTGTGTCTGTGTATTTACAGTATGGGCTTACATGTGCTGATAAATATCATGTGAAATCGCTCACGCTCTTGACTCTAATGTGCCCTGATACAGCCGCTGTACTCCACCCAAACACGCCGCAGCTCCGTGGCCTCTGCAAACCAGTCAGCCCCCTCTCTGCACCTCCTCTCAACCTATCACAAACACTCAATACCATGTCAGATTTATGTCAAATCACATTCAAAGTATTTATTAATGCAGGGAATACCCAGATGGGGTCTTTAAGATGTTCTTGACTGGTTTTTGTTTGTGTGTTTAAAATAATTAGCTAAATGAGCTTCTGCTTTCGATGTAGTTTGCGCATCTGCGAAACACTTTGCCTAAAACCTACAGTTATAAATTTCAGTGTTCTGCCTGTGTCAGGCATTTTGCATCCTCCTGGCTGCATTGAAGTTTTGCAGTTGTCTTGCTGGCTGGTTGAGAGTGACTGGTTGGCTTAGCGTCAGCTGCTAACCCAGCCAGGCTCAGCTCCGATTGCTCCAGATTAGGAGATGGGGCACTCTCAGAGCAACTATGATCCATATTAAAGCTGCATAAAATGAAAATTGCAAAGATTTAGTGGTGGATCATAGGCCAGAGAGAATTTAATCACCACCAGTCTGTGTGTGTGCACAATTGTGTGCAAAAGTGTATGAGTGTATATGCAGCCCTCCACATAATACATGAGCACTGGTGACATGAGGATTATTGATGTAGGCTGTATTTACTTATCAACACAGTGTTCAACAATGTTGCAGGACTGTTTTTTGTGTGCAGCAGTTTTTCTCTGCCTTCACTTTCTAAAATCATTATGATGCAAACCAAAAAAAGAGAAGAAATACTGCAGCAAATCAGTGTCTTATATTTTGGAGAAAAACGTGGGGTGTCTACAGTAAATAAAAAAAAAGGAAAGTATTTGTTCTGTGTTGGTGTTTGAGTGGGCGAGAGAAAGAGAGAGAGAGGGAATGTGTGTTTGAGCACAGCCGGGGATGATGCTGTTCTGGTGTCCTCAACACTTGTAATCTCCCTAAAGCTTTAAATACTGTTACATTGTATTCAAACGGTACTCTAGTAACTGAGAACTGGAGAAAGGTCCAAAATTTAGTCATTAAATTTCAACTTTGCAGAAAAAAGTAATAACCAGGCCCACAGGGTACGATCTATGCATTCAGACCTTCTGATCCTGTTGGTTCAGGGTCCACATCAAAGCATTATTAAATATCAATTGATGATGAAATGAAGCTATTAGTCCCAGTTCTTGGTGTGATGTCTGTGGTTTCAACAGTTAAAGACCCAGCTATCTCAAGTCTGTGCAGGCAGTAAAAAAAACACACAAAAAAACATGTAACATCCTTGAGAAGAGATGAATTTTTAAAATTCAGATAAAAATTCATTCAATAAATTCAGATTTTTTAAAAAATGTAATAAATTTTATTTTTTTTTTGTTTTTACACATAGAATGCACACATTCTCACACCAATACACAGACTGGGAGGCAACTTGGTATAAAGTGTTTTGCCCTACATCAGTATGTGGAACGGAACTTTCTGATAGCAAGACAATATTTTTCCCACTGAGCCACTTAATTTTTGATCCTGGTTGTCTTTTAACCTCACTGCCACAAGTGTTTTTCAAACATTTGAAACATTAGTTGTCATGCTTGTTTTTTGATGACTGTTCCAGTTACGGTAGAACTGAATCTCTATCTGCATTTAGAGAAGCTTCACAGCAAGAAGCTCCTGTAGGTTCAAATGTTTTGGGCCTTTATGAATCACAAAACAAAATCCATGAACCAAATAAATTAAATAAAAGGTTGTTTTCCCTTAATGAAAAAGTTAACATCACTCAATAGAAATATTTATAGTGTTGTCTGTACATAATGTGTGATAAAATCCACAAAATATTTAACTGATTAAGTCTACAGCTCCTAATTAAACCATCAAATGATGCTACATTATAATTTGGTAAGTGGTTGATTCATGAACCACTTACTGGAAAAATAGCATAAATTATCACAATCTACCAGAAAACATCTAATATATTGACAATAACATTTCAAGACACTCACACATAACGTGTCTGTTCTCTCAAAGGATTATTAAATTGATTTATTCTAATGATCATCTTAGCTTATCAAGTAGAAGTTTCTCTTCTAACCATTGGTGATTGCATAGTTTAATTAACTCTGCTCAGAGTATCAATATTTAAAGTCTTTATTTCTTTATAGTCCTCTGCTAATGTGTGCTCACCTGTTTACGCTGCTGCTACATCTGAATACACACAAGAACATGACTTAATTACAGATTTCTACTTTTTTTCATTTTTGGTGCTTCTGATGCCATTCTTCTTTCTTTCTTTCTTTTTTCATGTATTCTCTCTTTCTTTCATCCCATATTTCTAAATCTCTCTTCAAGAGAACATTGTGTGTATCCGCATGATTGTCATACACACAAATGTGTCCCCTCCTTCACACACACATACACATGAACAGAACGCAGACTTAGATTGAGCAGATGGTCACCGTATTCATTTTTTTTTTATCAAACTAACATTAACCATTCATTATAGACAGCAGACTAAGCCAATCCCACATCCGCCCCCGTGCAACACGTACACACACACACATGCTCACACGCGCAGCTAATGTCCAATAATTTTGCCATTAGCTCAGTAACGGTCCCAAAATCTCGCATGCCCCTCAGTCAGTGTTGATAGTCTCTCCTTCCAGACGGTCCCGGCTCTGCTCTGACTCAATCTGTTGACATTTCTGATTCCCCATGACTCAAATGCTTCTCCTTCCTTTCAGCTCCCCACAACAGGAATGAGGAGCATCTGACGATTCCCTCTGCCTCTCGTTCTATCCAATCCATGTTTTTTTTTTTTTTCCTCTTCCCTTTGTTCTTTCCACATTCACTGTCTGGTTTCTTCTGGCAACTTCCCCATCAGTAGGAGACACAATCACACAATTGCTTTGCCTTCTCTTCTTTGTTTCTCCGCCGGTCTAATTTAGACCACCTCTTCGCTTCTCTGAAATAAAACAGAACCAAACTAAAACCCATTAGGTGGTAAATCAGGTTTAATCTCTGGCTTGAAGAAAAGATGAACATTAATCCACATCTGTTCGTACAACTGTTTGCCACTCAAATTTCAGACTCCATCAGGCCCTGATGTTAAGCTGCATGCTCATGATTATGGGTATGCATGGTGGGAGGACAAAAGACAAAAGAAGTGCAATAATGCCAAGCAGACTAATATGGGCAAGCAAATCACATTTTTTATATGACTTTGTGCATGCTGTAAGATGATGCAATTAAATCTCCTCCATGCATTTCTTTGGCCACCTCCTGTTTGTGTGGTCTGAAGGGAGCAGGAGCTCACAACTCCAACACACTTAAGCTAATGAGAATTTTAGCTGCAGTATCAAAGTGTTGTGAATTAGTGTTTCTTAGTCATTCAATGGACATCAATTGCACACACAAGCCTAGAAACTTGAAGGCCTTAATCAGCTCCCTTTATGAAACTCCACCAACCATGCACTCAGACATTTAATATTATAATTCCACATCTTAATTTGATTAACATTTTTCTTTTATACAATTATTCATATACATATTTTACTCTCTGGGCCTGGTCTAGTTAAAGTGGTATCACACACTCATTTATCTGGTTTCCCTTTTGTTAGATTTTATTTTACTTTCATGTTTTACATTTGTTTTTTTGTTGTTGTTTTTTTTCCAGTATTTGGTTAGGTCTGAGCACCAAAAGTCCTCTGTTACGTTGAAAAAAAACAACAATGTCCAAACTTTATTAAAACTGACAAGTTGCAGCATGTTATACATGTGAGGGATAGTTTCTAGCCCTCTGCTGATATGTTGATTTTCTACAAAATGAAATGAAAGCTACACCTCAAATCTTTACTACAAAAGTGCACCATTAACTAGGGTCAGGGGTTAAGACGGAAATTGAAAGAAACATTGCAAGCAAATTAATTATTGCAATTTTGATGATTGTGATAATAAAAAATTAAAAATGCTGCTTTTCAAAAAAATATAAATAAGATAAGATAAAGATATTATATTAATAAGATAAATAAAAATTTATATTTTAAACAAAATATCATTCTACTGAAAAGTTCATAGAAATGAACTTTTCAGTAGTTCATAGAAAATGAACTACTGAAGGAGACCTGGTTGGGTCTCCTTTTGCATGAATTACTGCACCAGTGCAGACAGTCAATCTACAGTTTTGCTGAGATGTAATGAAAGACCAACTTACTTTGATAGCAGCCTTCAAGTCAAAGCATACTCCCCTTCCAGAATTCTAATTTTGCTTTGGTGTGTTCGTATACACTTCCTGCTTTTTTGCACAAATAAAATAAAAAATTCCCATTATGTGCCAATTTCAGGGTTAGCCCTAACATTGGGCTGATGTTAGGGCTAATCCTTAAGATTAAACCCTGATTCCAGTTATCTTTTCACTTTCCAAGCAAAGGGTAGAAGACCAATTTTCCTTAGTGCCTGCGATTTTTTTTTTTCATTTGAAGCAACCCCTTACGATTTGATAATGACTCCTAGGTAGTCATTTTTAAAAAGGAATGTCAACCAGGTGACTGAAGAATTTAAAAATAGACATGGTAGAATGACAAACAAACCAGATCTTCTGCATGGGATTTATTTGCATGGAGCCACTGCAATTCTGAACAGCCTCTTAAAGTGGAAGTTTTAGAGACTGGCCTGTAGAAACAGATTATTTTTATCATAGGAAATAAAAAGAAATGTATGCAGTAAAAACTGCATTCCCTGATTTATACATTTTAGATTTTATGTGCCAAATAATTTGAACAGACTCCAGACTTCCCAAACCAGTACTTTGATGCCTTGCAATATTGTTTTCATAACACTGAACACAAATGTTAGTGTGTTGCATCAGGCCTTCATATGATAGACCAACACAAAATAGTGCACAAATGTGAAGATGAAATAATTCATGGTTTTCAATTGTTGAAAAATAAAAATCTGAAAAGCATAGTATCAATATGCAATCAGCTCTCTTAAAATCCATTGAGATCAACTGTCTTCAGAAGTCATCTAATTACTAAGCTACATCCATCCCATGTGTAATTTGACATCAGCCTGAACACAACATTCTCACTGTGGAATGGTGTTGGCAGCATCATGCTGTGGGGATGCTTTTCGTTAGCAGGGTGCTGCGATATGAGAATACTTGGCAACATTTGAAAACCATCTGAACTTGCAAATAAAAAAAGTAGTTCATATGAATGCATAGTACATAAAATCACGTTAACATATTTTAACGTTTGTGGTTTTACCATATGCGCTGCACAATAATCAACCATTTAAAAGTCCTTCTGTCAGGTTACTCATCACCACCAGAGCTTTGCTGAAGGAAATTCTGCTGTTCTATCCAAGCAACGTCTTTATATATTTGATTCAGATGATACCAGGAACAGGAGCCACTATCGCACTGTATGTGCAGTAATCTGAGCTCTGTTATGTGTTTTGGCATGTTAATTGTCCATTCGCATGTTAGTGCATGCAAATCTATTTAGTACGGTCCAGAAAGACAGGGCAAACTTCCAGAAATTCCTGTTCTTGTGCTATCTCTGGCTTATATGGTGCATATTAAAATCACATAGCAAATCCTTGAAAAAAAAACTTAATTAGAACGCTTATATGTGGTAAAATTAAAAGAAATTTCCATTTTGTATTAAATCGTCATTAAATAATGTCTACTACAAATGAGTAAATACGAAACAGATTCATCTAAACCACCCTCCCACTCTAAATACTTGTACAACACTTCACTAAATACATCACCAGGCCAATCTCCATCTTCCTTTTGTCTCTTTTCCATCCAGCACCTCCTCTGTCAGACAGCCCGGTGTCCTAAAACTGTCCTTAATGACTTAATCTATTGGGCGACAGCACTCCAGAGAGGCTGGTGAGCGAGGATGGTCTCTCTGCGCGCTGTAAGGGGATTGCTGTAATTACTGGGATCTGTGCACCGTATTTATCTTTTCAAGGGATGGGTGATCCTGCCATAAAAAGCCCAACATTTGGCAGTTAACTAATGCACACCATTAGATTGATTGTGCTGGATTTGTGTTTGTGAGTGTATGTGTGTCCCATATTTTTCCTTTTGCTGCCACACGCTGAGATGTGTGTTAAATAATGCTTGGTTGTTCTCTGTAATCCTGATTAAATGGGGGTTAATGTGTGTCTGTTCAACTTTTTCACTGATTCCACAACCATGACCTTCCATGGCTAAACAGTTTGTTGAGATGAACAGGCTTACGAGCTACAATAAAATATAGGGAGCCGTAGAAAGAGCAGGCAGAGTACTGAAGCTCAGAGAACATCAGTGGCTTTGTTGTTTTCAGAGGTGTTGCCGGAGCCGTTTTACTCCTGCACACGCCCCAGGGTTTAATTGTCTGTACTGCAGTAAAATTCCTGATCAAATTTTAACAAAACATTGTGATTTCCAACAACAATTTGCCTAAAGATTCACTTTAAAAGATAATAAATGTCTGATTGCTCAGATGGAGGATATAAAAAAAACTGAGTGGCGCAGAGCACAATTGTAATCAGGTAGAATTGTGAAGCATACAATTAAAGGAACATTGCACATATCCGTATTAGGAAGTCAGAGGCATGCAAAAAATAAAAATAAAGACTTTAAATGAAAATATGGTTTTAAAAATGTATCATGTTACTGAAAAGAGACTTGAAAGCTGTAATTATTCACAAAATTATCAGGAAAAGCATATATTATTTTCTTTACAGGAATATTGTTTCTAGTAATCTTCAAGTAAATTCATTGACAGTAATGTTTTGTCTGGCCCAGCCAGAGCTCTGGCTCGATCACTGGTGGGATGTGAATATTTTTGGGCTTGTCTGTAAATAAACTAATACTCCAAATTGCACTAAACACATCACAACCATGATTAAACCCAGTGGTGAGAGTATCATGCTGTGGGAACGCTTTTCTTCACCAAGAGAACATATATAAATATATTTTTCAATCAGGACTTCAAATATAGTCAGATCTTGTCTTCTGTCTGACAACACCCATTGCATGTTTTATTTTTTGTATCTTTTATTTTATTTTTTTCATGACCTGGCATTTCATTGGATCAAATTAAATCAATTACCCTGTGATCTTACATTTTAGCAAGTTTCAAAAACTGACATCAGGAGGAAAATAAAAGGGAGAAGATAATGATCAGAAAATGAAATTATCACTCTTCTTGGATGTGACAGAGAAACAAACAGATTGACCACGCTCTTCTTTCCAGAATCCTCCCCCATGCAAGCAACATGTTCCTCACGTCCATCTTGGCTGTTTTTTTTTTTTCAGATATTTGGTGTCAGTGTGTGTGCGTGTAGGGGTGCGTGTGTATGTGCGTGTACGTGCAACTGTTTGCGTGTGCTTCTTGTGAAGACGGAGGCTGCACCAGGCTGTCCAGCCTACACACAAACCATCCTGTCGTTAAATCACCTCACTGTTCCATCCACCATCCACTGCCCTGAGCATGTTTTTCATTTGATGTGTGTTTTCTCCGAAATGGGACTCACACAGGGGAAGAGGAGACTGAAAACAAGAATGTAGGGTTATCAGGAAAAGGAAGCATCAACATTGAATCTCAGAGTAGCTTTAGACTCGGCTATCTTTGCATTAATAAAACTAACTTTTGCCGTCTTTGCTGCTTTAAACTTACACACATGCCGACACACACTTACTTTCATTTAATCTGTCTTCTCTGTCCTCTTCCTCCCACTTGTTCCTCATTAATTTTTATGTTTCTGACCTCGGAAACGGGCATGAGTACACAGATATATTACAGTAATTATCTTATTTTACAGTGCCATTAAATGTCACAGAAGTCCAGAGTTACAGCATTAATACAATAAAGAGGTTTTGGGCCAGGGGGATGATAACTCACTACAAGACGAGACTTCAGCAAATTGTCTGCTGTGGACTTTTGCCGGCTTTAATCAAGCAGCACCACCAGTCTTTCTTATAATTATCAATTAGCCATAAGCTGGTTACCAGAATAAAGGTACACCAAGGTTTTAAAAAGTTTCAAAACCACTAAAAGCTCCTCTCATACTGTTCCTACATTTTAAAGTCCTTTAAATGAGATTCATTACAAAGTACAAAATGGTCAGGGTTTTTCAAGCTGTATATAGCTTAGAATGAAACAGTGCTTGACCCTCCCCCTCTTATTACTGTGAACCTTAGGTCAGCTGACTGAAAGAAGACTGCTACACTTTTTCCTGTTTACAACATAAAACAAATTTGAATGTTTTAATGTGAAAAGCAAAGAGATGATGCATGATAAAAAAAATTAATAAATTAAGTTTAGTAAAAAAAAAAAGACCATTCTATATTTGTCAGAAAATACTAAAAATTAACAATATAATTTTTCTACTTTAAAAACATGTTTACATACAAACTGATGCTAAGTTTAGGCAAGTGTTCTAAATGTCTGTTTAAGTCTGTCTATTAGTATCAAACCAATACATAAATCATGTGCTTAAAGTTCTTATAGCTGTAAAGATTATTAAAAAGATACAAGCTACAAGCAGCAGGTATATTAGTCAAGCTGGCTATACAAGCAGAGAACCTCCCTACTGATTAACACTTAAAATGAGGCTGTTTGACTTGTAAAACTTAAAAACAATTAAAAGGCAAAACAGCTACAATTTATTTTCGTACTTCTATGTATCAAAATCAAAGTTGACATAATTCTATGGTTCTAATATTATAGTAATTATTGTGCTGAAATATAGCTCACATAGTAGGTAATGAGGCTACTTAATTATACTGATGTACTGACATTTCTTAACAGTCTATCAGTCATTTCATCAGTCTCACTCTGTCAATAATTAGGCAGGGATTTTTTTTTTCCTGAACATGAAACTCTATTTACATATTTTAAAGATATGGAGAAGCAGAAAGTGAAATGAAATACAAGTGAACCAGCTTTGTTCTCTCAGCTTGGCCACCGTCACATTAAAACTGAAAGAAAAAACTCCTTACTTTGGTTTGGAATCAAGCTGTGGTGTCACCTCTCTCTGGGAACCAACCGAATGTGGACCCCAGTAAGTGTAGTTCACACATCCATCTGAGAAGCTGCCTGCGGGGAATATTTGTGCATTGCTCAGACTGGCCAGCGGCCTCGCTCCTGAAACTTTCCTCTGAACGTCTTGATGGGTTTCACACTTGGAATCAGAACTGATCTGTTAACAGGACAAAAAGTAATTTTTATGAATGTTGCATTTCATTTCCTTTGCAGCTGCTGGAAGGAGAAATGGGGCGAAGCTTGCTAGAACTTTTAAGAAGATTAGCCAGAATCACTTTGTTAGATTTCCAACTGCAAATGGCGTTGGGAGTAGCTACTCTGACAAATTGGCCCACTTATATCAGCTCTTTAGACTCCAAGTGTCGCACTGTGTGGAGTAGAAAGGAAAAAAAAAAGATAAAGAGACTATCTTTACAGTGGATTGGATTCAAAGAATGCTCCACCATTCTAAAAATCAGGACAAATTATATATATATATATATATATATATATATATATATATATATATATATATATATATATATATATATATATATATATATATATATATATATATATATATATATATATATATATATATATGACAGTTGTAAAAATAGTACATTTAGTGACTATTTGTTTGAGAGTCTTGCTTAAGTCTATCTTAAGTTATCTGTGCCGTTATTCTCACTCTAGAAACTCAATTTTGTATTTCCAGAAAGAGGATAGTTAAAATTATTGTATTTTTGTATTAAATAGAAGTTGTGAGATAATATTGTTTATTTTAGCTCAGTTATTTAACAGCATGTGAACCCCTTCTTTCCATCAATTATCATACACTGAGAATCTCATACCAACCGAGTCTTGTTGTCAAAACTGCAAAAGTACATTTACTAAAATGTTCACAGATTTATCTAATTTTTAAAGCCATATTTAATCCAAATGATTGAAATTGTCATAGTTCTATAACCACAAGCAGTCCATCTAAATGCAATTTATAAAAAAATTTAAAAAAACATGCCTTTGATAGATGTTAGATTTACAAAGTATTATAATTAGATTTTCCTTGTTTCTGGCCAACAATAGTGTTATTTACCGTGGATCTGACTGAGGCCCATTTGGGAGCAGTTCAAATTTAAAGCCGTGCCAATCTACTCATTTTTTTTCCCTCCACCCCATCTCCACCACTCCACCAGCCATCCACTTCCCTCACTCACTCTGGACTCTTTTTTTCTTCTTTTTTATAAAATTTGCTTATGTCCCAATAGATGGAGATGTGAAATATTTAAACACACTTTGTTGTTTGGGGACGATGCACTTCAGCAGATGGGCCGTAGCTGCACAGACCCCCAATGTATGCAAATCTCCATACAAAGCAGCCCAGGATGTTTTCAATATAACACAAGTGCCTCGGGCCTTGTTTTAATCCCTCTTTACCCGCAGCCAAAGCGCTGTTTCATCCAGTCAAACGCCTTAAGCGCTATGTCAACTTGGACATCTGGCCACATAACTGAACCAAAAAAAAAAAAAACAAGGTGTGCATGTGCATTAGGAAAAAGAGCAAGAAACCAAGGGAAATGTAATAGGGTAAATGCTATCTAGCCACAATATCTAGAAATAAAGCTACTGCTTGTGTTTTTAGCAAGAGAGAGCATAGAAGGACTGGTCTATGGAGTGTCTTTGCCTTCCACACCAGGGGAAACAGGTGCCAGTGTTGCTTTCTTCATTGTCTCTTAACTTGTTTTGCTGTTTTCTCACTTGTTTCTCTCACCCCCACCCTCTAGGAATAGGTTACCGCAATCTCACGCAGAAGCAAACACATGCAAATATGTGTGTGTGCAGATGCACCAAAAGACACACACTCGCATACACACCCCCGCCCAATGGCTGTGCACACACATGTGACACACTCACACGTAGATGCTGCCTGCAGACTTTCTGGTCAGACTACTGATTTCTGCCGTTGTGACATCTGAAGGGCGCTACAGCACAGCCAGACACCTGGATACACATGGCATCCTTCACTACTGTGTGTCAAGGTGTGTGTGTGTGTGGGGGGGGGGGGAGGGGGGGCGTGTGTGCGTGTGTGAGAAAGAGAAAAAAGGGATAGATGAGGGGGGAAGTTAACGCAGCACCTCCTGAGGCAAACTCATGAGCTTTTCCTGGATGGACCACAAGTTCAGGTGCTTATGGCTGTGCTATATGTCCTCATTGACCCACATGATGCCGAATGCACATAGACAGGTATGTGCTGCACACCAGCATGTGTGTTCTGCCAGATCCAGGGATTCACCCAGGAAAATGAAGTCATCATGATATCTGATGGTGGAAATTCTGGTCAGTATTAGGCATGGGTTATTTAGGTTCCACTTTCAATTTAAGTAAAGTAAACCATCAGCAAAATCAGATATATATGTAAATACAATGTGTGAAAGACAATAGAGTTCATTCTTATGGAGCTAAAACACTTGGAGAAATAAATCCTACAAAGTTTTTGAGTGTGGTCCCTTAAAGGTTCCTTGGTCAATAGAATATCTTAAAAATGTAAATTTAATTGAAACGTGGGCATTTCGGGATTAATGGAAATATGTTTCTTTCAGTGGTTACAATGGTACAATCAAATTTTTACTGTGTGATTTTATGTGAGAAGAACTCCAAAGTATGGGTAAAGTTTTTAATTTTTTTTAATTTTATTTAATTTTATTTTTTTCAACAAATCGGGCATACAGAAAAATTAACTTTGTTTTATTTACTTAATAGAACAATTTCTGTGGAAATTGCAGCTGAAAGGTTTTTGGTGCCTGCCTGTAGCTACGCACATCCAACTAGTCACTGATTTTTTTTAACAAAATAGTACTCCCTCAGATTTTTAGTTAGTTTTATCCATGGACATTGACAGAGCACATAAATATGATTTTATCTAAATTGTTCCATTGTAGCTCTGGCTTTATATTTTGCGTTGACCTGCTTAAATATGAACCTTTGCTCCCCCCCCACTCAAGGCCACTCCAGCCTTTAATGGGTTTTATTCCAGGATTTCCCTTTACTTAGCTCTATGCATCTTCCCATCAGCTCTGGCCAGCTTTCATTTTCCTCCTGAATAAAGTCACCCCTATCACATTTGCATCTTATTTCACAATAAGGGTGCTTTCTTCGGAGTGTCAGTTTTATAACAAACACTATCCATTGGATATAGTCCAAAAACTTTCATCTGACCAAAACCCTTTCTTTCATATGTCCGTTGTGTGCTCCGTGTGGTTTGTAGAAATCCGCAAAAGAGGACCTCGGATGGCTTTCATTTAACATTGACTTAAATGTTAAATAAACATTTACATTTAAATGGGTTTAATGGGAGAGCCATGAACCTGGCTCTCCCATTAAAGCCAGGTTCATGGAGTGCAGTATTAATAGCGATTCTGTTTACAGATTTTCCCAACTGAGTTATGGATATCTGCAGCTTCTCCAAAGTTGCAATGGGCCTTCTAAACACTTCCATGATAAAAGCTCTCTTGCATTTCTGCCATAATTCTTCTACTTTCAGATCAAAAAATAAATAATGATGTGCTTAACAACCTAACTCTGCTTTAAGCTTATATTCAACTGAAATTTTTGAGGAACTCTGTTCCTTTGTCTTCATGATTCTGTTTGTTTATTTATGTTCCCTACCAAACCTCGGAGAAGCAATAGCTTCTGAATTTATACTAAAATAAGGAATACACAAAACTGATAACCACTACTAATCAGGTGGCTTCTAAAGAAATTAATTTCTTTGTTTTTTATTTAGGGTTACTAGAGAAAAGGGGGTTGAATTCAAATGCACACCACACTTTTATGACTTTTGCTTTTAAAAACTTTAAAAACCATGAGATATCAAATAAAACCCTAATAAAAATATTTGAGGTATGTCAGTGTAGAGAGAAAAACAAACAATATGACATTTTTGACATGTCACTGTTCTCTTGAAGAAGCAGGGTTGTCCCCGTTAAGTTTAAACAGGGTTTATCAGACAGCTGCACAATATATCACAAACATCATCACTGTATAAGTGTTGGCAATAATAATATAGCAAAGGTCTGTTTGAAAAGCAATATTAGTTTACTGCTGTACAGACAAAAAGTCACTAAGATATTCAGCGTGTTAAATTGAGTTCCCCTGCAGTAAAAGATGACACCAATTGTACTCAAGATGCTCTTTCACCACAGAGTTAAAAGAATCATCATGATAGATAAGAGACAGAGGACTGAGAAAAATATTAAACTATTTCAATAATATTGTGTTTATTATTTGCATCAGATTTATTGGTAATTTACTTAATGAAATCTCATTTGCTTTTGGTCTTCTTAAGTAAAAATTCGTTTGCATCTTCAGTAAAATCTATTTAGCGATGCTGAATTTCTGAGTTTTCGTGTTAACAGCTTAATAAGTTCCACAAAGATAAACTATTGTGAGGTACGCTGCCTACGTGATGAAAAATATTGAAGAAAGATGCTATGTTTCAGAACCGTTTCATGCTTGCTCATTTTGATCAAATTGCGAGGATGTGTTGAGTGAGTATAGCCACTATACAGCAGAGCTCTGTGAGCGTATTCCTTTTGCAGTGTTTGTAGCTGGCATGAGAGAGGCTGCCTGCAGCTTGTGTGATTGTCTGTGGATATGTGTGGATGTGGGGAGGGGGGGGAGTTGTGGGTGCATGTGTACTTAAACCTCAGGCCATGAAAGAGTGAGCGTTTTTTTGGTGTTTGTGTATGTGCTTCATTATATGAACGTCGGTGTGTGTTTTTGTGTGTGTGAAAGCGAGGAAAGAGTGTAGTAGGTGAGTGCAGAAGACAAACCTGTCAGCTTCACAGCTGGTTTCTCTGGCTGCAGGGCTCAGGCCGGACCACGGTGACACTCAGCATCACAGCACCGCAGCACAGGGCCCCGGGTAAACACACCATCAAATACTGTAGCCATACACACACACACACATGCACAAGCACACCCACCTTGGTTGGCTGTCCTCACCCATAAGACCAAGAGACCAGTGAAATACACCACCTGGGTAAGTCATCATATCTTGTCATAGATTTTTTTTCTTCTTCTTCTTTTGGCTCAACGGAGGTGTGAACAACATCACAGACCAGATTGCCTGGCAATAGACTGACCATCATGTTGTAAGGAAGGGGCGGGGGAGGTTGAGAAGAACATAGAGCGGGGGTGGGGGGGTAAGAATAAGCGAAAAGTATAATGGAAGATGAGAATACATGCCTCAGTGTTCTCTATGAATGAAGATGGGTTGTCATTCCGCATCATGTGCCGCAGTGGCTCGTTTGCAGCTATCACCAACACTTTTGACGCATTATTCATGATAAGGGTTGACACGGGCTAATAGCCGGTCCTATCCTGCATCAAGAAGAGATGGTGTTTCTATCCTTTGGTCTCATTTCAGAACTCGTTTCATGGCGTGCTCCCGAGTGGAGTGGACTCTCTATGGGGGAGAAGAGCCTCAGGCAGTCCCCACACATCCAGCACTGTCGCACATTTCTATCTAAGCACTGATGGAAGTGATGGCGATTTCTTCGGGGTATTGGGAGGATGCTGGCCCCCTTTTAGCACTCCATGCAAGTACAACTTACAAGCAAACGGCAAAACAAAAAGACAACTTAAGGACTGATGTTAAGAGACGTATTTACCTCTAATGTGTTAAGGTGATAATTGTAATTCTAAACGGAGCGCAGGTGAATCCGTGTTACTCTGAATGCTGTTGACATTTTGGGATAGAAAGTCCCAAAGTGAGTCAATTATACAAATAAAGTAAACATGTTGACAGGAGAAATGAAACCATGTTATGACTGGTGCTGTCAGGGGAGATTCCCACAATAAATGATTCCACCTCAGTAGTTCTGCTCTCAATACTTGTTCACAAAGTCTGCGTGTGTTTGCATGCATGCACTCAATGATCAACTTCAGCTAAATACTAATTACTGAATACTTAGTACGGATGCCCTTTCTATTGGGTCCCTTTGGTATAAACATTCATTATGGCTCTTTTTCCTCCTTTGTAGCTCGATCATCATTATTCCACCGCATCCCCCGAGGACCAAGACAGAGCCGAGGCCGGGGCCAGGACCGGACCAGGCTGATGGGGCGGGGGGAGGGAGTAAGCGCTGCAGAACCAGAGCACCAGGACCTGGGAATGCACACAAGTGATATTTGTGTGAGGAGATCAAAAAGCATTTACCTTTAGATGTTTCCCTGACATGAATATTCAACATCCTTATTGAAATCTAATTTGGGTCTCCTTCTCTCAGGGGTCTTTTCATCAGTGCCCGTTGCCTGAGGCCACTGCTGATTGACGGCCAAACTTTAGTAAAGAGAGAGTGAGGGGAAAAAAAGGGGGAAGATCTGGCGGTGTTGGAGATGTGAGCGGTGTGAGGCTGGGGAGAGCTGGAACAGATGAATGGAGAGGTGCTGAGGCAGTGACACGGGTGGGGTATTTAACCTCCTCATGTGCATGCACAAACAGAATGCTGCAGGTTGTTGGGACATGCCGGACACAATAAATAAAACTTTATTATGATAACGCATTTTTATAATCCACAAACACCTTATTTTGTATTTTTGAAACAATTTTTTAAATAAGACTATAGACAAAAAATATATATAAATATATTATTAAGTTCATTTCATGCAAAGAAGAATCCATATTCTCCCATAACTTTACAAACTGTTATCTTTATAAATTCTACTTATAGTAAATGTACTAAATTCAGCACCAGGAATCCAAAATCAACATTTATTTTAATGGGTAATTTAATCATCATTATCTGATACTGAAGAGAAACTAAACAATGTAGGATGAATATATAGCACAATAAATACATTGACCAAACATAAATTAGACTGACTTTTGAGTCAATCCAAAGATCTTTTGTTTCTCATCATGCATTAAAATAGATATGCATTTCTTAATTCATATTTTGCATCTAACTGAAATTTACATTTGTAATTTAAGTCTATTGAATACCATCAATAAGCAAATCAGCCAGCACTATTTTCAATAGCCAATTGTACATTTCTTCGCCAAACTGGCAGCTTCCTCAGAGTGCCGGCCTCTGCTTCGTGCGAAATTCCTGATAATTCTCATTTCAGTCCACTAAATCATCTATCTTTGGGTTGTCCACTCTGGGTCAGGCTGAAAAACAGCAAACTGGATTTTCTTATTAGAGCAAATGATTAATAAAACAATTAAAAGGAATTATAAGTCAGTCTAGTTGCAGGCCTATTAAAAATATTTAAGCCGAGTAAATTAAAAGAGAAAAGGAAGCAGTCTAAAATAAAAATTCAACTTAAAAATGTTTGCTTAATTTTCCAGTGATGTTTTCTATGCCTTCTCCTCGTGTTAAGCTTCTGCCATTCACTGCCAAAAGATAATTCACCATGTTGTTTTCTAAAATTATGTTTCTAAACATTTGTTATTGCACCTGTAAACTGCACAACTCTTTTTATTTTTTAAGAAAAATGGGAAAAAATATAATGTCGGTGCTGCGGGGGAGAGTTTCAGATCTAGCTTGTGCCTTTGTTTTTTTCTGGCTTAGCAGATATAAAGCTGAAAACCTGGCTGAGCTGTCTGTCTCCTGTTGGGGCTCAGGGAACAGAAAAAAAAAGTTTGCAAATGGTTAGGGTAATATAAAAAAGCAGTTTTAGAGTTTGTTGTATGCAATAAATACTTTAACTGAATTGGGATGCCCTGTGCCCCCCACCAACACTGTCCTCATCTGGCCAATGCGTTGCTCATGGTTAACTCTATTATTACACAGGTGTGGGTCTTGTCCCTGAGGGTTCCATTAAAATGATGCCCCTTTCAATGGTGGTCCCACTTGCTCTTTAGATTTAACATGGGCCATATGTCTGGCAAGAGGCAAACAGCTGAAGGGGCTTTAATTGACAAAAATCAACATATTTGGTTGTGAGTGTGTTTGTGGTGGCGAGTTAAAATGGTGAGTGTGCTCAGGCATCGGGAGATCGCTTTAGGGGTCAATTATCTATCAGAAGTTGGTTTACAGGAAGAGATGAAGACAAGAACAAAAGAGGAAAACAAAGAAAAGATGGTCAACAGAGGCAGTGATACAGGCTAAAAAAAACACCTGAAAGCCGTAGTGAAGAGTGGAAGCTTAAAACAGACATTGCTCAAAATTACCCTCCGAATAATATTCCAAACTGTTTTGTTCATGACAAAAACACTGCTGTGTGCTGAATATAAACTTCGTGTTTTATTTTTCTTTGCAGCAATAATACTCATGACCACAGACAAATCACGCAATATTAGCCATGTCAGCAGGCTGATTCCAGCTCAGGGGGGGAAGACCAGAAACAAAAGCACATTCCCATCTCTTTATTTCACCTCAGTCAGACCGTAAAAAAGGCTGAATTACATTCAACACAGGTCAACTCCCTCATGTTCATGTAACAAAATGGTTTAAAGGGCATGTATATTTTTTTGACAACTTTTCCCTTGTAGCTCACAATAACTGTATTTAATCATTGGAGTTCAGAAAATGTTAAAAATGACTGAAACAGAAAAAAAGCAAGAACTTGCTGAAAGAAATGATGGTGTTATGATAGGAACACCAACGTTGCAGTCCAATGTACACACAAGAAAATGTAGACTAACTCTCTATCTTGAATTTTTGATCAGAAAGGAAAGACTTACATATTAATTTATCAGCAACTGGCATCTTACAGAAATTCAAACAGTCCTCTGTGTCCATTCTGCCTGTAATTCACCACAGGAAAAAATTATCACATGACAAAAACTAATTTGACGCACTAAACCCTACATTATGACTGATAGCCACAGGCGTCAGCCCTGCCATTTCTCCTGTGACAAAATACTTTAAATTAAGGAGCCCTGCAGTAGCTCTGCACGTCTCACTTTTCTCCACATAATCAGTCTGTGGTTTACTTGTGAGGCTGTCCTTACACCAATTAAACTGTCAAAATGCTGTTCATAGGGCACCATCTATTCAGTCAGTTAAACACTATATGGATTTTTTTTTTGTCTGCAGCTAGTTTTTCAAAAGATGTTGTTTGGTCCTTAAATGTCAGTTTTAGCTAACGATGCACATATTATGTGGACTTAATACAGAAACAAAACTGCTGCTGCAGCTAATTTTAAAAAAGCATGTTCTTGCCTGTTAAACTCTATCCTTATAAACAACACTTGTAGTTGCCTTTGTTGGTGGTCTGGCTATGAACTCTGTTGCATGCTCTTACCTCAGCTTTGGGGTGTTGCTTCTCGTAAATGCAGGATGTTTCAATGTTGTTTTTTCTCAAGAACAAAAAGATTTTCTGTCTGCGGTCATACAAAGTAACAGCTTCAAGATGGTGACATTATTGTGTTGCCTTCTGGTTTTAGTAGCCGTGTCTAAAAAATTTCTCTTTGTTTCGTATACCTCCCTCAACCACCATCACCAAAGAAAAAAAGTGCTATCTACTTAATAGGCCAATTGTGTTTTATTTCTGTTTTATATACTTTCCACATTGTTTGAGTTTTTCCAACCCAGATTATATATGATGTCTAAGAAGGAGGTGAAATGTTTAATGTGTTTCAAAGTCAGTTGGAGAAACGTTAGCTTACACCATGCAATTAACATGTAAAACCTTTATGTCAGACTTATAAAGCCTGCTTATCTATTACTACAAAGCAATTAATACTGCTCACACAATGACCAGCCTCTATATTATAAGGTAGTCCTATACAGCAGTTTAGCTTTGCTCTAATTAGCTTTCCGATCAGGGACTGGAGAGACAGCCCCTCCACCTCAGAGGAAGGACATAGAATGAAATGGCAACACAGTGAAATGTCATTAACTTGATGTTAATTACTAATTAATGGGGCTATTTCATTTACATGTATCTCTAGCTCTCTGACAGCACAGCATTTACTAGGTTACTCTAACTAGCCAACAAGTTCGGGGAGGGTTTAATTGCCTCGCTCTTCTAGTCTCCCTCTTCGTGTTTAATTTCTGCTAATTAAATAGTGGGCCACTCATCATGATTATGTCTTCTTTTACAACGCCATTTTCTGTCTGAGTGACTGACCATCCCCACCTTTTATTTTTACAAACTGTACATCAAACCCTAAATTTACTTCACCACTCCACTGACTTCTAAATGACTTGTTACTTTCATTCACTTGTGACCCCCCCGCCCTGCCATTCCCTTCTTCTTTCCTTTTCATTGCCACGCGGCAGCCGCACAAGCCACCCGTCGTCATGGTTACCCAAGCCGTTGGGTCCCATGAGGAGGAGTAGGTTCGGTTGACTAGCGTCTGGCCATTCACACGTGGGTAGTGCCAGCTAGCCAACATGGCACACAGCATCCTGCCATATGGTGCCACCGCATACGTCCCGCTGGCCCGCACTCGGGATTTGGGCGTGTAGTGAGCTGCTAGTGTGAACATGACGGCCCGGCACCAGAACCTGTTCAGCAGCTGATCCGGATTCAATACAGGACTGAAGCAACTTTCAGGTACTTAACGCATAAAATACTACGGGCTTTTGTCACAGAAGTAGTTGCAGGACATGTTTCTTGATGCAGGAGATATTTTAATAATTTCTGCAAAGTATAGGGTGTTCTTAAAACTTATGATGCGTCACTTAAGGGCTTCATTCTAGGAATTTGGAGATGGGTAACATGGACTCTGTCATTGCTTGTACTATGCTGCCTCTCTGTGGAGCGACACAGAAAATACACACAGATAAAACAAGAATACAACTAAAAATACTGGAAAATCCCATGTACTGCATTTTTATTCAAAACTGAAAACTTTTTTAAATAGCATATTTTGTTTTAACATATTTCTTATCTTAAATATGACTTTTTTTTAGGACAGCATGTGAATACATCACTAAAAGAAACACCAAAGTTAATTTCTTGAAAGCTGTCAACTGACAAAGTCATAAAAGATAAAGGTAGCTTTACATAATCCACATTTAAACAGGCAGGAGGAAATATTTGCTCCACCTGGCTAAAGGCTGGGAAAAAATCAAATTATTCTGTACGGTACTGTCATTTAAGTAAATTAACCTTTTAAATGGAAATCATAAGAGGAGGCATGGTAGAGCAGACATTGAGAGTAAGTATACTTTCTGCAATATGTATCTACATGTATCATCAATGTTTTTATGCCTCTGTAATTAGTAGACAAATGTAGAACAGAATTAGGGCCATTGATGAAATAAGAACTTTTTTTTTACTTTGAGAAAATATTATAAAACTTAAAAGATTTTGTTTGAATTGCTCACAAATCATGAGTCAAAAGAAAAGCTGCATGTGGTCTGACCTAAACAATGGATAAAACGAATAATTTTCGCAGCTTACAAATGGATTAGAGCCAAAAGGCTTAGAAAAATAAATACATCTCTTCAGAAGTCCTGAACTATTGTTTAAGACTGCATTAAAATTACAATGGCTTTTGGCAAGCAATATGCAAAATCTATGGAGCATCAACATTTTTATTTACTGAAATTCTGAACTGAGCTGACACACAGAGAGGACAGTTTTAAACTTGTGGTTTATCAGTTTATGTTTTATTGTGTCAACAGGAAACTAATTTAATTCTGAAAATAAACAGAAAAAAGAACACTTTCTGCAATTTTGTATTTTTTTTTACCAAAATACCAAAACATAATTTAATGAAATGCAGTGGTGGTGCAAAACTAAATTTGCACCACAAGATGCAAAAAAAGACACAAAAAATACCTGCCATTGCTTTGTATTCACATAAACAACTCACACAAAAACATAACAACAAAATTCCTACAACTTTATTAATAACCAGAACTGCAAATCCTTTGTTGCTTAAATGAGGCACAAAATAATAAATGCATAAAAAGTAAATGAGCATAATGCATTTCAAATGAAAACTGTGTTCTGAAGGCCACTGCTTTAACACTCAGAATCAGTCAGCTGGTATTTGTTGATATATCCTCTGTAGTAAAATTGTCTTCTTTTTTTTTACATCTGTAGCCTTAATAAATCTCTTCAACCCTTTTATCTGCAGTAAATTTCATTATGTCAAGTGTTGAAAACAAACACTGGTCCAATAAGACAATGAAGAGACAATCAAGTTTTCCCAGTCCCACTGTGATCATTTACAGTAAGACTTCAGTAACAAAATGGGAAATTAAAATCTGGATATCTTCCTGATAAACACGTGTGCCAAACATAAAAACATTTATTTTTTAGAGGAAGAACAAGTTAGGATTAACACACACACAATCAGGTCTCATCTTTTCCATTTGTCCTTTCATATTTTTTCTCTCTTCCACATTAATTTCTCTTCAAGAAAAAAATACTTCAAATCCATATAAATATGAAATTACTCAAAAATAATTTAATGAGACATTTTATTAGATGCTATAACATAGAAAAAAAATAATTTACTATTAACCTTTGGTCTTACAAATTGCATTATTGTATTTAATACATCTATCAGAGAGAAAGCACTTAGCTAAAGCTAAGCCCTAAAGCTTTCTGACCCCCATTGAAAACTGATAGGACGAGTCTGTAACTGCAAACACAAGGTCCGCTGAAGGTAAATTGTACACAACATTAAGGGTGTCCGCCAGAGTCATTAGCGGGGGCTTAATGAGATGTCACTCGGACATTTATCTCAGTGATAAGTTTATGGGGCTTACGAGTAAAATGCTCCAGGTAGAAGAGTTTGGACTCTCCTTGGGTCACCTACAAGGTAAGAAGAAGTCTAGCTTTGTCTGTCACAGCTAGAGAGCACCTCAACCCAATACCGCCGCCACTGAGTTACCTCTGCAGTACTCAACACTTAGCAACAGCTTTCAAAAAACAATCTCTGCACCTTTTCCACTTCCGATGTGGGCTGTAATCCATTACAAATGTAAACAGTTTCCTCTCAAATGTTTAACCACTTCACCAGCTGTAACCTGGATGTAGTGCTAGTATGCTCTCCTACATTTTCTCTGAACGGACAGAGCTCCCCTCCTTCTGAATCCCAACTAGAGTTTCTCAGTAACAATGCTCTGCTGTGTGCTTTTCAGTAGCCTTACAGTCCTCTAGTAAACACAGAGCTAAACAAACATTTCTCCCATCTCAACTGTGCAAGATGCCGCTCATCATCTATTGGATAATAATCCAATGTGGATAATCTGCCTATAGGTTAACCACCGTAACATTTTCATAGACACACTCGTTCCATCAACGATTTAGATGTGGATGCTATGGTGGCGAACCCTGCTGGAGTCGATATCGACTCTGCGAGCCTCGGCAAATGCCAGGAAGGTGAAGAGGCCCATCAGGTTGACTGTGGTGATGAGGGCAAACATTGACGCCCACGAGCCTGTGGCCTCAATGAGATACCCCGAGAAGTACACCATCAGGACTCCTGCACAGAATGAGAACAGTTACCATTATGTCAGCTAAAAAGTCTGGCTTGAATCCAAATTCAAGTCAGACTTTTCATGTTTCTATTTGTAAACTACACTCATCTCCTTCTACTTTACAATTATGCACTACTTTGTGTGCAAAATTGTAAAATCTCAACAGAATACACTGAATGAATGTTTGTTACATGACAAAATGTGGGAAGATCCAAGGGATACACATACTTTTCGAGGCTCTGTACATGAAGAAAAATGTCACAGGACTATTTGTCTTTACAGACCGCGGGCTGTCATTCTCTGCTGACTCTTTTATTCACTGGCTTTAATATGCTCTCTTGATGAAATATGCATGCATCATGGGAAACCTGACAGCCACACATCATCGCAAACTTTGAATTTAGTAAAAGGGAACCAGTTATCATTTATGGTGTTTCAGCTTCTACTGTTTAAATATTTATCATAAAGAGATTTCTTAACTAAAGAGAAACTCACCTGAGAATGCCCCACATGTATTCATAATTCCTGTAGAGGTGGACACGACTATTAACATTTATACTAAAAACCAACATTAATATTTAGTCTCAAAGCTCTTTTTATTAAAACTCTGAATGTTTTACTCACCAAATAGAGCTCCGGCACAAGAAGGAGCGAGATCTTGAACATTTAAGGAAACCCCGCTGTAACAGAAATGTTTTGTTTTTAACATCAGTGCAAGAAACGTAAAAAGAAATGCTTTGATTTTGCCAATGAGAGGAGATAATTATATTGCTATTCAATCTTCCAAATACACTGTCAAAAAAGGGATGAGGCGGTAAAATATTTTGGTATTATTAATGTGTATTCAGAGAACTAATGTTAAATGACAACATTTTTCAATTTCAGGTAAACAGCTTTGAAACTTGCTATAATATTTCCTTGCTTTTATCCGAATCAGCAGTAAAATTATAATGTGCTATCCAATTTGCTTCAGGAAAAATAGATTTTTTCACATACAGGCTTTAGAGTTCTACAACGTACCCTGCTGCTCACACATCATGTCAGAGAACTCACACTAGTCACTCAAAGGTGTTTTAATCTGCATGTAATAATAAGCTTAACATTAATTATTCATGTAATGTTTGATATTGTAAACTTAAACAACAGCCTGATTAGATAAGGTTAGAAATGCTCATTGCCTGTTTCAGCAGGTAGATAGATTTTGCACTTTTGGATGTAGCAATTACGTTTAGATAGTTAGTTTTAAAAACTGACATAAAATTATAACCGATGAACAAAAGAGCTTGAAATTAAATTTAAAACTGCATGCCAAACAGAAGCCAAGAACTGACAAAACTACCTCTGCTAAGCTGTGCACCAACTACATAATTCTGTACTTTAAACTGAAAACATAAGTTAAAAAAAAACTTGCAATACGCGATACAAACTCGTAATACAAACTTGTAATACGCGATAGTACATGTTTTGTGGCGGTATAAGAGGAAATAAATTAAATATTCAAAGTAGAAAAACACAAGACTGACAAGGCAGAATGACAGGTATTGTGGGATAACGTGTGAGCCAGTACCTGTGACTGAACGTAGTGAGACCCATGGTGGCCGACACAAAAGCTACAGCCCAGGAGAACGTGGTATTACCACACAGCAGGACCGTGAACACACTGGACACACCCATAGAGAAAAACTAACAAGAGGAAGAGACAAAAAAACAGACACAGTTTGCTACATGCAAGAGAGACACTATTAAGAAGAAAAAGGAAATCGACTAATAAAACTCTCATTTAACACAAAGGTAGACTAAGAGTCTGCAACCCATTTAATCTAAACAGCCAATTTGCTTATAACCTATAGAAATTGTTCAGAGCTATTTTGGTATGTTAGAGTAACAGACATGTCTGACATATTTCCAAAAAGAATAGAAAAAATACCTTCTATTAAAATCCCTACTAGATAGAAATTAAACAATAAACCACAAAGGCCTATTTCTGTTTTTCCCACATTTGCTGATAACTACTAATATTAGTTCCTAGTTCCATCCTGGCGCAGAAATTCAAGACACTTCAGCCAACGAGCAGAGAAGGAACCTGCTAAAAATTCAGTTTCATATATATAATATTATATATATTTTATATCATTCCAGCGTTCCACTGCAGGAAGGATAGAGAGCCTTTGGCTGCAGAAGAAGATTAAGAAGGCAATTCCAAATATTGTACCTGCATTAACTTCCTTACTGAGGCGGTGTCAAAACCTGAAGAAATAAAGACAGGAATAAGTACCTGCTATTTCAAAAACAAATAATACCCTTATGATATGCGTACCTTGACAAATAAGATGGTCAGATAGGCAGCCACTAAACAGAGATGAGGGTATGGCTACCAACCAAGGAATGACATTGAACACCCAACCCTGTAGACATTACACATTCAAGCTTAGCAAGTGCATGACAGAATCCACCAGAATTTTGTCTTTAAATAGAGCTAAAAGAAAACAGCAATCTTTAGATTCAGCTGCTTGATATTTGCAGCTGTTGCATCTGTTTTACTCAAATTCATCTTGCACTGAAATAAAGGTCAGGGGTCGGACTGGAAGAAGAATGAGAGGATGATGCCGTCACCTTGGCATCAGGGAAGGTGTCCTTGAAGAAGGTTGGCAGCCAGGATAGAAGGGTGAAGAAAGTGCTTGCTGTGCAAAGGTGTGTTACTATCACAGCACTAATTAGGGGGAGAAAAAGACAGAAATATAGGAGCATTAGTTCTAGTTTTTTCCAAATACTGTTCAGCAATCTTTACAGGGACAACTAACTTAACAGAAGCTGATGAATGTGGTCTTGTTTTAAGCTATTCCTTGCTACACAGTGTATCAACACAGAAAAGTAGGTTAAAGTCAACCAACAGTAGATCATTGTTTCAGGATCACACCCAGTGAATTCTCACATGCTCCTTTTCAGATAATAATGAGTGTACATGCAAATAAAACCAAACAGTCATCTATCAGTAAAAAAGGATATCAGTTGGATAAGATTTTGCATTTATGTGCTGACTGGCAGGACATACTGTAAGAAATAAATTAATTTAATTTAAGAATAAAAACATCGACACTATTAAAAAAACATCTTTATATTTTAAAATCCATGTCAAAAGAAACATGCAGTCCATTATCACCAACAACCTAAGACTTTAGTCTTTGATAGTTATTTTTATCCTCTTGGGAAATGTTAGATATTTCTCTACTAGCTCATATGTGCCTGTGTGGTCTAGTGCCAAAATTCATTTCTGACATGTTAGTACCACATGAAGCAGTTCAGACTCTGAGAACATCAGGTAATTGCCTCCTGCTGGTGCCCAGAGTCAGAACGATACACAGCAAGGCTGTGTTTCAGTGTTATGCTCCTAAAATCTGGAATGAATCTTCCTGAAAAATTAGGCACCAGATACTGCCCAGAAAACATTCTGCATCATGTGCTATCTCAGTATAGAAATGTCCGTGTGGAAAACTAGACAAACACAAACAGTTGAACACTTTAAAATGTGTCTTCAGGAAGCTATGAACCATGACTGACTATCTCCAGCATCCAGCGTCAGAGTTTCTTGGAAACAACGCTATTGCCCCCGAATTAGGCGCTCTGGGAGGAAGGACATTTCAAAGCTTTAATGTCTCAACTTTTTCTGTTGACATGGAAGCCTGAATATGATTAACTTAATTTGACAAAATGTTACAACTTGGGTTTATATCCTTTGCAATTACATAAAACTCAAAATAAATTGTAGTTTTAACTTTTTGTGGTTTTGGAATTGAGGCTGGACTTTGTTGTTACTTTCAAGCTTGATTTATAATCAGCTGCATGACTTCTTGATGCAAGCTTTTGAAATTAGCATAGCTACAGAATACGGAACACAAATACATTTCTGCTCTTCGCAGACACACAGACTGTACTTTTGTCTTACCAGACTGCAGGTTGCTTGAGGAGTCGTGCCCAATGCCTTTTATTAAGTTTCGGCTGGGTCCCACCATTACCCAGGGACTCAAGTGTAATTATAGGGCCTGCACACACACACGAACAGACAAAATTTCATACATTTCAATTACACATAAAAAAGGTACATGATAAAAGTATAAAACTACAGCAGTGATGCTTCTGATGCAACTAAAGCTTCTCTTACCTTCTCCTTTAAGCAGGTATTTCCACATGCAGTAAGCCCAGAGGACTGACAGGAGACCAGACACATAAAAAACACTCTCCCAGCCATACAGGTCCAGCATGAGAGAACCAACACCTCCAATCACAAGAGTGCTTAAAAAAGAGACAGAAAGGGGACCAAGTCAAACAAAAACATCCTTGTAACTTGCTGTCCATGCACAGCATGACCAGAGCTGACACAGTCACAGGGTGTATACATCTGGGTGTGAATCTATCAGATAAGTTTCCTCAAACACCAAATGGCTCTTGACACATAACAACTTAGTTTACTCTTTTCAGGAAGGTGTTTTTCCAAGGAAATACTGATGGCTTTCCAGCCAATTTTCATTTAGTGCCAAATATTTGACTCACCCCAGGTAGGAGCCACTCCCCACAGTGCTCATGAGGAAGCCTCGCTCACTCTCAACCACCTTCTGTGAACACAGGCTTGCCAGGGAAGGGTAATGAACTCCTAAAGTCAATACACAGGCAAAACGAAATGGGAAGGAGGATTCACTTTTAGAAAAACCACAAAAAACAACTTAGCTGAGACGAAAAGCTTGAGCTTAAAACTGCTTAAGGTGTCTATTACTACATTTGATTTCTATAACATATTATAGCAATGTAGTGCTGTCAAATAATTAAATAAACTCCTAATTTTCTCTCTTTTCTCTTTCTCTTTTCACTGCAGAGTAAACGTGTTGCAGTTTATTACTTCCACAATCAAGTATGTTGCTTTATGAGTATTCAATAAACATAACAGTCACTTCCCTTTAGCTGAAATCAGATATTTGCATACACTACATAAAATAACACATCCATTTTTCTTCACGGTGTAACATTAAATTAAACTACATTTTTCCTGTTTTAGGATATTTAGAATTACTAAGTCTAGTAGTAATTCTAGTCTAGTACTAGACTAGACTAGAAAAAATCTTGTCAAGATACTACTGATCCTGCTAATAATCTAAAAGTTTCTTTTTAAGCAATAATAATCAATACTAAGTACATAAAACAGTAAACGTTTACTTTGATTTAACATCAGACAGCAGGAAAAAAGGTTATCTGCCTTCCTATACAGCATGGGAAAATATCTGGTTTAACTGTAGTAAAAAATACAAATAGGATGTGGATAAAGCACTTCTCACGAAGATCTGTATTTTTCTGCTGTGATTACACTTAAAATTGTCAAAGGGTTTCAAACTCATCAAGTCATGTCTGTGTTATTATGACAGAGACAAGTCCTCTTATGGTCTGGATCTTTAGCCACGCTGACTAATTCTGGAGCGATGAGTCATCTTGCGCTGTTTCAGTCTCACCTTGTAACAGGCCCATGAGGAAGCGGGCCAGCGTCATGGAGAAGATTGGCTGGGAGCAAAGGTGGGCGAGGATCGGAGTGAAAGCTGTCATGGACCCCCAGGCTGCTGCTGACAGCAGGAGGACCTTCTCACCTCCAACACTAGAGAGACACAGAGAGAACGAGATAAAGACATATATATAGAAACAGTTGTTTATTTGTGATTTCAAACACTTGTAACTGGCATAACCTGTAACACTACAATTTTTGTTAGTGAATGTCCCTGAGACGGCATGTTCTTTAGGGACTGGCCTTTAAAAATATCTGTGACTGACCCAGAATTTTACATGTCTCCAAACCTGGCTTGTTCTATCTTGTAATACAAGTGTTATGTTTCAACAAAAAGATCATACTAAAAATATTAGTTTACTGACCTCTTAATACATTTTGGTAACAAGTAATTAGGACATAAGGGTTTTATGGTTCAAGAGTAAGCAAGGACGATTCATCATGTTGACATACATTGCTAAACTAGACTCTAACACTTTAAATATGTTATTTCAAATCAGTTCATGATGACAACACCCTTCAGTGTGGATGCTGCTTTGAGTGTAAAAATTGAAGTCAGAGGAAGAACAGAAATATAAATGGCTATTTAGCAGATAAATGTTTTCTACCACAAATTGAGATACTGTATGTCTGAATTTCCTTCAAGCTGTGCCAGAGAAAGAGAGTAAAATTTGAAAACACCTAATGAGAAGTTGAACAGAGTACAGTAAAATTGAGCTTTTAAGCTGTTTGTCAAGGAAAATGTTCAAAGTGAAACTGTTGTCAGCCCTTTTGAAATCTTTAAATTTAGGTAAGCGTTCACATTCTACAGTAAAGAAGCCGGCAAAATACATAGAAAAACAAAATTCTCCAATAGCCTTACGAATAAAAATTGTACAAAAAAAGGGATTGGACTTGGAAGCAAAATATGACGAAATGACATAATACAAGACTGTCGCAACAGTGGATCAATCATTAAAATATACACTGTAATTTTTGGATTCTTACATCTTACACATGCCATCTTTGGGTGCTCCTGTTTCATAATAACCCTGTTTGCAATTCCCTAATGTGATAATGTAGACAAAGAATCTAACTAATTCAGTGCATTATCTCCCAGGCTAAGTAAACACTGCTGCACTTGTTTTCATCACTGTTACAGAGTGGTTGGCCACAGTCTGCAATGTTTCACAATACTCCAAAGGCCAGCAGAAAGCGGAAAAGAGTCAAACGTTTTACCTCTAAAAACGTATAGACATAAGTAGAATAATTTAAATATTTCTAAAGAAGATTAGAAGTCAGCCCTCTAGTTTATCCTGAGCAATGACTATATTTATGCTGCCACAGGCTCACTGGTTGCTGGAAAGGAAATCCTCACCACTCTTCTTCACTCTGCTATTTTCTCCTATGACTGTTTATGTTAGCCATTGTTCAATACTGTAAGGATAAATATTGCTTTCTCTGCACAGAAAGGAAACCTGGCTCAATCCTTTATTGTTTAGCTGTGTATTCTTCCTAGACAGAGCCATTGCTGACAAAAAAACAACTGTCTTTCAGAATTATTCTAACTGCCTCTATCACCATGCTTCTGTGTTTAGTTTTATCTAATCTCTAGACAGCCATTGCTGACATTAGCTATTTTTTCTGACTTTGTTTTTCTTTGGCGTACTTCTTGCTTAATGATTCTTTCTTTTGCAGTGGCTTTTCCCGGGAAGAAGACATGGAGCGCTTCCATTAACTATGTTTACTGTCTCTAATTTACTGTCCTCCAGGAAGTAGTTCTTGCCCAGGGATTCTGTGTCTTATTTCTTTCTTTCCTGTACTCTAAACTCGCTGCAAGTAGCGGCAAATGTAGGCTCATACTTGCTCTGCCAGAGGTTTCTTAATTTCAAAAACGAAGTGGTATTTCCCCACTGTTAATTCAATTCTACTCAGTTTATTTACTTCACAACACATTATCTCAAAGCACTTTTAAAAAGAAAGTTGACTCCGTCCTATCATACATGCATGTCAGCTGATAGTATTTATTAAACAATGTAGTAAAGTCCTGTTTATTATTCAAATAGGTTAAAACTATTTCGTATGTAAGAAAAACCCAGCAGAAATCCGTGCTACATAAAATAAACCAAAATAAATTGAAGGACATGCGCTTACCGGTCACTGACGTAACCGCCGAACACCTGGGTGAAGCAGTATCCCCAGAAGAAGCTGCCTAGCACCATGCCGGACTCTCTCTTGGTCCAATTGAACTTCTCCGCCATGCTAACGGCACAGATGGGCATTGCCACACGGGCGCAGTAAAGGAGGCATGTTCCCAACAGCAGCACCACTGTCCATATCCTCGCCACTGGCCTGTGAAAAATGGAGAACGCAGACTAAATTGAATGGAGTCTAAAAGACTCGCAGGGAAATACTGAACTTAAAAAGAATTAGTAGGAGATGTGTTATCAGAGACAGGGAGTTTGTGAAGGCCCCTCTAGAGAACCAATAGGAGTTGAAGTGATTTAAAGAGAACTTGATCACACATCCTAAAAGTAGAGATGAAACAAACGTTCATCTCAGTAAATCATTATATCATTGAGATGTTAGCCAAGCACTGCTGGAAAATGAAACCAGCATTTCCATAAAGCTTGTCAGCAGAGGGAAGCACAAAATGCTCTAAAATGTCTTTTCAGACAGTTTTGCTGACTTTCGTCCTGATAAAACAGTTTACCAACACTAGCAGATGAAATGGCTCCCTAAATTATAGCTGACTGTGGAAATTTCACACTGGATCCAAACAACTTTGGTTTTATGCCTCTCGTTTCTTCCTCTGGGACTTTAATTTGTGAGCTGCCAAATTTGCTTTCCTCTAAGAAGAGGTTGGGCAACAGTTCAGTACTTTTTTGCTCTCCTAAGCACAGGTAGGATGCTTCTGACGTCACCTTTGGTTGAGGAGTGGCCTGGCACGATGAATGCAACAGCTGCAACCCAAGTCCTGAACAAGTTTGTGTGTGTTGCCTGTTGAACAACTGATTCCGGTTGAACTCTACCCCTTGTAAATCATCCAAAAACCATTGAATCAGATCTGTTTCTTAATTCTGCCATTCCTGTTTTGGTGCCATCTGTTCCTGACATACTTTTTCCTTCCACTCAACTTTCTCATTATATGACTCCATATAGCATTCTCTTATTCAGTAATAACCTTTCATGCTTTACCCTCCTTTTGAAGGATCACATTGTCTGCTGAAAATAAATGAGAAATAAACACTTGAAATGAAACATCGTGAATAATGGATTTTTATAATGTCTAAGTTTCACTTAATGTGATTTGACAGCTGAAAAAATATATATCTTTTTTATTTTAATCTAAATATAAAAATACTAACAAATTACAGAGACGGGCAAAGAAAAAAAATGGACTATGTTGTCTTTAAAGTATCGATACTGACTCGGATTAGAAGTGACTGCTCCCTCATGGGAACCCCAGCACCCTGCTGAGTTGCTACGTGGTGACGTCAAACCCTCATCACAGTTGAATAAATGTCTCTGCAAGTGTTTGAAACGTTACCTCGGCCAGTTGGAGTGCGCTTCAGGCCGCTTCTTGTGGCATCCAGGTGCTCCGATCTTGTCAGGCGGGACGTTCTCCTTGTGACAGACCAAATCTGGACTAGAGCTCTTGCCATGTTTTTGAATAACTGCCATTCAACGCGAGGTGACGGCAGACTCTTGTCAAAGGCTCCTGCTGTTCACTTTCACCCTATTTTCGATCTGTCAGTGAGAAAAAACCAACAACGTGTATAGGTGGAGGGAGAGGGTGGTAGTATTGACGCGGTCACATTCACAAGGTTTCGATGTTTGAGTCTATCACCAAGTCGCGGAACTAAAGCTAGAGGAGGGAGTGTGTTGCTCCTGATGCCCTGGGAGGAATAATCCACGTGTCACTTTTTCTCTTCAGCCTCCTCCTCCTGCTGCTCCAGCCTGTGAGGCTCGCAGCTCTCCGCGCGGTCGATGGGGTTAATCAGGAAGTGATTCAGATGTTAGGCTTTTTTTCTGCACAGCCAGTCCTTTCTTCTTCCGCTACAGTTTCATGTGATACCGTGCATAGACGCTTCAGCCTTCGGTGGCCTCTCTAAACGTGACGTTGCAGTAAAACAAAAACACTCCCCTTATACGCGCTGTGTTGTCCCGTCCACATCGCAGCAACGGGGCAGCTGATGAGGCGTTTTCGGGCTGCTGGGCTCCAAGATGCGCAGCGTAATACGTTCTTTTACTGCTCTCGGAAATACATGGAGATTGTTTAGAAGATCTCGATTTTTTTTAGTTGGACTAAAAAAATAATATTGTAAGAGGTCTCCATATGAATAGATAATTAGTTTAATTCCAAAATTAGATCTTTTGAGGATTTCATGTAGACCAACACAATGAAAAACCTAATTGTGAAATCGGAGGAAAACATTAAAATAGCTTTTAGTCTTTTCTCAAATATTTTTTCTTCCCCCTGCACCATTTTGTGTTGTAAGAAAATTCAACAAATATTGTTGTGGAAACATCACAAAAGTCACGAGTCACCGAATGCAACTTAATTATTTGCAAAACGATATTAAGTATAACTGAACTTTTGGAATGTAAGGCAAGAACAATGAGTAAAAAAAACAAAAACGTCCTACCTCATAAAAATAAGTTGAGGCATAAACACGCCATTCTGCTTTCTTTAAAACAGACCAGAGACTTTAACAGCTCAATTTGGCTTGTCGCGTTCAGGATCTTATGGACAAATTACAACTCATGAGAGGTACAGTACTTGTTCTACTTAACGACTAGGAATTAAAAACTAAGTTCGAAAAAATCTCCCAAATCATAGTTTTACAGCTGAACAAAATATTAACACCAAACTACTTAATGTGAAACTGATTATATTCAGATTAGATTCAATTATTTGCCTGAAATATTTTTCCTTTCTAAAGTGATCCATAAAAAATAATGAAGATTTGACATTTCCATGAACAGAAACACGTGACTTGCCGTGTAGGATAAATCAACTTTTATTGCAAAATAATATAGCAGGGGAGAAAAAGCACATCAGAATTTAGCCAAGTCGCTACAAATGTAAATCACTCATACGTAATAGTCTAATAGTGTCTCCATGTTTGCAAGTGTATTTACCCATTCACATCTTTAAACATCATGTTACTCAAGCTTATAGTCACAGTATGCTGTAGATTCCAATACTCCAGTAATCTTATCAAATTATTACCATAACTTAAACCTTGAGGGTTTCATTTATGATTGTGTGTCTATCACAATTTTTAATGTGTGTAAATAAAGCATTGTGATTCTTAAATTTAGCTTTCAGTCACAGTAACCTTAAACACCCCAAATAATGCATACTGACTATTTTCACCACATGTAAGTATCAGATGAAATTCCACCGGTTGAAATGTATTTCCTGAAAGAAGGTTTTTATTTTAAGAATTGCACATTGAGCCAGCAGTTTTTCCTGATGAAACCCTGCATCCTTTGAGTGGGCACACACACACACAGACCATCAGCCTAATTTAGGCTTTATTTACAACCTCCTCTGCCAACAACATTCCCTGCCAGCAGACAGAAAAACTAGAGTAAATAAAACATTTTAGCTTTACATAGACAGACATGTAAATTATAATACCAAATAAAGTAACTGGTTTGGTTGTTATAGAGTAAGAAGTAACCTTAAATTGCAATCAGTCCAGTTCAGAATTAACAAAGTATCAAAAGGCAACCCTTACAAAAAAAGAAAAGGTTGTACTCTAACTGATTCAGCTTCCTGGGTTATAAATAGATAAGGAATTGTGTCCGTTCTGTAACAACATGTCATTTATTTAATTTGAGTCTTTATTTGGGGTCTTCGATCGTTCCCTTGCTCAGGTCGGTCATTTTGGGATACTTAATTTTTTTTTGGTCGAGTTCGTTCTGAGCCCAGAGCAGTAGCTTCAGTAGCTTGGCCAGCTTTGGAGTAGATTCTCTGTTTTCGTAGTCTAGTACACACTGATTAACCTCACTCCAGACCTGGGAGAGAAAGTAAGACACATATTAATGCTTTTATAAAAATAGTCTTAAACTGGTGAAGGCTCCACTCAAAATAAAAGCTTCACTAAACAGTGAATATTATTCTCATATAAAGAAAACATGAGGACAAAAATAATTTCTAATATTAAACATATAGAAACATTACATAAACTGTTCTGATTGGAGATTTTGTTAATAGTTGAACAGACCACATATTATTTAACTGTAGTTTTAATGGTTATATTGCAAATAATCTTTAATGTTTTATAATGTGCATTCCTATACAATAATTTCACACAAGACAATTTTGCTGTCTTGGCCTTAATATAACCTGATAATAAAAATAATAATTATTTATACAAGAATACAAAAGGGACTTTTAGAGATCTTTTTTTGTTATTTTCATGCCATGTTATCATAACTTGTATGTATTTAACTTTACTGAACTGTTGTCCAATTTTTTTTTTTTTACTTACTGATTTTAGCAGGAAAATTACAGGGTAAATGAGCCCCAAAATAATAGAATAAACCAACTTACTAAACTAAAGATGCCAATTTAATCACAGAAAATGTTATTCTAAATGTCTGTTGACTCTACCTTTTGTCGTTGCATTATATTGAGCAGATCTCCAAAGGGAGACTCTTCAGGGTTGTCAAACGCCAACAGAGCCAGTGTCCTCTCCATTTCAGTTAGACACTCTCGGCTCTCCTCTCCTTGCTCTGCTAACTGCGACTGGGCAAATTCAAGGGCAGCCTCTGTCTCCCTCAGACGAATCAGCTCAATAAGATGCTGCTGCTGCATGTTTCAAAACACGACAGGTGCAAATTATTGAATACAAAATACAGCACAGTAAGTCAAGCAGTTGAAATAACAACCAGAAAATGAAGTCAAGCTGACCACTTTGTGTTTTACAGTACCTGTAAGTGAAAGTACAGGTAACGGTTTGTATCGAGCAGTTCTGGGTGCAGACTATTAATAAGCGCAATGGCATCCTGAATCTGTCCTTTTAATATCAACTCCCTGATCTTAATCCGTTCATCTAAGGAGTCCAGGTCCACACTGGGTTCTATTCCAGACTCCATCCTGAACTTTTCTGCTGCCTCTTTGAATCCCTCTGTAAAACATAAAATGAGATGATTTTATTCTAAAGCAAACAGCATTTGCAAAACAACTGTTTACGTGCGTCTGATAATGACGGTACGTTACCCGTAACCAGGTAGTTCATTATCAGTCTATTCATATCAGCTCTCTGAATGTGGACATTGTTGAGTTTATCCATCCACTCTTCCTTTGTTATGTCCTCCGGCTTCTCTGCATAACTCATTATGATGATAAGATCCTACAAGAGGGTAAGAAGGCCGTGTTAACAGCAAACAGGATGATCTCATATATTAATCACTTAGGATAACTGACGGCTAGCTATCTATTCCAGCAGAAATATGAAACCGGAAATTGAAAATAACAACTGTTACGGCCTTCGGTGAAAAACACAACACTGAAGCCTGGCTTCCATCAACACGGATCAAAACACAGAACATGTCGGTCTCCACATGCAGATATTTTTCTCTATGTAAGACCTAAACAAGTCGTATCGTGCTTAATTTGATCTATTTTCCGTATCTTACCACATACTTCCAATATAACGTACAAGTTATTCTTCACAATACCTGAAATGTTGTTGCTACTTCCCAACAGTAGCTAGCTAGCTAACGAAGGATGAGCCGCTTCTTCTTCTCTTAGAGTTTTTTTTTTGGCGGTTGGGAAAAACATTAGGTGTGCATTACTGCCACCAACTGGTATAGAGTGTGGACTGAAACGACGCTAAGATATACCTTCAAACAGTTTTGTCAATCTGTGATAACTTCTCTTTAATACTTCAATTAAACTATTCTATTTTCATTTTAGAAGCAATATTGTTAATCAGCTGAACTCTTTCATTTCTACATGTTTGATATTCAGAATATGTTGATCACCTACACCACAGTACTCATTTAACTGTATTAATTCAGGTAAATGAAACAAAATACAGGTAAACCTTGGATATATAGGTTTGTTCCAATATATATATATATATATATATATATATATATATATATATATATATATATATATATATATATATATATATATATATATATATATAAATGCTGTGTTTTAAACAGTCCAATGATAATCATTGCCTGATACTGAATATTATAAATATTATATTAATGCTCTTAACTTTTCTAAGCGGTTGAATTAAATAAAAAAAAACCTCGCATTTATTGACATGTAGCCTACAATAACAGAAGCAACATGTTATGTAACCTATACCATAATTTCGTGTTGAAAAAAATAGACATACAGTGGAAGTGTTATATTGAAATGTATTAATTTACTTATTGATATTTATTTATTTATAAATCTTTTTAAGTCTGTTTGCCAATATTGTAATTATACTTTGAGATGTCTTTATAACTTTTCTTGAGCATTTTGGTCGGCAGTTGCCGAGTGCAGACCCCGCCCACTGCCCCCTCCCGTTTACTGTTGTCCTGGTAACGGCACCAACAACTTTTAGATTCCGACATTCATGTAGAGGAAACATTTGAAGACGGCGATATTAAACTATAAACTCACGTCCTTAAACGTATTGATACTTCATCATAAGCCCAAAGGTAAACGTATTTGGTGCATTTTGTTATTCTGTGCAGATGTGTTTTTTTTTTTTTTTTTTGTTTGCTTTGTTTTTATAAATACTGTTTGAATGTTCAGCGTCTATTATTAGTGCTGTAAGTCGGAGAGAGCTTAAACAAAAATTAAAGGTTAGCAAACCAGCAGCAAACTTAAAACGACCTTCAAATTTTCTTTCTCCCCAGGTGGCTATTGTCAGAAATGGCTACCTCTTCAGGGATTAGTAAAGCAACCCTGGAGGGCCTGCCAAAGCTACAAGTTCTGCCCCCAATAGAGAAACTCAAGGGAGCTTTGGAGAGCTCCATTATTGCACAAAATGAGATGGCGAAAGAAATGAAGAAGAGAGAAGAGGCTCACAAGAAGCTACTGAGACACAGGAGAACAATGCAAGAAAAACATTTTCAAATGACATTGTAGGTGTTTTTTTTTTAATTTACAAATCATTTATTGTGATTGTGGCAGTTGCGGCAAATAATGCTATTGAAATTGATCATCGGTTTTGACTGTTTGAGGTACAATATGATTTACTGCAGGCTCTCCAGAGCAGTGGAGGCTCGCACAAAGACCAAGGAGAGGGAAGCTGGGCGTGAACCTCCTTCTCCAGAACCAGTGATTCCAAGCCGAGTATGAATATTTTTATTTACTGTTGGGGTGGAATGTCTCCTGTTGATTTTCAAAGTCTGCTCACTTACAAATAAAAGGAAAGTCTCTACAGTTGATGACATTTTTCTAATGTGTGGAGACTGAATATCTACACAAAAATACATTACGTAAATGATATAATCTGGTTCGCATGTCATTAAGTAAAATTGGTATTTTATTCCCAATAGTGCAACTAAAATCCTGGTTCTCACAGATTAGTTATGTGACCATGCTGTGATCAATCAACACAATAATTTTTTTTCAGTTCCACCCTGAACCCTCCCCACCTCCATGAGCAGTTATCAAATAACAATAATTATGTCAGGGACAATATTGTTGATCTGGACAAGGAATGAACATTAAGAACATAATTTGTAAGCTTGGTGAGAATGTCACAGGTGTTTGTGCATTTATTGAGAAATGGAAGAAATATCAATCACTCGTTTTAACAAACTTCATCATTAATTTACAAAGGCATTCTCTTACAATTCTTAGTATACACAAGTGAGAAGGGAGCAGAAAGAACAAAAAATATTGTATAAAGAAACAAACCAAACAGTACTTTTACTTTTCTGTAATGTATTTTTTTTTATTAGTTAATACTCTTTCCCTGAAAGAGTAGAGAATTAGAGAAGCTGCATTTGTGAGAAAAAAGGAAAATCAGCACGGGATTGAATTTTGTTTTCTCAACTGTATGTGCACATCTTGAATACAAACCCTGGTACAAAGAAGAAGAAGTATTGCAAAACTAACTTCAAACTGTTTTTACAGATTCTGTGTGATGAACGTAAACAAATTGTTAAGTTTTCCAGAAAAAAAAATATTTCAAGATTTTTAAAAATATTTATTGCTTTTATTTTGTTCTGCATTGCTTGAAGATGAAATACAGATTCATGAAGCATTGTGTAGAGAGTCGACCGTTCGCTCCAATCCAGAAAGAGTGGCTAGACTCAGTGGTTGCCCGAATCGCACCTGAACTGAGAGAGTACCCGAAGGCAGATAAACTTCTGCAGGAGCTTTGTACGGAGGCCACCGAGGAGTTCCGCAACGTGATTGTAAAGCACACAGGTAAGGCTAGTTACATGGGTGTGCAAAAGTATTTGCACCCCTTAAACTCAACACAAAGTAGTTCAGAATTGTACAGGGGATTTTATTTAGGGGTATCAGAGTAAAGAGGATGAATACACATAGATACATTTTATAAAAAATATTTTGAAACCATCCATATTTTTCTTTCTAAAGTTATTTTACTTTGTGTTCTTTTATATATAATCTTAGTAAAATACGATGAAAGTTGTTGATTCAAGCATGACACAATGCAAATGAGTCTGAGTATCTTCACAGAGAAATGTATTTGGTTTGTGCAAATGGAGTTCAAGTAAATCATGTCTTTGTATTGCATTTTTTCTTCTTTCAGTGGACACAGTGTTAAAGGATCCCCACAGAGTAGAAGAAGATTCAGAAGTACAGAGATCTGGCCAACCAACGTGAGTTCTAGAATAGGCTTCATAATTATACAATAATTAATTTGTTTTGTTTGACTATTTTTAAAGATTGTCTTTTTTATTTCTCTCAAGGGTTGATACTTTTTGCCATTGCACCTTTACAAAAAGAGCAAAACTTGTGAGACGAAAACTCCATATTCTGCACCCAGTGATGCAAGCTATATTGGATATTGGCTATGTATCTTTTACCGGTATGGTCCTACTTGAGTCATGTAGATGCAGGTAGGACTACATTATCAAGGTAAATAACCACCTCTAAGTTGTAAGTCTTAAGTTTCCTGTAAGGATATTTTTTTCCGCACAGAGGCTTCGAACCTGTGAGTTGTAAAAGTGTAGAGAGAAGTGCAGCTGTAGAGTGTGAGAAGAAAGAATCTGAAATTATGAATACCTGGTTTCCTCAAATCATTCAGTTATTAACAACTGAGGAAATCGTAGGTGAACTGAAAGAGGAGCAGCTGAATTCTTTTTACAACTGTGCATCTACCCTCATGTCCAATCAGGTATTTAAGTTTTTTCATTTATTTATTGTCTTTACTTTTAAGAATATGTTTGAATGATGTAATTAGAAAAAATATGATACAGGACACAGCTACAACCTGCAACTGACTAATGTTTAAAGGTTCCTACACTTGAAATTGTTTCATTGAGAAATATGGCAGACAGATCATTTATGAGGTTTATTTCATATTACAAACAATTTCTCAGGCATATTATGACTTAAAGTGATATATTTTTTTTCCAAATTTATAGTTGAAGTTCCTACTTCAGGAAAGTGTAAAAAGGTTTGTCAGCTTTTTCGATCCAAGCAATCAGCACTGCTTGCCAGTGTTTCTCATGAGTTTGACATTTGATGATGGAAAAATGGACATTTACCCAACTCTCAAAGATTTAGAAGATTCTGTTTTAGAGATAATCAATTCCATAGCAAGCTCACTGCAGGTAAGATTTCTCATTTTAAGCTTAATTAGTGTTTGTGTATGTGTGTGTGTTGAGAAGAAATTGCCTTCTTATTATTTATTTATAGAGAGTACAGACTGTGCAGTCTTGGTTGGCCCAAACTTCATCTCCATGTGTGGATGCCTGCGTTCCTGATGAGATCCTTACTTGGGCTCTGGTCACTGTGACAAATGCTGTGCGCAAACATTTGGAGGAACCTGACAAACATTTGAAGACCTACGGTGATATAGCACTCATGCACTTATCATTGGCATAAATATTATTTTGAGTTTGGTCCGCAAAAAATTAAAATAACCAGTAATCAGTGGTCGTACTCACTGAACCATTAATTGAATGGAGTTCATCCATTCTTTTCTTGTGGTAAAATGTTTTTATAAAAAAAAACTAAGTTAAGGATTTTTGAAGGCATGTTTTTGGTAAACATGTTTGAATTTTGTGTTTATATTATCAAATGTATGCAGCCACACCCACTAATTTTTGAATGAATGCAATGAGGTACGTTGCAGAGAGACCAAACTCATTTTCTAGCCATCAGCATGCTTCCGCCATGATTGTGGCTGGATGTCTGACCAGTCTTCTTAGGATTCTTAGCAGTCTTCTGACATGGACCTGCCTTTCCGATAGTCTCACCTTACTGTGGACACTGACACTGGTATTCCAGCATTATCTAGTTCAACCTTCACAATCAGATGTTCTAGCCTGACAAGGATCTTGAGCAAATTTTAAAACTGGTTTTGAAATGGTTAGTTTGCTTTATTCAGTAGTTAATATTTACCTTCTGGAGTGGTGCTGATAAATGACATTTACTTATATACTAATTTGTGTTTTCATAGAAATTTAAACCCATATGAATATTTTTTTAACCTGTGATAGAGAAAATCCACATTAAATTCAAATTTATCAACAAGAATCTTGTTTTTAAAACTTAAGAACGTTCTGTTTTGTATGATCATTCCACGCTGGGAAAAGAACAGCAAAATTGCATAATTAAAAAACAAAAACTATTGCAATTATATTTAAACTTCACATTAGAAACTGTATCAATTCATAACTTGCTTTTGTGGTTTATTTTGAAGTTAAAAGCTATGACTGGCTTGTGAATGGAACTGCGCAGACTCAAGTGGACACTTTTCTGAAAGAGGAGCACACTTTTGAAGAGTTTACTGAAGTAAAGAATCTTAAAGCTGAACTTAATTCATTTTATGACACATTATGACTTCACCATGTCTTGGTTTATGTCTGAATGTATTTAACCTTGTCTGGTAAAGGAAGTGGAGGAGTTTCATGCACTCTCAAGGGAGATTACCAACCTCCCATCAAAAGTCTACTTCCCAATGATCCATCTGGAATGTGAGGAGCTCAAACAAAGCTTATGTGATAAAGCCAAAATGTTTGCTGACATTCTTCTGAAAACACTGGTCACCAAACATCGGGAGCAAAATCTAGAGTAGGTCCCCTCTTGTGGCATTTTCAGTCAAGCCTGTTTCTCATTTCTAGACATTCTCATGGTCTCATTATGCATGATTTCTTTTTTGTATGGAAAGGATCTGCTCTGAATTTGAAATCATTCAAGAGAAATCTCAGGAAATTCCAGAAAACATAGATGCTATGGCTCAGATGGTAGACTACATGATTTTGACCAAAACAAAGACTCTTGAAGACCTAAATGAAAAACTACAGGTGACTAATTGGACATTTGGTCCTAGCTGTTGTGTCTTGCAGAAAAACAACATTTCTTAAATCTCATATACATCCCAACATGCACTTACAGGAAGCAAGCACCAGACTTATGTATATGTTGGATGTCCACATAATGGAACCAGAGGATTTGGAACTTAACTCGACTGTTTTCCTTTGGCCCAAAAATATACTCGATGCTTTTGTGCTCAATGATGCGGTGCGTCTTCTGAACTATATCATTCTTTAAATTTCTAATAGATTTATTTTTTAGATTTGACTCTGCACACGGTTGTTATTTTCCAGGTCTTGCAGACTGCCAAACAGAAGGGAGAGAAAGAGCTGGTAGAGAAAAGGGAAAAATTAATGATTGACCTTGAAAGATTGGGAAACTTGTCAGAGCAGATAGTGGAATGCTCTCGCCTGGATATGTTGCAGCAGGTACAGTGTCATTTCGGCTATTACATAAACCTTGGCAAGTTTTTTTGTATGTTTTTTTTTTATGAGATTATTGATCAGTTTTGATTTCACCTGTCATGCAGGGTATGTTTTAGCAACATTTATTCTTGCTAAGACAACAACACATACTGTATATAAAGCATTTCAAAAGTATTTATACCCACTGAACTTTTTCCATATTTTCTCATATTATAACCACAAACTTCAATGTATTTTAAGTCAAGTTTATTTGTATAGTACATTTCAGCAATAAGGCAGTTGCTGAATAGAAGTAAAGAATTCCATTCTTTACTTCTAAATTCTTTACTAAATCTCAAAAAAACAAAAGGATTTCATATTTACATAATAGGCAAATAAAACAAAAATGTGTTTAAAATATAAGTTAAATCAAAGTCTTATTTACTTTTGTTAGACGCCAGTTTTAGTACTGGCGTCATGTAAAGCACTTTATCATGTAAACACTGTATCATGTATACACCGTGTTGCACTAACATGCACACATTCATACACTTACACACAGATGGTAGATTACATTGGCACATTGGCAGCACGAGGAACAGAACTCACAACTTTCTGACTGCAAGATCATGATTCTATCCATTTTACCACAGTTGCCCCATTAAGCTCCATTCAACTCTTATTTACTAATTAGGTGACTTCTGAAGGCCAGTAGTAATTTTATTTAGAAGTATAAGAGTAAAGGGGGTTGAATGTATCTGCCACACTTTTTGGATTTTCATTTTTAAAATAAAAACCACAGAACTTTGTTTCATTTTGTGCTAGTCTGTGCTAGATAGTGGAATGCTCTCGCCTGGATATGTTGCAGCAGGTACAGTGTCATTTCGGCTATTACATAAACCTTGGCAAGTTTTTTTGTATGTTTTTTTTTTATGAGATTATTGATCAGTTTTGATTTCACCTGTCATGCAGGGTATGTTTTAGCAACATTTATTCTTGCTAAGACAACAACACATACTGTATATAAAGCATTTCAAAAGTATTTATACCCACTGAACTTTTTCCATATTTTCTCATATTATAACCACAAACTTCAATGTATTTTAAGTCAAGTTTATTTGTATAGTACATTTCAGCAATAAGGCAGTTGCTGAATAGAAGTAAAGAATTCCATTCTTTACTTCTAAATTCTTTACTAAATCTCAAAAAAACAAAAGGATTTCATATTTACATAATAGGCAAATAAAACAAAAATGTGTTTAAAATATAAGTTAAATCAAAGTCTTATTTACTTTTGTTAGACGCCAGTTTTAGTACTGGCGTCATGTAAAGCACTTTATCATGTAAACACTGTATCATGTATACACCGTGTTGCACTAACATGCACACATTCATACACTTACACACAGATGGTAGATTACATTGGCACATTGGCAGCACGAGGAACAGAACTCACAACTTTCTGACTGCAAGATCATGATTCTATCCATTTTACCACAGTTGCCCCATTAAGCTCCATTCAACTCTTATTTACTAATTAGGTGACTTCTGAAGGCCAGTAGTAATTTTATTTAGAAGTATAAGAGTAAAGGGGGTTGAATGTATCTGCCACACTTTTTGGATTTTCATTTTTAAAATAAAAACCACAGAACTTTGTTTCATTTTGTGCTAGTCTGTCTCATAAAATCTATGTAAAGTTCATTGAAGCTTGTGGTTCTAATAAGAAAAAAAAATACTTTTACAAGGTATCTCTATGAAATGGAGGGTAACATACTTTGTCAGCTGTTTCTGCAACTTTCATTATCTATGGTTGCCCCAAAGCCATAATCTTATTAAACATACATTTTGAACAGTATATTTCAAAGGTAAGAATGATACAGCAACTTCTCCGGGATGCTGAGGAGGCAGTAGACATTGTTAATAAGGAAGAAGTCTTCTACCAATGGGACCTGACGTCTTACCCTGAAGTTGAAGCCATCAAGGAACACATTGAACCATACCATAAGCTGTTTGCATTCGTCCTTAAATGGCAAAACACAGAAAGCAGGTCTGAAATCAGTCCCTAAACTGCAACATTTCAATTTTAATAACACCCTGTGATAAACGTGTTCTCTATTTATGAACAGATGGATGGATGGCTCTTTCTTGGAACTAAATGGGGAGACTATGGAAATTCAAGTGGATGAGTTTTATAGGGAAGTTTTTAAATTGCTGAAGTTTTTCCAGCAGAAGCAGGTTAAGGCTGCACAAGAGAAGGAAAAGATTTCTGGAATGAAAAAGCAAAAGGTCTCTGAGGAAGATGTCAAAAGGCCAGATGACCCAGCAGTAATTCTGTGTTCTGGTGCTATGACACAGATCAAAACGTTTAAGGTATTTAAAAACTGCTGATGATTGAATTGTAACATAACATAACTTTTTTTTGCTAGGGTGTAGCTTTTAATTTATGTATCTTTGCATCAACAGGAGCATGTTCCTGTCGTGTCTGTTTTGTGTAACCCGGGTATCAGGCAACGTCACTGGGACAGCATGTCTAAAATAGTCGATCATGACCTAACCCCTAATTCTGGAACAACATTACGCAAAGTTTTAAAGCAAAACTTAACACCTTATCTGACTGAGTTTGAGTCTATCAGTGCTGCTGCTAGTAAGGTGAGACTCCCGTAGGATGTTTTGTTTTGTTCTACAGGTTGTCACAAAAGGTCTATGATCTGATTGTAGGCTAGTCTTGTAAACCATCTTTCATTGTAGGAGTTTTCCCTGGAGAAAGCCATGCAAACCATGGTGCAAACTTGGGACGGTGTTGCCTTCAACCATCAACCTTACAGGGAGACCGGTGTTTCCATTTTGACTTCTTTGGATGATGTTCAGACAATGTTAGATGACCAAATTGTAAAGACCCAAACAATGAGGGGCTCACCTTTCATCAAACCATTTGAGAAAGAAATTAAGGTAAACTGTTCTGGAGACAGTTTCCGTTATGAATGAGTACAACAATTTTCTGAAGTTTTCATTGTAAAAAAAAATATTAGTCATAGTTCTGTACTATAAAATCATAAAAGAGTTTCTTTTCTGCTTTTAGCAATGGGAGGAGCGCCTGCTTAACATTCAGACAATCATAGATGAGTGGCTGAAGGTGCAGGCCCAGTGGCTTTACCTGGAGCCTATCTTTTCATCTCAGGACATCATGCAGCAGATACCAGAAGAAGGAAGGCTTTTTCAAGCTGTAGACAGAAACTGGAAAGAGATCATGAGGCATTGTGTCAAAGATCCTATGGTAAAAAATAAAATAAAGCAAAACTGTTTTCATTTTTGACAACAGATCTTTTAGTTATACCGCATTACTTCATCTTAGATTCTGCCAGCAACCGCGCTTCCTAGTTTGTTGGAGAAGCTGGTAAATTCCAACGAGCTCCTTGATAAAATTATGAAAGGTTTGAATGCTTATTTGGAGAAGAAACGGCTCTTTTTTCCACGGTAAACAAACAAACAAAAACCTTTCTGCAATTTTCGACCAATTGATTTTATTATATGTGGCAATATTCACATTTTTATCGTGATCTATTTTGCAGGTTCTTCTTTCTGTCAAATGATGAAATGCTTGAGATTCTCTCTGAAACCAAAGATCCACTCCTAGTTCAGCCTCATCTGAAAAAGTGTTTTGAGGGTATTTCCAAACTAGACTTCTTACCCAATCTGGATATTCAGGCAAGACACACATATCATTCAAAATGCGTAATGTAACATTGTGCATGATTAGGTTTTAATTGGCTGTGTACTGTTTTTGCTCAGGCCATGTACAGCAGCGAAGGCGAACGTGTTGGTTTAATCCAGCGTATTTCTACATCTGAAGCCAAAGGAGCTGTGGAGAAGTGGCTGATTCAGGTGGAAGATGTGATGCTTCGCAGTATCAGAGACGTGATAGCCCGCTCAAGATTGGTAAGATCATAGTTACACATAATGTTAGTGGCAGAAGTTTACCTACAGTCATAATTACCATGAGTGTTTTGCATTAATGTATGGATTTTGGGCTTGGAATTTTGCATTTGAAGTGTTTGGTAACTATTTTGAATTGAATGCAGATCTTTTCTGGTTCATACAGTAAAATATATTCTCATAGTCCTCTATAGAAAACTACTATAACCCAGGTTCAATATAATAGAAGAGGAACGCTTAATGCCAAACTATGCATGGTCGAATATATATATATATGTCCTCACTGACTTTTGAAGAAATGTCCCTTAGGTGTAGAGAATTTTATCTAGTGCACCAATAAATACCTGAAATGTAACTGATATCAATGTTGATGATGCGTGTGGGTAAACCTCTGTTTACATATCATAAATTTTCTGGTCCATAAAATGTTTCCATGTTTTTAAATGGCAGGCCTATCCTGCGACTCCACGGGACCAGTGGGTCACAGAGTGGCCTGGACAGGTAGTTATTTGCACCTCTCAGATTTTTTGGACTGTGGAGGTTCATGAGGCCATCAGAAAAGGGGTGAAAGTGAGTGTTTCTGTGTTTTATTCTGCTTGATTTGAGATCTTGACATACTTTTTATGAGATTTTCTAAATTGGACTAAGTAGATTAATTAGGTGGCTGTATAAACGGTAATGTTATTAACTTTATAGTGAACACATTATTTCTTCAAATAATCATAACAGTATGCTGTTCTCTCTGTAGGGTATAAAAGCCTATTATGAAAAACTGAAGGATCAGCTGAATGACATCATAAAGTTGGTGAGAGGAAAACTTTCCAAGCAAACCCGGATTACTTTGGGAGCGCTCGTCACAATTGACGTCCATGCCCGGGATGTTGTTGTGGATCTTATAGAGAAAGGTAACACCATCCCTAAAATCATTTAAATATTTAAGGAGTTCTCTTGTACAGATCCAAGAGCTTTAGTGTTGTTGTTTTTAGGGGTATCACATGAAACTGACTTTCAGTGGCTAGCTCAGCTTCGTTACTATTGGACCAATGAAAACGTTCGCGTTCGCATTATCAATTGTGATGTTTGTTACGCCTATGAGTACCTGGGGAACTCACCACGTCTGGTCATCACTCCTCTGACTGACAGATGCTACAGAACTCTGGTAATTAAAAAAAACATTTGTTTAAATTATCTTAAATATGAATAATGCATCTTGTCTTGTTGATAAATGCTGAAATCTGATTCCGTTCCCTTTTGTTATAGATTGGAGCTTTCTACCTTAATTTGGGTGGGGCACCTGAGGGTCCAGCTGGGACAGGAAAGACTGAAACCACCAAGGATTTAGCCAAAGCTCTTGCTGTGCAGTGTGTGGTCTTCAACTGTTCAGATGGACTGGATTATATTGCAATGGGAAAAGTACTATTCTCTTGAAATTCAATGTGAATTATCGTATATGCTAACAATCTTCTTTTAATATATATTTTAATCCATTGCATAGTTTTTTAAAGGTCTAGCCTCGTCTGGAGCTTGGGCGTGCTTTGATGAATTTAACCGTATTGAGCTGGAGGTGCTGTCTGTAGTGGCTCAGCAGGTTCTGTGCATCCAGAGAGCCATTGAACTGAAACTGGAGTACTTTGATTTTGAAGGAACTACGCTCAAGCTCAATCCCAACTGCTTTGTTTCCATAACAATGAACCCCGGTTACGCGGGACGCTCAGAGCTTCCGGACAACCTCAAGGTGTTTTGTCAGAAATAATTCATGATATGTCTTATTTTTATTATTTAATGTACCTAATTAATGTAATGACACGTAAGAATGCTTCAGTGTTTCTGTACATTTTGCCTTTCTGTAGGTGTTGTTTCGAACTGTGGCCATGATGGTCCCAAACTATGCTCTGATCGCAGAGATCTCGCTGTACTCATACGGCTTCCTCAATGCCAAACCACTGTCAGTAAAGATTGTGATGACCTACAGGCTTTGTTCAGAGCAGCTCTCCTCCCAGTTTCACTACGATTACGGCATGAGGGCTGTCAAAGCAGTGCTAGTTGCTGCAGGAAACCTCAAGCTTAAGTATCCCAATGAGAATGAAGACATTCTGGTAATTGTGTAGAAGTTATGTAATTAGTTTGATAAACTTCAGTTTATGCCTTTCATTTCAGTTTCAGTTATCAGATCACCTTAAGTTATTCGTGAATTTTTTATGTTGTAACATTCAGCTACTGAGATCCATAAAGGATGTCAATGAGCCCAAGTTTCTGTCCCATGATATTCCTTTGTTCAACGGAATCACCAGCGATCTTTTCCCGGGCATCTCTCTTCCTGAGGCCGACTATAAGGTCTGATGTGTTAATACTTTTACTCAAACTACTGTCTTGCTATTCTAAATGTATCTTTGTTTTTATCTGTTTTCCTTTATTTTTGCCAGCTGTTCTTAGAGTCTGCTAGAGAGTGCTGTGAAAAGCATAATGTGCAGCCAACTGAAGTCTTCTTGCAAAAGATCATACAGACATATGAGATGATGATAGTTAGACATGGGTAGGTTATGATTAGGTTTTCATATGGTTATGTTTACCATAAAAGACAATTATACACAAAGCAGTTTTTTTACAGGTTTATGCTGGTGGGAGAGCCCTTTGCTGGGAAAACAAAGGTGTTGCATGTTTTAGCTGACACGCTGACTCTGATGAATGAGAAAGGACATGAAGGAGAAGAGAAGGTCATCTTCAGGACATTAAATCCAAAGTCCATTACTATGGGACAGCTCTTTGGACAGTTTGACCTAGTTTCACATGAGGTAATTATGTTCCTTTTATAATCTGCTTGATATCACAAAAGCATTTTGTGTTCATTTGTACAGTGCTTTGCAAATGCACTCATACAGATTGATCTTTTTCACATTTTGTCACATTATAACCACAAAGGAAGGAGGTTCACTAGTCAGATGAGACCAGGGTAAACATTTCAACCTATATTAAAAACTATATGTGTGAAAGAACCATCGTAATGATGGTGGCAGCATCAAGCTGTGGGGTTGTTGTTCCACAGCATGGACAGGGATACTTTGAAGATGTATGAACTTACACACAGGGTCAACATGGAAATGATAAACTGTTTGCACGATGATAAAAAAGACTTCAGCCTGGGCCACAGGTTCACCATAAAGCTGGGGAACCACCCACAACATGTATCAAACTGATATTTATCTAATTTTATCTATATTGAAATGATGACGTGTCAGTGTTTAGATGTGAAAAGGTAATGTTTTTTTTTTTTTTTCAAGTTATTGATGTAAGGGGCGTGCTGTGGTGGCGCAGGGGGTTAGCACGACCCACGTTTGGAGGCCTTAGTCCTCGACGTGGACGTCGCGGGTTCGACTCCCGGTCCCGGCGACCTTTGCCGCATGTCTCCTCACCCTCCTTCCTGTCTGCCTACTGTATAAATACGAGCCACTAGCGCCGCAAAAAACTCTTCGGAGAAAAAAAAAACAACAAAAAAGTTATTGATGCAAAACTGCTAAATGCAAAATGCCATGCCACACCTCATCACATAAGACACTTTGAATTGCTTTGCTGCTGACACGTACTATATAAATAAACGTCCGGCATCAAATTTTTAACATTACTTTGTGTTAGTCTGAAAACCATAGTTAACTCCAGTGAATGTATTGACATTTGTGTTTGTAACATGCAAAAACACATATAAATACTTTTATTAGTCACTGCACCTAGAATAATGTGTTGCCCATTCTTCGATGTTTCTTTTCACTTACTGACTTTCTGTTTCTTTCAGTGGACAGACGGTATTGTGGCCAACACTTTTCGTGACTTTGCCTTGGGAGACACACCAGAGCGCAAGTGGGTGGTGTTTGACGGTCCCATAGATACACTGTGGATTGAAAGCATGAACACTGTACTGGATGACAACAAAAAGGTGCATAGTTAAAGTAAAACTGATATGCATGCTTATGTTTTCAATATATTAACATGATTTTTTTTCTATAATTCTCATCTGCAGTTGTGCTTGATGAGCGGTGAGATAATTCAGATGTCCAATCAGATGAGTCTTATTTTTGAAGCAATGGATCTGTCACAAGCTTCAGTAAGTTAAAAGTGTGCAGTTTATATAGTGGTATGCAGCTTCTGGTGCAGCCAACATACATTTTCACATGTTTAAGTTATCTAGTTAAGTATTTTTTAGCATCTTTTTAAATAAATTATTTTGCAACTGCAGCCTGCCACAGTCAGTCGATGTGGTATGGTCTACATGGAACCCTCTCAGCTAGGCTGGAAGCCTTTGGTGATCTCTTGGATGAACACTCTTCCTGATCCTCTGAAGTCTCAGGACCATCATGACCTGCTGATGGATCTCTTCCTCTGGCTCTTTCCACCTTCCATCGTTAAGTTACGCAAGCAGTGCAAGGTAAACTGGGCCCTGTGCCACAAATTCATAGATGCAAAAGCTTCTCTTACAGCAAAATGTTTCTCTTGATTGTATAAAAAATGTGCACAATTGATCATGTGGTTCTGCTCACAGGAGGTTGTTTCCACTAGCAACAGTAACACTGCGGTGGCCCTGTGTCGACTGTTTGAGATGTTGATTGTTGAACCACTGACGGCACATCCAGAGGATAAGAACATTCGCATCTGGATCATGGTACTATCACTCTATTATGTCAATTTATTTTTCAACTTACAACTTTACAAAAACAAGGCACGTCCTTTTTGATTTAAATCAGTTAAGTGAAAGTTTTGCTGTTCTCTCCCTTTGTTTCTTTTCTTTTTTGCTTTCAGGCAGCCTTTTCATTCTCCCTGGTGTGGTCTGTGGGAGGTGCTTGTGATGCAGACAGCAGAGAGAAGTTCAGTCAGTTCGTAAGGGCCACACTTTCTGGAGAAACACAGGAATGTCCAGTCCCTGAAACAGTTGGGAAATGGGAGTGTCACATGGAGGAAAAAGGCCTGGTGTATGACTACTTTTACGAGGTAATCTGCTCTTATATTCTGAAGGTTTTTTATTAGTGTTGAGTTAATAAATAGTATTGTAAACGTCTTTGCAGTTTAAAGGAAGAGGAAAATGGTTTCACTGGAATGAAACAATTAAGAGCATCTACCTGGGAGACAAAAACACAAAGGTGCAGGACATCATTGTTCCCACCATAGACACCGTACGCTACACTTATCTAATGGACCTCTGCATCAACCATGGAATGTGAGTATTCTTAGATATTACAGTCAACTCAGATTTCAAAACGGCATGTATGCCACAGATATGAAGTTCATCTACAGTACCTGTTAGAAGTTTACATAAACCCGTTATGGCCATGGATGTCTGATGATGATTAAATCAACACTTTTAATGACGCTTAAAAACAAGAATTAGGTGAACTAGTTTGAATTTACTATTAATTTCTCTAATCCATACAATGTCTTAATGTGACTTATAATTTCACTAATATTATACAATGTTGGACCATGGTTTAATTAGAGACAGATCAAATAATCAAGATCAAGTAATTAAAACAAGAATTGGGTGCAAAAGTAAGAATATACTTTTGCACCCAATTCTTGGTTTAATTACTCAATGCAGTTGTATTTCTTAATGTTAATATGGGCCAAATGCATCATTAATGTTGAAAATGTATATGAAATTCTTGTGAATGATGAGTTTAGGTAAACTGCTGACTGGCTGTGTATATTGTTTTAAGTCACTGTATTTAACATGCTTTTATCATTTAACAAATAATCTCGCCAGTCCTCCCCTGTTTGTTGGCCCTACTGGCACTGGGAAGTCTGTTTATGTGAAGGAGAAAATGATGAACAATCTGGACAAAGACAGTTTTCTGCCCTTTTTCATCAACTTTTCAGCCCGGACAAGTGCCAATCAAACCCAGGTTAGTTCTGGTAATGTGAGAGTTGTTGAAACCCATCGTATAATTAGTTGTTAAAAGAGTTGATTGATTAATTGAATACAATGGTATTCTTACAGTAACGTTTAGCTGTTCTCAGTATTCTAAATTATATTTTGTATTTGCTGTATCTCTTAGAATATAATCATGTCCAGGTTAGATAAGAGAAGGAAAGGAGTGTTTGGCCCTCCAGTGGGAAAAAAGTGTGTCATCTTTGTAGATGACATGAACATGCCTGCCCTGGAGCAGTTTGGTGCTCAACCTCCTGTGGAGCTTCTACGACAGTACATGGACCATAGAAACTGGTATCAACCTACCCTTAGAAGCCACTGTAGACAGTCAACAAGGAAAAATGCACTAAATATTTTTTTTCAAAACTTTAGATGTCACTTCTTATGCTCTGGCAGGTACGACTTAAAGGATACAACAAGGATCACCTTAATTGACATCCAGTTCCTATGTGCAATGGGTCCCCCTGGTGGTGGAAGAAATGCAGTAACACCTCGCTTTCTTCGGCATTTCAACATTGTCAGCATAAATCCCTTCAGTGACGACACCATGGTTCGCATTTTCTCCAACATCGTGGCTTTCTACCTCAAAAACAATGCATTCGCCCCTGAATGTTTTACCATTGGCAACCAAATAGTGGCAGCTACAATGGAAGTGAGTTACCTTTCAGAGATATTATAACTTTCACTTTAGACTAGTGCCTTGTAAAAACATTCTTAAACCTTTTTTAGGTTTGGTCTCATTACAACACTAACTTCAGTGTATTTTTTGATACATATGACAGCCTCTTGATTGTATAAAAAATGTATAATATTTTTATGACAGACTAACACAAAGTAGCACATGAATGTAAGGCAAAAAAGATAATGTTGAAAACACTTTTTCAATTTACTCCACAAATTTTCAACATTGAGAAAAAGAGGCAATACAAAGGATGGACTTATTTGGGCTGAAAACAAATGCTGTTGCACTATTATATGCCACGTTCTTTTAATCTGTCACAGCTCAATGAAATAAACCAAAGTTTGTAATTGTTACTTAAAAATGGTGGAACTGTTTAAGGGGATTAAACTTCATGTTTATCTTTTCCTCTGATTTTTTTCTTGGTCATTTTTATGCTCTTCTCTTTTATATTTTAAAGGTGTATAAACAAGCCATGGAAAACCTTCTACCGACACCAGCCAAGTCTCACTACACTTTCAACCTACGAGATTTCTCCCGCGTCATTCAAGGCTGCCTGTTGCTGAAGAAAGAGTCTCTGGAAAACAGACATACCATGACACGCCTGTTTGTCCATGAAGTCTTGCGTGTCTACTATGATCGTCTAGTGGACGACAAAGACAGAGCATGGCTCTACAAACTGATGAACAGAATTGTCAAAGATCACTTCAAAGAGTCCTTTGAACAGGTCTTTGATCACCTAAAGAAAGGCAGCGAAGTAAGCCAAACTTCAGTTTTCTTTTGTCTATTTTGTAGATTTCAGTTTGTTAGACATTGAGCGTATGAAACAAAAGAGGTGTTCTGGCTTTTTTCTTACAATTTCAAATGTAAAAGCATAGTAATCAGTGACAGATTACACTGTATTTGGAAAACTCTAAATTTGTGTTGTTTGTCTTTACAGCTGGAAGAGGATGACATGCGGAATCTTCTTTTTGGTGATTACATGGAGCCTGAGCTGGAGGATGACGAGCGCTTATACGCTGAGGTGCCATCAACAGAAGCGTTTGCTGTGGTGGTGGAAGCGTGTCTCGAAGAATACAACCAGATGCACAAGAATCGGATGAACCTCGTCATCTTCCGGTACATTTCCTTTTTCCTCCCAGCGTTTAAAATGTGAAGTAGTTTTATATGAATAGTTTATTTTGGATGAGAATACATCCAAAACCAGCAGACTTGACCTCTATGCTGTAAATTCAGAAATTAAGCTTTTTTATGTTATTAAAGTAACGTGATTGATTACCTGATAAAAGACTTCGCCTTGTGTAGCTATGTATTGGAGCACTTGTCCCGCGTAAGCCGTGTGCTAAAGCAGCCTGGAGGCAATGCTCTGCTTGCTGGAGTCGGAGGCAGCGGCCGCCAGTCTATTACCCGCCTGGCCACATCAATGGCACACATGACCTTGTTCCAGCCTGAGATCTCTAAGAGTTACGGCATGACAGAGTGGAGAGAAGACCTCAAGGTTTGACTATTAGATTTGAAGACACTTCCACCTCACACTATCGTATTCTGTGCCTTGTTAAACCATATATTGTACTTGGATACCTTTTTCATTTTGACATTGTACAACTACAAGTTTTAATGTACCGAGATCTAATGTGACATACAACCAAAATATGAATAATCCAAAAGACAAATACAAAGTCTGTGGTTGCAACAACACAAAATGAATAAAGTTCCGATACAGTCCAAGGAGCTGTATGTGTCACTTAGATGGTTGTTTTAACATTTGCTTAAACATACTATGCCAAAAATTGTAGATGCTGCTGAAAAATGCTGGGGTTAAAGGGCAGAAGATGGTGTTCTTGTTAACTGATGCCCAGATCAAGGATGAGGGTTTTCTGGAAGATGTAGACAGTGTCCTGAACACAGGAGAAGTGCCCAATCTGTTTGCTGTAGATGAGAAACAAGAAATCATGGAGGTAAGCTGCTTTACACCTTTAAAAGAAAGGTATTGATCCTAAAATAATTTAGTCTTTTTAGGGTATGTTTAAAACGCTTTTCTCTTGATTTTGCAGGCAATACGTCCGGTTGCCCAGGCTGGTAACAAAACTCTGGAGCTGAACCCCTTGGCTCTATTTGCCTTTTTCATCTCACGCTGCAGAGAGAACCTGCATGTGGTTGTTGCCTTTAGTCCCATTGGAATCGCCTTTCGAAATCGTCTGCGGCAATTTCCATCTCTAATAAACTGCTGCACTATTGACTGGTTTCAGGTACTGTGGAATTATAATGAGGCAACTATTTACAGTATATTATACATAAAATATATAAAATCTCACTTTACTGTAAAAATAAATATGCATATGACATGAAAAAAGGCAAGTAAAAATTGGATAAGAAGTTAATAAAAAGGGACAGAAGAACTTTATCTTTACACTTGTTCATGTCTGTGTGACGGGTCCTGTTTCCTGTTCTTTGTTGCACTCTTACAGCCATGGCCAGAAGAAGCTCTTGAGAAAGTAGCCAATTGCTTCCTGGGTTCTCTGGAGATGACGGACAATGAGAGGATCGAGGTCATCCCCATCTGCAAAACATTTCACACCACTGCTAAACAACTCTCACAGCAGTAATGCGCAGTTCAATGAAATGTAGTATTTATCAGTGAACTAAATTAAAATGTAAAATGTAGTCACACTATTTTTTTCATTTTAGATTCCTAGATGAACTAGGGCGCACTAATTATGTGACTCCCACGTCCTACCTGGAGCTGATCGCAACTTTCTATCAACTCCTGACTCGGCGGAGAGACACTGTCATGAAGGCAAAACAGAGGTATACAAATGGCCTGGATAAACTTGCCTTTGCTGAATCTCAGGTATGTGCAGAAATACGTTTCATCAGGTTTGTTTTGCTCTTTCATTTCTGACATTTTTTGAAATGTCTATAATGGGTGAAGGTGACAGGTTAGCTTTCTTTTTGCAGGTTGCTGAAATGAAAAAGGAGTTAGTAGAGCTACAACCCAAGCTTGAAGTCGCAAAGATAGAGAACAACAAAATGATGAAGGTAACCACCAGTCATACCTTTATTACATCTCGGCATCAACATTATAGTTTAGAGTATTATACATTCATGAGAAAAATAATGACAACCTATTAGATATTCAGGTCTTTGAAGAAGAATTTGCTGTTGTCCATTTTAAAGTGATTTAATTACCAATAAATGCCAAAGAATTAACCTTGTTTTACTAATTAAAGAAAAGATTTTAAAAAATTGCAGGTGTGAGGGAGAGAGAAGGAGACACACTAGGGAGCAGGAAATAAATCTAACACTAAAGAATACATAGACTGAAGAAATACAATTAAAATAAAGCAACAAGAATAAGTAGAAACAAGAAACAAACATAACTAGAATCACTAAAAAGAACTGAACTAAAGGAAAACAGGAACAAGACAGTTCCAACAAAAATAAGAACCCAAAATAATTAAACTAGAATCAAATCAAACTACAAAACAACCTAACAATGCAGGATCCTGACACTTGCCTTGAAATGTGGTTTGAAAACTTTGAAAGGTTCTGTGTGTGGATGTAAATATGCATCTTTTATGGGATTTAACAGGTGATAGAAGAAGAATCGGTTGAAGTAGAAGCCATAAGTAAAGTTGTGCGAGTTGATGAAGAGGCAGCAACTATAAAAGCTAATGAGGCTCAGGCTTTGAAAAATGAGTGTGAAAGTGAACTGGCAGAAGCCGTCCCTGCTCTGGAAGCTGCTGTCGCTGCTCTGGACACATTAAAGGTGGGTGCTCTTCACTTGCATTTATTTTTAAACCTAATTTTCACATTTAAATCTTTGCGATTCAGAAAGCAGAATACTTGAAGTTGTCTATCTTATTCCAGCCCGCTGATGTTACTATTGTGAAGTCAATGAAAAATCCCCCATCAGGAGTGAAGCTGGTGATGTCAGCTGTATGCGTGATGAAGGACATAAAACCAGATAAGATAGCTGATCCAGCTGGGACTGGAAAAAAGGTGACACAAAGTATAAGAAGAACTTTCAAAATGTTCTGATTATCAATTACTCATTGTACAATCTTATGGTTTTTATGACCTAGGTTTTTGATTTCTGGGGTCCAAGCAAGAAACTACTGGGTGACATGAACTTTTTACGAGATCTCAAAGAGTATGATAAGGATAACATTCCAGTAAGTGTCATAAAATTACAGCAATTAAATATTTTTTAAAAATAATGTCTCAAAAATGAATGTTTTTTAACTAGCCCCCTGACTGCTGAATTACAGATTGCTGTGATGCAAAAAATTCGAAGTGAGTACATGACGAATCCTGACTTTGACCCCAGCAAAGTGGCTAAAGCCTCATCTGCTGCAGAAGGCCTCTGCAAGTGGATCAAAGCAATAGAGGTTTATGACAGAGTGGCAAAGGTGTAGAGATTTTGGTCCTTCATTGCCTTTTCTAAATGCTTGCATGCAAGTTTCTATCTCTTATATAAGTCAACAAATCCTTTTTTGATTTTAGGTTGTTGCTCCAAAGAAGCAGAGTCTTGCTGAGGCTCAGGAGTCCCTGGCTATCACTATCGCTCTTCTAGACCAGAAGAGATCTGAGTTGAAGGAGGTCGAGGACCGCCTAGCATCACTTCAAAAAACCTTCGAAGAGAAAACAGAGGAGAAAGCTCAGCTTGAATACCAAGTGGATTTGTGTGCCAAGAAGCTGGAACGGGCTGAAAAACTAATTGGAGGTCTTGGTGGAGAGAAGACCAGGTCACTGTGATGTTGCAAGTTTTCTCCAGTTGTCATGAATGCATGCGGTTGATTTATTTTGTGATCTGTTGATCCCTAGATGGTCAAAAGCTGCAGATGACCTACAGAACACATATGACAACCTGACTGGAGATGTTCTTATTTCCGCTGGTGTCATTGCCTACTTGGGGGCTTTTACTTCTGGATTTAGACATAACTGCACCAAGACATGGACCTCTCTCTGTCAAGTAATCGCCCTCCCTTTATTCCTTTATTATTGCACTTTCATAGCTGATATATTTAAACTGCTTATTATTTCTTTTTTTTTGTCCTAAATGTACATGTGTCCAGTCTAAGAATATTCCATCATCAGATGACTTTTCTCTCAGTAAAACTCTGGGAGATCCCATAAAAATCAGAGCTTGGAACATTGCAGGCCTTCCCAGTGACTCTTTCTCTATTGATAATGGTGTCATTGTCAGTAATTCACGCAGATGGTATGTCATTGTTTCTCTAATCTACTGCTGAAAGATTTTTTATTTTTACTTAAAAGTAGTGTGAAAAGAAATATTACTTCTGATTAAATGTAAACATAGTGTTCATCTGATTTTCTTGTAGGCCTTTAATGATTGACCCTCAGGGTCAAGCCAACAGGTGGGTGAAGAATTCAGAGAAGGAAAATAACTTGAGTGCAATCAAGTTAACAGATTCAGACTACATAAGAACCTTAGAAAACTGCATCCAATTTGGAACACCCTTACTGCTGGAAAATGTAGGAGAAGAGCTAGACCCTTCTCTGGAACCACTGCTGCTTAAACAAATCTTCAAACAAGGTGGCGTGAGTCTTAATGGCAACCACAGGACCATCTGTAATTTAAAATTACAAAATAATTTTCTCTGTTTACAAACTTCTTGATTTTACATAGCTGGCGTAAATTGCATCAGGCTTGGTGAGACTGTGATTGAGTATTCAGAAGATTTCCGTTTCTACATCACCACAAAGCTGAGGAACCCACACTACCTGCCAGAACTGTCTACCAAAGTGTCTCTACTCAATTTCATGATCACACCAGAGGGATTGGAGGACCAGTTGCTGGGGATTGTAGTTGCTAAGGAGAGGTAGCATTAAATGCTTACTATTTTTACACCACTGGATTAAGTCAAAAGGAAAATGCTGGATTTTTGAGGTTTTCTTAATCGTAGTCTAAATCTAGATAGGTTGGTACCAGAAGCTGGAGCTAACAGCTAATCCAAGAGAGCCAGAGACCAAAGCAGACTTTTATTGTGTTAAGACTGTCTAATTGGTTTATGAAAACAACCTTTAATGACTCTTTAACCCATCATTTTGTTTACATTGTGTGATTCTTCACACAGAAGCTGATTCTTATTATTTTCTTAGAAAATCAAGGAAGGAGTCTGGTTGCCACCAGTGATATTCTGTGTGAAACACATACAGAGAACAAAAAATGTGATGTATTTATTTCTAGTCAGAGTAACTACCTAATAAAAAGAGAAAGACAGTGAAAATATCAATAAAATATCCTCGCCTTAAACTGCTGGTATAATTTGGATTTTTACTTCGTTTTGCTTCTATTAACAGTCATAATCTCACCAGAATTATTTTTTATGTTTTGTATTTCACAAAGGAAGGTCATTTATGGAGTACTTCTTCCACCCTAAATAATAATTAGCTTTTGCGTAACAGTTACGACAATGATTTAAAGAGTCACAAACTGCTGTTCATTGATTTGATCATGTGTTTGGAGATGCAGTCATTTAAGATGGTGAAAGTCAGTTTTGGTCTCGGCCCACCTTCCTAATTGTTATACTAAATGAAGTCTCAGAGCTACATGCTTTGGGTAAGATATTACTTGCTTACACCTTATTAACAAAACCTTATTTGAAAAATCTCGAGCTATGTCTGTGCAAGCAGCCAGCTTGTAGAAACACAAATTTCTCTTGTGTGCTACAGGCCAGAGCTGGAAGAGGAGAGAAACGCACTGATTCTGCAGTCAGCTGATAATAAGAGACAATTAAAGGAAATTGAAGACAAAATCCTTGAAACGTTACAGTCTTCTGAGGGGAATATTCTGGAGGATGAGAGTGCTATTCAGATTCTTGACTCTGCAAAGATCATGTCCAATGAGATTACAAAGAAACAACTGGTATAAATTATACAAAACAAATCAAATTAGGAAGGATAGTTTAATGAGTCTATAAGGTAACTTATGTCCCCTTCGTTGTATTCATTTCCAAGATTGCAGAGAAAACTGAAATCAAGATCGCAGAATCTAGAGAAGGTTACAGACCTATTGCCAAGCACTCATCTATCCTGTTCTTCAGTATCGCTGATTTGACCAACATAGACCCTATGTATCAATATTCTCTAAGCTGGTTTGTGAATCTCTACGTCAACTCCATACAAGACAGGTGAGTTATATACGTGCAAATGATTAACAGTTGCTCATTGCACATGACACAATCTGAGAATACTCATTTGACAAAAGAAAATAAATACACAAGCTTGGTTAACTAGAATAAGATTGTGAACCGCGTTTTTTCTTCATCCAAAGTGCTTTGATTTTGTCATTATTTTAAATATTTTTAACAGTTTAACTGAAAAGTCACACACATTGTGCCTTATCAGTTAACCACACATAAATTACATATAAATAATTTGATTTTGTACCATTTTAACACCATTAGAAAAAATAAATGTCTTTCATTAAAAACTAAAGCTAGTTACTGGCCTTTAAAGACTTGGTTTCTACATTTAGAAAAAAAATAGCTGTGCTTTAATATTCTTTGAGAAAGATGAGGACTGTTCTCCATCTGAACTTAGATATATTTTGTTTTTACTGATTAGTAACAAGTCCAAGATTCTGGAGAGAAGACTTCAGTATTTAATTGATCACTTCACCTTCAACCTGTACTGCAACATCTGCCGATCTCTCTTTGAGAAGGACAAACTCCTCTTCTCCTTTCTCCTCTGCTGCAATTTGCTCCTGTAAGTAACAAAGCAATGTTTCTTTTATTCACTTTTTGTTTTGTTTTTGTAAGAGACTATGTAGAATTATCAAATTTATGTATTGTATATTTGTGTCTTTGTACTCCTATTATAATACTTTCTCAGAGCAAAGGGGGAACTTGAACATTCAGAATTCATGTTCTTGTTGACCGGAGGAGTAGGTCTGAAGAACACTGTTCCTAACCCAGATTCCAGCTGGCTGCAGGAAAAATGCTGGGATGAAATCTGCAGAGCCAATGAACTGCATGGGTTACAAGGCATAAAGTAAAAAGCAGTAATTATTCAACCAGATACATTGGTAGCTGTTCTTTCCATATACCCATTTTTTATGGTCTCTCTTGTAAATAATGAATTTGTTTGTTGTTAACTGCACAGAGAGGCTTTCATCAATAATCCAGATGACTTTAAGCCTATTCATGACAGTAAGGAGCCCTTCAATGTTCCTCTGCCTGCACCTTGGTGTGACCAACTCAGTACCCTGCAGAAAATGATCGTTATTCGATGTCTTAGACCTGATAAGATGGTGCCAGGTATGATTAAATATGTATCTTCCAATCTGGGGAAGAAATTTGTCCAGCCTCCTCCCTTTGACTTGGGTAAGAGCTATCTGGACTCCAACTCCACCATCCCACTTGTTTTTGTGCTTTCTCCAGGAGCCGACCCCATGGCTAGTGAGTTTGTCAGTACAAAAGATAGATTTTCAAAAAGCTTTTAAGCACATCTCATTAAAAATAACAATGTCCTCCTGTAGGCTTGTTAAAGTTTGCCAATGACAAGAAAATGAGCGGCAACAAGTTCCAGGCTATCTCTCTGGGTCAAGGCCAGGGTCCTATTGCTTCTAAAATGATATCAACAGCCATGGAGGAGGGATCATGGGTGTGCTTGCAGAACTGTCACTTGGCCGTTTCTTGGATGACAAGCTTAGAAAAAATCTGCGAGAACTTCAGCCCTGCGACATGCCACCTAGACTTCCGCCTTTGGCTCACAAGCTACCCATCACCTAAGGTACAGGCTCACTCAATACATGCACAATATTTTGTGCATGTATTTATAACCCTCGAAGTATTGCACACTTCAATGCGTTTTTGAGGATTTAGAAAGTGGTGGATTGATGTGAAGTAGAACTGTAAAGGAAGCATGGTTTTCTATGAGGGGCCGTTTAGGACAAAATTTACGTTTTGTCTCTCACACACTACCAAAAACTCTCGCATACTCCAAAAAAGTAGCCACGCACACTCCAAAAAATTACGTTTTGTCTCTCACACACTACCAAAAACTCTCGCATACTCCAAAAAAGTAGCCACGCACACTCCAAAAAATTACGTTTTGTCTCTCACACACTACCAAAAACTCTCGCATACTCCAAAAAAATAGCCTCGCACACTCCAAAAAATTACGTTTTGTCCCTCACACACTACCAAAAACTCACGCATACTCCAAAAAAATAGCCTCGCATACTCAAAAAAATTACGTTTTGTCTCTCACACACTACCAAAAACTCTCGCATACTCAAAAAAATTACATTTTGTCTCTCACACACTACCAAAAACTCACGCATACTCAAAAAAATAGCCACGCACACTCAAAAATTACTCACGCACATTCAAAAAATACTCAAATTGCGTATACACACACTACTAAAATGTCACACACACACACACAAACGTTAACTTTCTCGCTCACATACACTACTACCAGCTCGCGCACACACACACAAACGTTAACTTTCTCGCTCACATACACTGCTAACAGCTCGCACATTCACAAACGTTAACTTTCTCGCTCACATACACTGCTAACAGCTCGCACACACACAGACGTTTATCTCTCACATACACAAGACTAAAGTTGAACACACACACAGTACTAAGACTCGTTTTATGTATGTGTGAGAGCGACACTCTTTTTGAATGTGTGAGAGTTGTCACGGAAGAGGCGGGGCATAATTTTTGGATCAAACTGCGCATGCGTAGATCCTAAACTATAAGTTTCGATTGTTGACTCACTGTATGTTCTATTACTTAGTATATTTGTGCTTTTAAATATATATAGAACGTTTAACTTTCTTGTAGATTAAATGTGCTATAGAAATAAATGAATCTGATTGATTGATTAAAAAGAGCAAAATTGCTGTAGTACAATCTGTCCACTGGGTGCCAGTATTACAGGAATTATTAACCGGCGCCAACTAGTGCCGAAGAAGAAAGAGTTTGCTATACCGAACATGGCTAACTCTAATTCGAAACGAGAGAGAATTGGTCAGGCAGCTGCCATTTTAAACACCATTCTATCTTCTCCGGAGGCAACCAGCACTTTGACAGGCGCATTAAACGATTCAACGACTGCCCGCAGTGCTACAATCTGGCACCCAGTGGACAGATTGTACTACAGCAATTTTGCTATTTTTAATCAATCAATCAGATTCATTTATTTCTATAGCACATTTAATCTACAAGAAAGTTAAACGTTCTATATATATTTAAAAGCACAAATATACTAAGTAATAGAACATACAGTGAGTCAACAATCGAAACTTATAGTTTAGGATCTACGCATGCGCAGTTTGATCCAAAAATTATGCCCCGCCTCTTCCGTGACAACTCTCACACATTCATAAAGAGTGTCGCTCTCACACATACATAAAACGAGTCTTAGTACTGTGTGTGTGTTCAACTTTAGTCTTGTGTATGTGAGAGATAAACGTCTGTGTGTGTGCGAGCTGTTAGCAGTGTATGTGAGCGAGAAAGTTAACGTTTGTGAATGTGCGAGCTGTTAGCAGTGTATGTGAGCGAGAAAGTTAACGTTTGTGTGTATGTGCGCGAGCTGGTAGTAGTGTATGTGAGCGAGAAAGTTAACGTTTGTGTGTGTGTGTGTGACATTTTAGTAGTGTGTGTATACGCAATTTGAGTATTTTTTGAATGTGCGTGAGTAATTTTTGAGTGTGCGTGGCTATTTTTTTGAGTATGCGTGAGTTTTTGGTAGTGTGTGAGAGACAAAACGTAATTTTTTTGAGTATGCGAGGCTATTTTTTTGGAGTATGCGTGAGTTTTTGGTAGTGTGTGAGGGACAAAACGTAATTTTTTGGAGTGTGCGAGGCTATTTTTTTGGAGTATGCGAGAGTTTTTGGTAGTGTGTGAGAGACAAAACGTAATTTTTTGGAGTGTGCGAGAGTTTTTGGTAGTGTGTGAGAGACAAAACGTAATTTTTTGGAGTGTGCGTGGCTACTTTTTTGGAGTATGCAAGAGTTTTTGGTAGTGTGTGAGAGACAAAACGTAAATTTTGTCCTAAACGGCCCCTCATAGTTTTCAGTGTGGTGTTTATTCAGCCCATTTATTGTAAAATGACATAATAAATTCCATTGTATTTGAAGTCACCTAGTTAGTACAAAAAGTCCACCTGTGTGTAATTTAATCTCATTATAAACACATTTTTGTGTGAAGGCCTCAGATGTTTGTTCTAAACTTGGTTGTTTTACATTTGAATAACACACAAGGAACTGGAGAGGTCCTTGGGTTTAAAGCGGAAAAGTTAAAAGCGTGGACAGATCATACAACAATATTGTTGTATGGATTAAATAGTTTTTAATCCATTGTCAAAAACAGAGAAAGTATGGAACAACCGCAAACTAACCAAGACATGGCTGTCTGTCTAAGCTGACAGGCTGGGCAATGAGAGCAAAATCAGCAAAGCAGCCGAGAGCTTTATGGCAAATCTGGAGGACCTGTGGCAAGGGTGGAAAAATCTGTTTACTCAACTACAGTCATTATAAGTCATTATTAAAAGAAAGACACATATTACTATGTTAACAGTTTGCCACAGACCATTAAGGGTCTGTAAAAATGTGGAAGACGAACTCAAATACTAAGGAGCGGAATGAAGGCAGATTATCTTTGAAAACCTGAAAGACACTTCTAAAGACTTGACACTGAGTCAGAGGTTTACCAGCAAGACAGAAACCCTAAACATACAGCGAGAGCTACAATAGAATGGTTTACATCAAAGGATGTCAATGTGTTACAATGGGCCAGTAAAAGTCCAGGCCAAATCAGGCAAACTCCTCCACTTCACAGTTATGCACTTGTTTTTGTTGACTTGTCACAAAAACATTTAATAAAGTACAATAAAGTTTGTGGTTGGTATAACCTGACAAAATCTGAAAGCAGTTGGGGGGTGTGAATACTCTTGCAAGGCTTGATACATAAATACGCAATTTCAAACAGTTAGGGTAAACTGTTTTATCTGATTACATATTATAGTGGAAAAAGATCAAGCCAAAATTACCAAATGTGTATATTTGAAATCAGTTTCCAGTGACTATCCTTCAGAATGGGGTGAAAATGACCAATGAGCCCCCTACTGGACTCCGTCTCAACCTCCTGCAGTCTTACTTATCTGACCCTGTGTCTGACCCAAACTTCTTCAATAACTGCCCCAAGAAGGAGTTGGTGAGTTAGTCTGGGATCTATTAATTAAAATTCATCTGTTGCACTGAGGGCCTTTTATAACTTGTGGATTCCTTCATTAGATTTGGGAAAAGCTTCTGTTTGGATTGTGCTTCTTCCATGCACTTGTTCAGGAGAGGAAAAAGTTTGGCCCACTGGGTTGGAATATTCCCTATGGCTTCAATGAGTCTGACCTCCGGATAAGCATCAGACAACTCCAGGTATTTTACTCAAGAATGGTTGTGGAGATTTTATCTTCACAAATTCAAAACAACTCTCACCTCCTATCTCTGTAGCTATTTATAAATGAGTATGAGGAGGTGCCCTTAGAGGCCATAACATATCTGACTGGAGAGTGTAACTACGGTGGCCGTGTGACAGATGACTGGGACCGGCGGCTCTTGCTGACAACCTTGGCTGATTTCTACAACAAAGACATCATTGAGACATTTCGCTACCCTTTCTCACCCAGTGGTGATTACTTTGCTCCACCCAAATCTAGCTATGATGATTATGTTCTCTTTATCAAGGTATACATATTCTTCATGTGGGTAAATGTTTTCCCCCTGTTTCCCCTAAACTGTATGAGTAACATTAACTTTGTATTTCAGAATCTTCCATTCAGCCAAAATCCAGAGGTGTTTGGGATGCATGAAAATGTAGACATTTCCAAAGATTTGCAGCAGACAAAGCTGTTGTTTGATTCACTGCTACTCACTCAGGGTGGTGGGGAGAATGGAGGGAGCAGCTCTGGGGGTGATCACACCCTGTTTGATATAGCCAATAACATCCTCACCCAGGTATAAACCAACTCAAACTTGTCTTTCATTCATCACTGTGTTATTAACATCAGTATGCACATATAAATGTCAACAACTGCAAAAATAAATGAAACCAATTAATTTATTATTCAATGTAATTAATATTAATGTCATTTAGTGGAAGGAAGACAGACCTTGATGCCAATGCCATAACTTGGCATTGGCCATTTCAAAGTTAAAAGGATCAATTATAAAATGTTCTGTTAGTTGTTACTAAAGCAATGAATGAACTGTTTAGTTTCTCCTAACATTTATTGCATACCTCAAAACAATGATCAGATGGGATTTTATTGTTTTAAGGGTATAGAGGATAACAGCAACCATCCTCAGTTATATATATATTTTTTCATTTCTGTATCTGAATTATGGAAACACAGATTGACTAGTAGTAGACATGTTTATATATGTTTGCTCTTAAAAATAAGTCTAATCAAATGTAGAAGACAAAATTTTTAGCAAATACATAAGATGTTTTTTTTTATTGAATCCATGTTGTCATATTTATAGTTGGATTTAGGATTATTGCACAAAGTGCCAGCATTTCTCTCTGCCTCGTAGATTTTTCTAGTTTTGGTTTATTTTACTGCTAACCAGTGACGTTTGCAAATAAAAGATGAACATTTTTTTCACCGAACTGAAACATATGAGGACATTCTTGTTTAGCCTAGTACAGACTTCAATCACTTTTTAAAAATAGCTGGCAGCTTATTAAAAGTATTTTTAATTTGATTATTCAGTTTTTTTTTATTACAAAGACGATCTATAATTCAGTCTATACATTTGGTCTTTTTTCCAGCTTCCGAATAATTTTGACACAGAAGCAGCTCTCCTAAAGTTCCCTGTCCGCTATGAAGAGAGTATGAACACAGTCCTTGTCCAAGAAATGGAGCGCTATAACACGTACGAACAATGAACGATTGTTCAGCTAAAATCTCCAATCAGTCTACGTAATTTAAAACTCCTGATTTGGTTTCTCAGGTTGTACAGTACCATCCGTGTGAGTCTACAGAACCTTTTGAAAGCTATTAAGGGCTTAGTGGTGATGGATGCCGATCTGGAGGCTGTTGCAGGCAGTTTGATTGTCGGGAAGGTCCCAGAGAAATGGGCAAATCGCTCTTACCCAAGCCTGAAGCCCCTGGGCAGTTACATCAATGACTTTCTTTCTAGGCTTAAGTTTTTACAGGTAAAAAATCCTACAAGAATTGCATATAGCAAATTTTATTTAAGCAAAAGGTGAACTATGAGGTTTTTTAAAATTTTATTCTATTTTCACTTTTACTTTGTTTGCCTGTAGGCTTGGTATGAAACCGAAAAGCCCTGTGTGTTCTGGATGTCTGGCTTCTTCTTTACCCAGGCCTTCCTAACTGGGGCAATGCAAAACTACGCCAGGAAATACCATATCCCCATTGATCTTTTAGGGTTTGATTTTGAGGTATAAAACACCCGCTGTGACTTCATGTGTCAAATATTCAGTCTGATTTTTCTAAAATCAGTTGTTTGGTTTTTATACTCCAGGTTCTCTCTTTCGATACTTCAGAGACGGCACCCGCCGATGGTGTCTACGTTCATGGATTGTTTGTCGATGGAGCTCGATGGGACAGAGACAGGTAGATGTAATTAGCTGGTTTTAAAGTAGGACAAGATGTGTACCAAAACATTTCTAAACAAATGTACAGCTCTGCAGTGCAAAGTGCAAAATATGGAATGAATTTAAAACAATGTGAGTTTTGTCACCTGTGGCGTTTTTTGTAGTTTTTGCCAAGACATCAATCACAAGCACAATGTCTTCAACAACATAACTTTGACAAATGGCCTTGCGCTTCTCTGAACTCAAACTCTTCAGAAAATATCTACACGATGTAAGGATTGGCTGCACGGAATATTTAAACATGCAGAGTGAACATAAAAGTAGACACAGAGAAAGCTATTTCAAGTCTCGTGTTAAAAATCACCACATTATAATGGGAGCTTTCCAAAATTACAAGAGGAACTGTTTTCAGATTATTAATGATCCAGTGAGCAGGAGACACGCATCATGTTTTTTCTCTCAGTAAAAATAGTTTAGCAGTTTTATAGTTACTGAAAGTAACTATAAAAGCCACCACCATCACTTAAATGAGCTCAAGTAGATTACCTCATTATCCATCTCTGCATGAGGCTGATGAGCAGACTGAAGGGAACCTTTTACATCTTTTCCTGTGATGTCTCAAGTACACTTGGGGTCTTTGTACAACATGATTAACGAACCACGTCAATGGGTAGCTTAAAACCAAGGCCTTACTTGGACTACAGAGTGACATTTTTCACTGCATCAAACTTATAAATGTCGTATCTGGGAACTTGGAGTAATGTGGCACGTTTAGTTTATGCAGAAAAACATCTTTGCATCATACTTTTGTTCATCTTTCTGTCATCAGTGGAGTCCTGGCTGAGCAGTACCCCAAAATACTGTTTGACTCTATGCCCATCATTTGGATACAACCCAGTAAGTCTGGCCTTTCTGTACCCATCACAAGTCCCAGTATTCAAAACTTGTGTTAAATGTAATTTATGTTTTAAATTATGTCTTTGCAAATGTATTTATAGCCCTTGATCTTCCTCAGATTTTGTAATGTTGAAACCCAAAATTTGACTGTATTTTATTGAGATTTTATGTGATAGACAAATATTTGATATTTTAAGTAATGTGTTATGGTGATATGGAATTTTAAATTAAAAGATGTAATTTTATTTACACCTGATAAATGTGATGACACCCCACTGAGTTAATGCTTTGTTAAACTTTTCTTTGTAACTATAACTCCAATTTTATTTGAAGCTACAATTTTTGGAACAAGCTTCAGATGTCTATAGAGTGTTATTTTTGACCAGTATTTGCAAAACAGACACATATTTTGAAACTTTTAAAACACTTACAAATTTTCAGTTGTAAAATATCTTTAAAAACCACGTATGAGCTTTTGTTTGTCTATTACGTAAAATGAATTACAGTTGTAACAAGTTAAAACATGAAAATATTCAAGGGGTGTGGATACCTTTTTAAGTTATTTTTACAACTCCAATTTTGTTTTGTCATTCTATTTATAATTTTAATTGTTTCATTATCTTTGTCCTTACCTTTTTTTTATTTGCTTGTTCATTACTTTGTGTACTTCTCTCTGACACAGCTGAAAAGGGCAGTACCACTCCACCTGACCAACTGTATGTTTGCCCTCTTTATAAGACCAGTGAGAGGAAGGGGACTCTCTCTACCACAGGACACTCCACCAATTTTGTCATTTCAATGATGTTGCCCACAAGCAAGCGCCCGCAGCACTGGATTAAGCGTGGTGTGGCCATGCTGTGCCAGCTTGATGACTGAGGGCAGATTATATTTTGCTGGAGATTTAACTACTGCATAATAGTTTTTGGTGTATGAAAATAAATACAATTCCTGCATTGGACAAATTGTCAAATATGTCTGTTATGGAGCATGAGACACTGTTTGGTAGTACTTTTTTTTCCGGGTAGTTGCTATGATATATCAAACCAGAAAGTTGGAATGATGTTTAAAAAAAAAAGAAAGAAAAAATAGTCTACAATATTATTTATCAGTTAATGGAAACATCTTGAATGCTTCAATTTGATCTTTGCACAGACTGTATTTTTTTCTCCAAAGTTCTGCCATGCATGATAGTATTAGGAATTACAGTATGTCATAAGTACTTACATGATGAGACACTCAAAAGTGGCAAATTTTTCAATATTTTCATTCAGTTTTGCAATGAGAAGCTATAAATAGCTTTGTATAGTTGTAGACATGTACTGGATGAAAATCAGTCATAGAGTTTTGATGTTGCAAAACAAGTTTTGCTAGAAACACAAGATTGTAAAGCCTGCGCTCTTCCAGAAAAAAAAAAATTGCTTATTGTCTGATGATTAGATCTGTTAGCTTACACACACCATAGGTATGTCAGCTCAAATGTCAGTGATGTACACCAACTAAAAAAAACTATGATTTCAAATCAATCTATATAGAGTTTGAAAGGTCAATATCTTTTTGTTTCTGTTATCAAGGACTTCATTATTGTTATCAAGATATCAAGTAAGCAACATTTGAAGATATCTTTAAACTGGTCAGCTGTTTACAGTGTTATGTGGGTCAGCGTGGGGTGCTGTTTGTAAAAACCCTGTGATCTGATATTTATGGTGGGAGGGAGCTATAAATAGCTGCAGTATATGTGTGCACTCAGGACCCCACTGGCTACTAGTGTGAAAACTGCCAGGGGAGAACAGCCATTTTGCTTGAGGTAAACACTGAACAGGAACATTTTAGCTGGTTAAATTAATTTGTCAATGTTATGGGTCTCTAACCTTGTAAGATGTACTTTTGTCCTTTTACATTTCTGTGCTCTGATGTAGGAATTTGATTTCACTTTTGGTGTCTTTTCGACACTTTTTCTGTTACATTGAGATTACTACTGTATGTAACAAATGCTATCTCAAGTCAAATATATGTTGTAAATCTTCATGCTTTTGCTCTGAGCTTTATGAAACATAGATAATGTTTATTCTCTGAACATCTGCTTTAACAGTTATTGGGTTTGGTACAACAACTTGCAAAGGAATATTGATTGAAAATATCCTGAATCTACTTGGTGGAGCTAAAAGTATGGCTACTTCTTTTTCTATCTTGACTAAAATGTATTGTTTCCTCAGGACTGCAAATGTTAATGTCGCATGTATATATAAGTTATTGTTTGCTTATTGGATGTTTCCTTCAGAGCACCTTTATCTCCACTGTTTTTCCCTGACAATCAGATGAGCTCTGAAACAGGAGATGACTTTTATCAGTCAGAGGATGACCTGGATGAGGATGAGGCGACGCAATACATAATTGAACAGAGTCTGAGTCAGTATAGAAAACTCAAAGGGTTGAATCCGAGGTTAGAATCTCTTAAGTTTTGATTAGGCTACATTAAGAAAAATAAATACTGTACATACCAATTTTCTTCTCAGTAAAAAGATATTTTTAATATATAATGACATGAAATTCACCTCCAAATAGCTGAATTATTCCCCCCTGTGAGCCTTCAAACATGAGCGGGTATAGACAATGGATGGATGGCTTTATTCGCGATAAATGGCCCTCAAATAGGTTTCTAATTAACACTGGAAACATGTGATGGATTAAGGAAAATAGCTCTCTCAACACCCTCTTGACCTTGTTACGGTAAGCCCTGTTGGGGGATCTGGAAGAGAGAAGAAAAAAAATCAGAAAAATAATGAAAAATTCAGAAAGCACTGAAGCACTGAGTGCTTCTCTTGACTATTTTTAATAAAAAGAGTAACAAAGACACTCAAGTACAAATTACCTAAATAAATAATACATAAATAAATGACTCAATAATAAAAAAAATACAGCTGAGGAAATTGTTGGCTGTATTTAGAGAAAGAGAGCAAAAGTTGGCAAAACAGTTCTGTCAGTCATACAACATAAATCCAATTGAAAACTTGTGAAAATAAGGTAGGGAAGAGGCCCCCTGGGACTTTTAAGGTTTTAGGGCAGCTTGTGTTGAAGAATGGATCAAAATTACAACCAAATAAAATATGGTACAGGAAACATCATGAAGCTGTCAAAATGTGTTTTTTTTTTTTGTTTTTTGTTTTTACTTATTATTGATTACATTTAGCAACGTTATCTAGGACTTGCTTGTCAGAGCAATTCTCTTTTTAACACAAATTTTTATTGGGAATTTTATTTGAAACATTTACTGAGAAAATGTTGACATGTACAATATTTATTGTACTAGCTGAATCTAAGTTTAAATGCTCATTTGTATGTTTGCAATTACTTATTCACTAGTGATCTGAAGCCCAGCGCAGACCCTGATGAGATTTTCAAAGCTATCAGGGAGGGTAAGCTAATCTTTTTTAACTTTTTAATCTCTTATTCAGAGAAATGTGAACCATCAGAAGTTCTGAATTTTCATATTTAGGGGATGAGATTGCACTGGATAGACTAGCAGAGCAACCTGAGACTCTGTCTAGAGTTGATGAGAGGGGATGGATCCCACTGCATGAGGCTGCAGTGCAGGATAACAAAAGAATACTTGAGATTATATTTTCAGGTGAGAACATTTGACTGTAGAAACCCACATTTTCCAGTGTGTCTTACTTGTTGATTCACTTCTGGGTATTTTCTTCCAGCATCACCCCCAGGAGCAGCTCAGTGTCGCACTCTGAAGGGTGAGACACCGCTGTTTCTTGCTGTGGTTCATGGGCTGAGACAGAACGCCACATTCCTGTTACAGAATGGTTGCAGCCCAGATGTTCAAAATGATGAGCAGGACTCTCCATTGGTGGCAGGTATCAAACATCAGCTCATTTTGCCATGCTTAGCATTGGCCTAATATTCTGACTGTTGTTTTTCCTCCCCTTCTCTTTGACTCACAGCTATTCTAAATGACCAGTATGACTTAGCCACCCTTTTGCTTCGGTACAATGCCAATGTAGACCAAACAGGACCACTAAACAGGACCGCTCTACATGAGTCTGCATTTTTGGGTTTGGAGAACTTTGTGTACTTGCTGTTGGAGTCAGGTGCCAATTTGAATGCACTTGATGTTAAAATAAAAACTCCACTTGCGTTGGCTGCACAGAACGGACATCTGAATGTGGTGGAGACTCTGTTGGTAAAAGGTAAATAAGGCGATGAATATTCCTTTTTGGCTTCCTGCGTAGCTTGTGAAGGGTAATGGTTGGATAATGCAAATGAAAAATGCATAAGTCAAACTATATATCATTCAATTGCACAGATAAGATGTGTGACAAACGCTTATATTACCTTTATCCTGCAAATACCAGAAAATCTCATTCTGCCTCTCTTGACTGCAGACAATAAGAGCCCTAAAACCACAAAACACCTTTTCAATATGTGTCTTTATGGTGCCTACATTATATTTCAGGAGCCCATGTTAGGTCAGAGTCGGAGTCTGGTACTGTGTTATTTGATGCAGCAGCTTCAGGAAACCCTGATATCATCTCCTTGCTCCTGGACCACGGGGCAGATCCCAACCTTCCTCTTTACAGTGGGCACCTGCCAATTCATCGTGTGGCATACCATGGACACAGACTGTAAGGAACATCAAAATTCACTTTCTCATTTTCCAGACAAGTTTCCAACTAATATTCAATTTTAACACTAAATATTGACTCTAACAGGGCACTGGAAATCCTCATCCCAGTCACCAACCTACAGGCTATCAAAGAAAGTGGAATGAGTCCACTTCATTCTGCTGCTGCTGGAGGACATGTCCAGTGTTTAGAAATTCTGCTCAAATCTGGCTTTGACCCAAACTTTATGTTGCACCCAAGGGTGCGCCGCAGCTATGACGATGAGCGCAGGTCTGCCCTCTTTTTTGCAGTGTCCAACAACGACCTTCATTGCGCCCGCTTACTGCTAGAGGCCGGAGCAATGGTGAACCAGGATCCTGTCAAGTGCCTGCAGGTGGCCCTCAGACAGGGCAACTATGAACTTATCAACACCTTGCTAAAATACGGAGCAAATGTCAACTACTACTCCCGGGTCAACACCACTCACTTCCCCTCAGCCCTGCAATATGCCTTGAAGGATGAAGTCATGCTGAGGATGATTCTGAACCATGGTTATGATGTTATGCGCTGCTTTGACTGTCCATATGGTGACAGTTCTCATGACTACGCTCCTTGGACAACCTCAGTCATCAAAGACATGGTGGTGAGACATTTGCATGAAAGTAAGATTGGAAAAAGAGACTTCTTTTTCAGATTTATATTTAAGTATCCAATGCCTTTTTGACCCTTCACAGTTCTGCGAGGTTATAACAGTGTCATGGTTGAAGCCCTTATCTGGTCAGGTTGTACGCATCATGCTGGACTACACTGACCATGTCTCATTCTGCCCAAAACTGAAAGAGACATTGCAGCAGCAGAAGCAGTGGCCAGAAATATGTCATATTCAAAGTGAGAACTTTTCTATCTGTGATGGATGGATTACCGTTCTTTGTTTTTTACTTGCCAGAAATGATGTACCCTAAAGTGCACTCACTGCTTTTGTTTATTTTCTTTTTGACTGACAGGAAACACACGGAGCCTGAAGCACCTGTGTCGGTTGAGGATAAGGGAGCACCTCAGCTGTCTGCGCTTGAGAGCCCCAGTTTTTGTCAACTTCCTTCCTCTTCCTCCCAGACTGAAAGACTATCTACGTTTTAAGGAGTTTGATGTTTACAGTAGGGGGAGCATGGTTAGCCTCTGAAGAAGACAAAGTCTAAGATGTTACTGATATCAGGATGTCTGATAAGTTCTTGTTACATTTCTGCTATTTTACCATAATTAGATCTTATGACTAATATCTTGTAGAGTGATTCATTCCTTTTCATCAGCGTTGTTTTGGGGTTTCCTAAGGACAAAAAGTTCAATGCAGGCACAATAATATGTGCCTGCATTGAATACATCTGCTTTTATAGCACTACTCTGTGGTGGAAGGAAGAACTGCATTTGTGGAATGAATTTAAAGGTTTTGTGCACTTCCTACGTTGGCATTTACAGGTAGGTTTTAAGGGTAATTCACATTTCCCATATTCCCTCTATTTTTTATGAAAAAAAAAACTTTTTTGTGTCATAAGGTGCCTCTGTTGTTTTATTTTTGTTTGTATTTTAGTATGCAGAGGTCTGATAAGAACTGCCCTGAAAAAAGGGCAGTAGCTATGTTTACTCATTTAAAACAGGCATATTTTTAATGCCAGTCACTACCTTGATGTGCTCCCTGTTCATGATATTGTTTTTTTTTCTTCATTTAAGTTAACACAAATAACGTATTTAAACTTTAATTACATTTCAAGAACACCCATTGGAATGTGTAGTTTGACACTAGAAGTACTAGGTTTTTGATTTCTCCCCAGACTTACTGATACAGTGCCAAAAGAACCAACGACTCTGATGGCTCAAATTAGCATCCATTCTTCAATTGTAAATGTGGTCGTTGACCGTCAGGCCAGAAGGTAGGAGTGTGAATAGTCCATGTTGGGGGTGGGTATCTATGATACCAACAGGAGATCAGATCTCCTGTAGGTAATGCTCTTCAGTCTAGTTTTGATGCATACATGAAGTGTTTTTGGAGAGATGTGACCTTTTGCAGCTGATGTTGTGCTGCATTATCCAGTCTAAGTCGAAGTCTAAGTCTAAGGAACAATTGTGCAACTGTGAGATGCGTTGAGGCCATTACCAGGGTACTTATAAGGTAATGGCCTTATTTACAGAACAAAAGCAATCCTTCAGATCATTTGGCCTATCTCTGGATGTCAAAGTGGAGTCAAGGTGGACTAACTCCAGCACTTCTAGTGTTGATGCATGTCAGTGTATTTTGTTTTGTATTGTTTTTAGTTCTCATCAAGTTTGCAAAATTAAATTACATGTAAAAACCAGCATATCATTTTTTGGTCTTCAACAATGATTTTAAAATGACAACTGCTTACAGGGAATGTATAATGAGAAGTGGTGATGTCCATTTTAATCATTGACTGAATTAAAGCCCGACGGAAAGGAAATAGTATGGGACTCATCATAAGTGTGGAACATGAGAAATATTGATCTTAAAGACCCAGATAACTGGAAAACATTATTACAATGTATAATAATTGCTTGGAAACAGGAATTTATAAATATATTGACTATGGAGCATTTGTAGCATTCAACGTTAGAACTGAGTTTCGCAAAGTGTGAAAACTATTTTCACTTTCACATCCGTTTACTCGTGCTTCTCAAAACATCACTTATTGCACTGCCCCCTCTGGCCGGTAGGGGGTGTGGATTTTCTGGCATGTAAACAGTGACGGCAACGTTTTGCAGTGGTGGAGAAGAACGTGAACGTCATTTTTACAATGGCGGAGGCTGGGTGAAGAGGCAAGTGTGTGGAAAGCGGCGTCGCAATCGTCAGAGCTACAAAGCCTTTACCGAGCGCACGCTGCCCCAAAATGGCCCTGAACCCCAAGGCTGCGGGAAAGGCGGACTCAGAATGCGCGGAGACTGGCGAGCCACTCCCGGAGGGCGGCGAAGCCGACAAGAATTCAGCCGCCACTTCGGCCACAGCCAACCAAAATGGCGATCAGCCTGGATGCAGAGACGGTGTAATGCCTATACAAGAAGCCCCAGAACGGCGGAGGAGCATGCTGGCGGACGCCCGGAGCTCCAGCAGGTCTCCCTTGCCGGCGCAGAGATCGAGCGAAGAGCTGCCACGGAAAAATTTCCAGATTCCGAGGAAGACGAGAGAACGGAAAGGTGTTACCATATCGCTGCTGTTTTGAACGGAGCCTGTCCTGCTTTCATAATTCTAACTCCTGCATGCTGTTAGCCTGCTAGCTAGCTGCCGGGTTCCCCAGGTTTATTGAATTGTACTGAAAAGATTCGTCCAATTTACTCAGTTCACATTAGATTACACACGGGTAGCAGTGGTTGGTGTAGCACTGTTTGCAGACATAACGCTAGCATTGGTGGGTAAGGCTCAGATTACCAGCGGGCAGCAGTGTTGCGCCTGGAAGCTGAGCATCTGAGGACTGACCATCTGAAAGCAAACGTTGTTTGGGTTCTGCAGCTTTTCCGGGGACCATGGTCCGCCTGGATGTGTGCTTCAGCGCGAATGTGTTGCAGCAATCACCTGACGACATGAGGGTGTCTCTTTGACCTCACTGAAGGGCATGGCTTAATCCGTCCCACGAGTCAACCCAAACCCATTTCAAAGCCGGACTCCCCTTAATTCACCCCAACTCTGATAACAGAGCATCCCTCTTTCTAAGCACTTCATCACAGCATCCCTCTGTTCATTAGCCTGTACATGCAGCTTCCAGTGATTTCCCTCATCCTTTTGAAATGTGGAAGTCCACACAGAAAAGTGTGAACTTTCTTTAAACGCCAACAAATGTTTATAAATGCAGAAGTTTAGAAGAATTCGTTAGCGTTAAGTCACTTTAGATTCTGCTCTTGTAATATTTCCCCCTTTAAAATAAAACCGTGTACATCCTAGAGCTTAAATGCAAAGCTGGTGTACAGTGTGAGCTTGTCTTTAACTTTTTTTTCCCATGTAATGAGGGTTTTGTATGACCTGTTACCCCACAGATAGAGGCATTGGGGCTAGAAGTGTTTGCTTGCACTTGAATTGATATAGTGTGTCTATTAAGGCTGGTGTAAGGTTATTAATGCAGTTGAATCATAGTAACGGTTGCATGTTACTATGAAACAGTTGGAGGGTGGGTTGGAGATTTTTTATTTTTGTTTTATCTCTTACTCTACTCCTCTTGATGAGATTAGTTTGCTGAACACAAATTAATATTTGACTTGCGGTGTAAACCATGCAGAATAATAGATTTTACAATTTACCATAAAGAACAGATTTATACTATTTGTTTTGCTGCCCGGTTTGTCAGATCTGCACAATAGTTTGAATTAAAACCATAAAGGAGTCTTTGGATTTAATAGTTGATGTTATTTTATGTCAAAAATGTAATACAGTCACACTGCAAAAACAAATTTGGCCACTCGAATAGAATTTTGCTACTTTAAATGTCCACGGCTTGTATCGATTTTCAGCTCATGTTCTGTTTGTTTTGTGTATTCTAACATGCTTGCCGGTACAGCTTACTATTGCACTGATTCACTTGTGAACATCTGTGTGCAGGTCTGTACCAGTTTTTGCCGCCCGACAGTCGGGAGTTCGAGGACCTTGTGAAGATCATCTCCTCCTTTTACTTGGACGCATCGTCACGCGGGAGCTTTTCCTACTGTAAGGCCAGGCTGATTCACAACGAGCTGCTGGAGAAGGAGGTTGGTCCAAGTCCTCATTTGCCTAAAAACTGGAAATCGCTGCATCGTTTTTAAGAGATTCAGTTTGCTGGGTGTTATTGAACTTTTTGCCTCATTTTTGTTGTCAGTTCATTGAGAAGCGGAGAGAAATGAAGCAGGAGGGGCGAACCGATCAAGAGCTTGCTGAGTCGTACTGCTTCCTTTTTCCAGACAAATCCAAGGTTAGTTTGCTTTGAAAGCTACAATCCAGTGGTTTGAAGAGTTACTAGAGGTGTTTGATTTCTTCTGGAAATGCAAAGTCTTACATATCAGTTTTGGGCCTTAAAAATCATCCCATATGTCCAGATTTATCATCTTAAATCTTAATTTTCATTCATTTACATCTTAAATTTGTGTTTCCTTTGCTTCTTCAATTGATTGATTTGCTGTGAATTGGTGCTTCAGATAACCTGAGGTGTGCAGACAGGGATCATTCATTCTCAGAGCTGTACTTCTGACTAAGATATTATGCCACAGTTCTGCTGTGATTAAAAACTATAAGACTCATGATGTCGTTTACCAAACACCTCTGTCCCACACACCTGCAAACAATCTGTACATAAAGCTGGCTTGTTGTTTTTTTAGGGAATTGAAAATGGAAAAATCATAACATTCTTGTTGCCTTATCCACTGCCATCTTCTTCTGAACAGTTCATATTTTACAGATATCAGTGTTGGCAAAAATGTGTTGATAACCGTTATGATGGTTACAATATAGGTTGCTGTGTAAATTGTCCTGTTTGGTAACATGAGGCCAGAAGTAATATAGTTGTATACCAAAGCCAAAAACAATGAGCGTGAGCCAGTGTAAGTTATTGAGTTACGACATTATTAATTTAACCTATTCAGGGTTTTTTAAGCATAATTTATAAAGGTCTTAAATTTGGAGATGGTCCCAAAAAAATCATGTGAATTTGTAGTCAGATTTAAAAATAAATGTCCACTTAAGGCACCTTAGCATACGAACAGATCCGTTTTATCTAGAAATCTAAAATAAAATCGGTCCAATTAAACAGATATTCGTCAGTTAAATAAAAACTTTCTAAGTGTCGTCTTGTTTTTCCACCCAGCTTCAGTGGATCTGTGAGAAGGGATTGTCAGTAGGACACTGCAGGATTACAACATTAGGAAATTCATCCGTGGGTAAGCTCTTCTGTTTTACGTTATCGTTTAAGATAAAATGTGCTTGAGTACTTGAAATGTTTCAGTAGCTGTTTTCGAAATGCAACATCACAGATCTGTGTCAGTAGAAACAAAAAGAAATACATGACGTCTGTTATTTTTCCAATGTTTTGTGGTAATGTAGTTTGTTTTTTTTTTTACTTCCAATATAGGCATTTATCTCTCTAAATACTCTGATTTATTACAAATAAATCCTTTGGAAGTGGGTTCGTTTGGAGATATGATCATCTTTAAAGTCATGAGGGTAAGCCCGTCGTCATTTTGTGTTATTTTTCTCGTTCTTCATTTAACATGGGAAACTTCTAGCCTGTTGTTCTGTTTTACTTCTCAGGGACGAATAAAGCACATCCACGAGAACATGCCTAAGAACGCCATCGAACTTTCACCCAAGTTCGACTGTCACTTGTCCAAAAGTGCCAACAGGGTCACGTCTTTGCTGTCATATAGAGCTTTTGAGCTCACGCAGGTAAATGCCAGCTCATGTTTTTATACGCTTTTATTTTCTGTAATCGTTTTAGCTTCTCTAAAACTGCGTGTTTTGCAGCAATATTTTTTCGAGTTTGCATTCGATGAGATCAAACCGCGGCCCAGGCACGTGTGCCCCTATGCCGTGGTTTCCTTTCAGTACAAAGGCAAGGAGGTTGCAGCGTCTCCTATGACTGCACACAGGTACGTTATCCTGCAGGAAATGGTGACGCCCCGCAAACATGTCTAGGAAGCTTGCTTGGCTTGTTTAATATCTGTTTCTATATATAAACATCCAGATTCTCTTTTGAACAGGTTCAACACTATTTCTCCTGAAGCAAGTAGAGGTATTTTTTTTATTTTTTTATTTACTCCATATTTCCCGTTTTTCCTGTTCAGCTGTACAGCAGTTTTACATCTAAATCTCCCCATGAATCTTAAAAGAAAAACATGTTTAATGATTGTGAAGTTGGGTTCAACATCTAGTGCAAAAAAAAAAAAACAAACAAAAAAAACGGTTAGTGTGGTTTTTAGCGGTATACTTACCCACAGCTTTATGGTCATGTGGTTTTTGTTTCATTTCTGACTGTTTGACATGCTGGTGTTGCAGGGAAGAGCTGCTACACTGTGTGGAATGGCCCGCTGGTGAACAAGGGCCAGGAGTTATTCCCAGTTTGCTTACGGTCCTTTTCACGTCCCTACCTTCCTTTCAAGCTGCAAGTATTCCTTTTCTCTGTTAATCATTAAAGCCTCTTTCAGCTGAACTTTAACACTGCACATATTATTAGATGTGAGGAAAAAAAGAAATGTTAAAAAACTTTAACATTTTTTTAAAGTTAAAAAATCTGTGCACAGACATGTTGCACAGATGGCTGTGCAACATGAGGAATCAGTTATGCATCGCTGAGCGGTTACTGTTCTCTGCAGGCGTGAGAAGTTAGAGATGAATCAAGGCATGCAGCTGGATCAGGTGAAGAGGAAGATCCCTCCTTTTTTGTTTTCCTGGGACACCTACAGTATATCACGGGAAGGTCAGCAGCACGCACACACGTTTACATCTGTTGTAAAACTAGATGAGCTTTAGTTTAAATGCAGTATCTGGTTTGTATAATTAAAAATAACTATAGATGAGCTGTGTGTCGTTTTGTCTGCAGTGATGAAGTGTGGGATGTCCTGCAGCCTGTTTGAGGTGGTGGAAGGAAAAGGTAAAACAACCAGCGGCAGTCTGGCAGCACTGATCAACAAACTGGAGAGGGACCGGATGGTGAGATGTTTTTCTGTTACCCAGGCTTTTTATTTGAGACATAGTCAACAGAATAAATAAACCAACTATTAATGCACCAAGTCACCTGTGATATAGACAGACTTACTCAAATATTCATTAAAAAATGGATGAAAACTGAAAATACACCTTTCCCAGTCTGTTATTGCATAAAGAAACATATTCTCATTAATTTAAAAACAAACCAATCACTGTGGATACACTGAGAATTTGGTGTTGTGACCAAAACAGAACATTTGTGATGCCAATCTGAAACACTAAAGTCCAATCATTTAATTCTTTGAGGCTTGCTAAAAAAAATTAGGGGCTTGTTTTCTGTCATATAAGGATGTGTTGTAATTCTTTTCAATACTTACAAATATCTCTGTAGATTTTCACTGACAAGAGATGACTGGTTTTCTGTTGAGAAAATTAAGACTTTATTTTACAAAAGTGTTTTTTTTTTCCTGAAGATTAATGTTGAAAAAATATTTTGATATAAGATATTTCTGCTTTCATGCATGAATGGGGAGAATCTTGTAGCCTTTTAATTTTTTGTTGCTTCATATAAAAGTAGCACATCCATGTGGTACCTGGGAATATTATTTTTCTTCATGCTGAATGTTAGTTTTTTGCATTTGTTAAGCACAGAGTGGGTTTCTGGGTTGTCCTTGGAAAGAACATTTCAAGTCAACCAATCTGGGATTGTTTGGTCAGTTTTCCAAGAAAAGTCAAAATCAGAACTAGCTTTTAAAAATCTGATTGGTGCATTTTTAAACATGATTTTATTATAACCAATGTTCAGATAGAAAAATGCATTTGTTCCTCTTGGGTTTGAATTAATAAAATAAATGATGGCATTACTGTGTTGATTATTTTATAAGAAAACAGGCATGTCTAACATAATGATCTGCTCATTGTGTCCAGGTGCTGGTGAAGTCCTTGCTTGACAGGGGCTTCCTCTTCCTGTTGTCCTCTGCTCAGATGGTTGAGTCAAAAGGTACCGGAAAGATTTTCTGTACTTTCCTCCTTTTCTCTGATAAATCTCTGTCAGTCGAACCACCTACTTGTTGCCGTCGGTGAGGGATCGGCTTTTAAAAAGCTGCTGTTTGCTTCCCAGAGCGACGGGGGCGGATGGAGAAGAAGCTACAAGCATTATTCATCTTTCAGGAGTCCAGGATGGTTGTGAAGTATTGTAAGTCAAATTCTCTGTTAACGTGGCCTGTGAACAACCAGGGTGTTGTGCGATGAGCTTTTATGTAGCTCATAGCATAACATTTATGTATTAATGTTCTTTATATAATTGTGACATTTTTCTGGGAAATTTTTCTTTCCGTTTATGAAGAAGATGTAGAGACTTTAATGGCTTAACCTTTTCAGCTGTGCTAAGGTGCAGCTGGTAAAGCTGAGTCGGCCACTGACCCTGACATCCGCTCCTCTGTTGCAGCTTCGAGGCTGTTGGAGCCAGAGCCGCTGACGGTGGAGCCCCAGCCGGCCTTCCTGTCCACTGTGGAGCCTTTTATTCCTGCACTACATTATGCCTTGTTTAAGCTGCGTCCAAACCCGGGCAAGGAGCTGAGTCTCGGGGTGGAACGGCAAGCCACAGATTACCTGACGCGCATCGAGTCGGGAACGGTGCGGCCTTTCATTCTGCCCGACTACAAAAACAGTTTTGACGAAAGGGCGAGCCCTCTCTCGGTGCCTAGACCCAAATTCAACATGGACGGCGTGCTACGGTCGTACGTCCACAACTCGGCTAACTACTTTTTACCTCTGGGCAAGGCACGGGACACGATTGAACGAATAAGGAACCCTGCCTCCGTTCCTCCACCTGTACCCCCACCTGTTCCGGTGCCGGTTCCTGTTTGTGCTCCTCTTCCAGTCCCAGTGGAGTACAGCCCCGTTTCAGACTGGGGAGGCTCAGACCGAGGCTCGGACCGGGCAGAGAAGGTCTCCCTCGAGAGGCTCCCTCAGGAGAAAGTACCTCCTGAAAGCGCCAAACGGAGGCAAGACGTGACGCATTCAAACGGCGCCCAGCTGCAGCCCAAGCCCCACATGGAGCCTCAGAAGGCGCGGCTGTCTCAGAGCGAATACGATCAGGACAAGATGAAACAGCTGCTGAAGCTGATCCAGTTACACAAGAAGAACCTGGTGCAGGAACCGGGCAGGGATCAGGAAAAAGACGGGAGCTGGGACGCCAACAACCTGAAAAGGAAGTTCGAAGGCGACGCTGGTGGAGGGATGAACAAACACCAACGCACGGATCACCTTAGCAACGGCGAACCCAGCAGAGGTGAGACAAGTGGCAATCAAGTGCTTCGTTTCAGTTTAATGGGTTAATAGTTTGTTTGACAAGTAATTATGCATACTGCTTTCAAAGTCAGATCTTCTGAAGGTCTGAAGATTTTATTTGCATGTTTGCACAGCCTGATTAGTTCTGAGCAATTTGAAAGCTTGATGTGCATTTTTAGCAGATTCTTTTGAAAAATTCATGATTTCTAGAGATGCAGAACTCCCTAGATGGGTTTCCTGGCTGAGACCGATTTGGGTTCATTTAGTTTATTTTTTTTTTTCATTCAAAGGACTGAATTACATAAGAGGAAACAAAATGTTCCACAGCTTTCTCAGTGGAGGTAGCTCTAAGTCAGTTACACATCTGTGAAACCAACTTGTCCAGTTAGGAAGTGACACTCGGTGTGAATTAATTTCACCTGCTGTTGTGCAAATGGAAGAGGCCACAGGTGGAAACAAGAGCCAATTAGCAAGGAGTGGTTGTCAGATGGTGACCACAGACCTTTTCTCATCCTTTCCAGCTGTCATCTCGCTCGTGTTTATGTGTTGTCAGCGCGCTCGCAGCTAGAGGCAGCATGAGACGGAGTCGCTCAGGTAGCTCAGCTCATCTTAGATGGCACATCAAAAACAGATGAGTGCAAGGTTCATGAGAAGTACTGTCTGGAGACGGCATGGAGAACACTTTGCTGGCTGCAACATCCTCCAGCTTCACCGGTAGTCTTAGAGGGCATTTCTTTGGAGGGACTCACAACCCCCAGTGTGCTAGCTAGAAGTAGCCCGACTGCCCATGTGCTGGTGCTGTGGGCCGTGGGTTCCCAGGCCTCATGCGGCTGAAGTGTGTCAGCATTTCCTGCATGATGAAGGCTTTGCTGCTATGGACTGGCTTATTCGTTTCCCACACCTGATCCCGACAGAGCAGGAGTGTCGAACTCATTTTCATTTCAGGAGGACACGTCGAAATCACGAATGTCCTCAAAGGGCCGGTTATGGCGGCATGTATTGATAAAACTACCCTTTAACAAACTGCTAAAATATTTATTAATAGCTATCTCTTCATTCGATGAGTAGCTCTTGAAATGAGATACTGAATATGTTTTCATATTAATGTAATTTGACAGCATACAGATAAAACGGCTTTGATTTGATCAAATATTTAAGCACACTTTCTTGAAAGTTGTATTTATGTCGTCGTCTTGAGGGACGGATAAATACTTACGGCGGTCCAGACCTGGTCCCGGGGCCGTGAGTTTTACACTTGTGCAATAGAACACATGTGGTACATCATGTCTCGTTCTGATGCTATACTCCAGGTCTGGAAGGACATCCCTCAGGAGAACATTGGCCGCCGCATCAGGAGCTCATCCAGTTGTTTTTAGTGAGGTCCTACAGGCACATGGAGGCCACACACACTACTGAGCCTCATTTTGACTGGGCTTAATGAATTTCTGCTGAAGCTGGTTCAGCCTCTGACCTGATTTCCCACTTTTATTTTGAGTCCAGTTCTAAATCCAGATCTCCGTGGGATACATTGATCATTTTTGCTATTTTGTTCTTAATGCATTCTACTATGTTACGTATGCAGATTTTATTTATTGCTGGGTTTGGACGTCGGTGTGTTTCTTCTTTTCTTTTTCAAGCAGTGTAGTTTTGATTCCCAACAGAAGAAAATAATTATACATCTGTCCTTCACGTTTGCATTGAATGATATAATTACTGAGCTCACAATATCAGAACCAGATTCACTCTGATTGTTTTTTTCGTTTAGCTGGCCAGATGGACGACATCGGAGATGAGGCCGGACAGAGAGACAACCTGACGGCGGTGATGGAAAGCATGGGCATCTATGACACAGACCTGAGGAACCGCAGCAACACGGACGCCGCAACAGCCAATGAGACGCAGCGCCTCCTCAAAATCCTCTTGGCAACGCTCAACAAAGCCATGGCTCAGAGCTCCATGACCGTCCTGGCGAACCACGGCGAGTCGTCCAGCAGTTCAGGAATGATGGAGTCCATTTTGTCCGACTCGGCCCCTGCGGTGCAAATAGAGACGGTTCCACAGACAAACTACACCGAGGTGAGCTTCAGTCAGCTGATTGAAGTGGAATTTCAGTGTTAAAAGGTTTTTGTTTTGGATCTGGAACATGTTGTGTTTTCTGTTCAGGAGGACATGGACTGTAGTCCTGGAACTCCATTCAGCTCAGACTCGCCGATACAATCAGCTCCGCCCACAGACATCATACCTGGTGATATTCCTGTCAGTGAAGGTAATTGAAAGAGGGTCCTAAAAAGGCTCACGTTTAACCTTCTCAGATCGTTGAAGTCATAAAGATGTTCAGATTTCCCATCGTAGCTCTTCAGTTTAGTTTCCTCTTAAATGTGTACTTCTGTGGCTTCCATTGAGTTTTTAAACACCAATTGAGGTGAATCAGGGGCTTAATGTTGTCAGGTTGAATGCAACCCTCTATTCTGTCAGGACCTTTCAGTTGAACTTGTGGTGTCATGAACAGAGCCATAGGTTAATCTCAAAGGAGGCAGTGGTTCATATTTGAATGCTGTTGAGTTTTTTTCCCCAAGTCACTTAGAATATTTTTTTAATAGTGAAACACCACAGATAACAGCTTCAATTTATTTACAAACTCTTTTACGAAAAAAGGCAACCAGAATCAATGCTGAAGCCAATTGTAGGCAAAATATACCCGTTTTTTATTTTAAGGATAACAAGCCTTTATGGTGCTGAATTTCAGAAAAATAATTATATATATCACTCAAGCTAGAAAAATGTAACCAATTAAAACTTTAGGAAGCTGTCAAAGTAAACTGGCATCACCGTGACGAGTCTCCTCTCTGCTCTCATGCAGACAAACCTCTGCCTCTCGCCGAGTCCAAGCCGGAGCCCGAGGCCGCGCCGCCGGCAGAAACCAGCCAGGAGCCCAAGATGCCTGCTGCCCTGGAAGTGAAACATTCTGCAGCTGCGTTGGTTGGAGATGAAGTCCCCTTCCTTCCCTCCATCAGCCTTGACACCATACTGAACCAGGAGATCCACAGCCTGGCCTCCGACATCAGAGACCTCATGCAGACTCGGCACATCAGCTATGCTTCACAGCTTCCCTCGCGCCTGTCCCTGCGCCACTGTTGGCAGCCCAGCAGCTGCTTCTCGGACTATGTTGTCCCCCACGTTCTCCCCGTGTCTGTCGAGGGACACGTCGAAGTGCTCTGCGAAAAGATGGACAAGTTGATCCCCGCTCCACCTGCTTCCCCCAAGGTCACCGCTCCACCCCCCCCTGTGACGACTTCTAGTCTTACAACCCCGCCCCCTACGGCTGTCCAGGCTTCTAAAGCGAAAGCGGAGCTCTCCTCTTCAAAGGCCGACAGCGGTAAGACGAGCTGCGTCAGTAACGAGACGACATCCGTCAAGGCCAAAACGGAGGCCTCCTCTCCAGACCTGGGCGGAGGGCTTTACTCCCCCTCTCATGCCACAGCAGACTCTCCTGAATCAAATGCCCAGTCCGCCAGCGCTGCTCTGGACGGCGGGTCAACCCTGCTCAGCGGGAGCCTCATCGGGCAGCTCAAACCCGAGGTTTTCACCAGCCTGGTGGAGATCTTCAAGGACGTGACGAAAAACACGGTTAAATTTTACATCTACTCTGGGGAAGAAGGCGAGGACGGCACCATCTGCAAGGAGATTAAGGTACAAGCTGGAGGGACATTTCACTGATGAGGGGATTCTGCATTTTCCATTATTATTACAGTTGGAGACGCACCAATTAGGCTGTCTTTGCCTGATACAAATTTTCTGTTAGTGCTGAGCTGCTGATTGTTATCATTTATATTTTTCCCTCTATCGGTAAAACATAAATATAGAAGTAAATTGATTAGGGCTGCAACTAATGACTATTTTATCAATTATTCTATCGCTTATTCTGATGAATAATCAGATAAAAAAATGGAAACTGCTGCAGATTTTACGTTTAGTCACATATGCCCCCATTTTTTTTTGTCCTCCCCTCCAGGGGGTCTTTTGTGGGCTCTAGTGTCTCTTATATGAAAGTAGGCTGACAGGAAAGGGGGAAGACATGCGGCAAATGTCGCCGGGTCCGGGAATCGAACCCACGACGACCGCATCGAGGACTCAAAGCCCCCAAACGTGGGTCGCGCTATCCCCTACGCCACCACAGCACGCCCACATATGCCTTTTTAGCAAAGTATTCATTTGCAGCTAAAAATATGTATTTCTAAAGAGCAACATGTGAAGAGCACAGCCCTCCCTGAGTGACTGTACAACGTGTGGAGTTCTGGGTAGAACTTGTTCATAGAAAAGGTTTTTTTTATCTTAAATGCAAAATGTTTTTATATACTTTTTTTTTTAGATTTTTGGTTTAATTACTGTTCTGAGTTTGGTGTTCTTTCAGTAAATTGGTTTTATTGAGTCTGCCAGTTGACAATCAAATACTATATTAGATTATTTTAATTCATACATCACTATAAATTTGGTTAATCATTTCAGCCCTGTATTTATTTTATGAAGATTATCACCATTTATGCAGCACACTATATGTCCTTCACTTTAATCAGATTTTTAGTAACATGTACCATTGATTGGTGTGTTTGTAGACTGAAATAGTGGGACATCTTCAGATTGCTCCTATCAAAATGCAAAACGTTGCGTTTAATGACATCATAGATACAGTTGACTAGTTAATAAGTTTTCTACAGGATCAATCAGCTTTGTACTTTCTTTAGGAGTTTTTTCCAGATAGACTTAACTGTTATTTTTCTAATTAGACTCAGATTCTGTGATAATTTGTTGCATTTCACTGGTTAGAATTAAAAAGAAAAAAGCTGATCTCAAGAGTTTTTAAATTACAATTTCTAACTATACACCTTTTTTTATTTCCTAAGAAAAAAATCTCCAGATGATTTTAGTTGCATTCCTGATTTAATTGCTGCAATGTTTGCATAAATATACATATTTTAATTAAATCCTGAGCCTCTGCTGCAGTCTGCACACGCAGATGTTTACAAATGATGTGCAAATGTCTGAAGCACAGGCAGGATTCTTCCCGTTTTCCTGTCTCAGTGCTGTACTTTGTGTATCTGTCACTCCTTGTTGAAGGTGTAACAGAGAAGAACAGTCATTTTGTCTTTCTGCCTCTAACAAGACGTCTCTCCTGTCTGCCACAAAGGAGTACTTGAAAAGTCTCGGCAATAGCGAGTGCAGCCCGCAGACGTTTCTAGAAAACAGTGGAAGTTTGGACAAGCTCCTCATCATCATCAGGAACGAGGACATCGCTGCACATGTGCACAAGGTTCAGTAGCTTCTCCTCATGCTGCTTGTCTTACACTTCCAGTCTTTATCTCTGTGTTTGCTGCAATACTTGCGCCTAAACGTAAACACACAGTAAAGCTCCTGGAGCAAACATCCATGACGATGACATTACAGTCTAAAGCGGTGAAAGCTGCGTGATATTTATTTTCAGATTATTCTGAAAATGAACATGACTCATCCCACTGCAGATTCCAGCTCTGGTGTCCCTAAAGAAGCTGCCCTCAGTGAGCTTTGCTGGAGTGGACTCTCTGGACGACGTGAAGAACCACACGTACAACGAACTGTTTGTGTCGGGGGGCTTCATGGTGTCTGACGAGTTCGTCCTAAACCCTGATCTCATCACGCAGGGTGGGTCTGACTTTTTATAGCAGGAAAAATGAAGCAGAATCAGAACGTTGAGGCTGGATTTGTTAATGTTTGGACTCTGTTATGACATTTACTTGACCAAGTACACCACTCTCATTTGTCCATGTTTGTATGAAAGGCTGTATCGAAATAAAACAGTGTGTAATTACTTCATCAGAGCTTCAGCTGCAGCCAGCATGGACTTTTTGAAATCAATTTAGAAGAAATGAAGGCTGCTGGTTTTGGACGCCACAAATGTTTGTAACCAAGCATTACATGCCGGGACTCCTTAGATGTTGTTTATTGGCACCCATTTTGTAAATGACACAGTAAAGTAATTGCTTTTGATCAAGTTTGAAATGTAAGATTTTATGTGTAGATATTTTCTGTAAAGCAAACTTCTTATTAGGCTAGAAGTGATCAGTTTGCATTTGGGCTGAGAATTTTTAGTTCATGATTCGATTGCAGCTTCCACGGCCACAATGAGAATATAAATAAATTTTCACGACACCATGCACAAATGATACACTCTCGATAAATATTTTGGACATAATTAAAATTTCATGTCCTTTGCCTATTAACAAAATACTGCTGACATTATTCAAAGTGAGTCAACGATCTCTTACCTCATCTGTAGCTAAAACTAAATTCTTCTTAGCAATATGTCGCGTCTCTGCTGCCACTCATTTATGTCTAGACAAGTGTCAATATTATTCATTTTCATGATTCAGAACAAACATGCAGGATGCCATGCATCAGAAAATGTGCCGTTACTGCTATATAAGTTTCCAAGGCAATAGTTGCCATGGGTAGCTTTAGATCTGTACTACCTGCTGGGTTTGTTGTGTTTCAGTCTGTAGGGATTGTCTGTTCAGTGAAAAGCCGTTCAGATGGGAAATTAAAGCTAAAGAAAAGTTTATAGCAATGACACTAATGAATGCTGATGTCTTTGCTTGCTCTGTGTAGATCGTTTGCAAGGGCTGCTCAAGTTCTTGGAGGAACAGAGCACTCCTGAACATCCCTGGCAGTGGAAGGTTCACTGCAAGTCCCAGAAGAAGCTTAAAGAGCTGGGCAGGTCAGTATGAACCACAGCAGTGGCAATCAGATCACACAGCTCTGCCTTTTTCGATTCCCCCCCCCCCGCCTCGACTCAATACTAACCCAGAGTGACAGAACAAAGATAACAATTATCCTTGCCATTTTTTTTGTTTGCATTTTCTCCATTTAGCAAAGTAATTCTCATATTCACAACAAAACATCAAGCTCTATAATTTACACCCACCTGTTTCAGGAACTAAGAATTTTCTTCAGTAGCAATTTGGATCTTTGCAGAGATACAAAGAAACACTTTTCCTCCTGTTCATACTTATTCATAACAACTTTTAGACACCTTTTGTAACCATAATGTTTTCAACCTTGAACATTAATTGAGCTTCATGAAAATGTTCCAATTCTTAAGTTTCAGTGTAATGTCTTGATAAACGAGTTGATAGAAAAACAGGATATTCTGCTTTGGTACCGACTCTTGTTAACCGTTGATTTTTGAAAGGATTGTCCATCCCTGTGGTTTCTTATGGACTGTTCTGTCTCTTTAAGGCTAAACGCCAATGCCATGGGCCTCTTGAACCTTTTAACAACTTACCAGAAGAAGCACCTGGTGGAGTTCCTCCCGTATCATGAGTGTGACACTCAGTCCCGTCAGGCTCCGGATCTGGAATGCCTCATCAAGCTCCAAGCTCAGCACACACAACAGCGGCACCTGATCTTCCTCACAGGTATCACAACCTTTTTCTGCTCTCATCATTTTGTTTCCAACTCCCCAGCCAGAGTTTGGAAATCAACCAACTGATTGATGGTCATCAAAAGTCAAATAAAGAATTTTTTTAATTTCTCCCTTTATTCCTTAATTCATCAAAGCTAAGACTGAGTCACATGAAGTTCCTTCCCCCCCATTTATCCATCAGCACTTAATAAATAAGTTATTGACAGCATGAAGATAGCTTATTTGATTTAGGTAGTTTTCAGACATGCAGCACAATGTACTGTTCAATGCATTTGACTGACAATAGTTTTATTGAGTTCATAAAGTATTTGGTTAAGTATACTAATCTTCAAACGTATTTGAAGTATAATGACAAGATTCCTGCTTTAGTTAAGTATGTCCAAAAGTTACATTCTTTGTACAACAACAGAATTAATCATACTTTGTCAGGTTTAATGTAATCTTTTAAAATCACCAACATGTTTCCTCTCATTTAAAGTAATGCTAATATTTGTGGAGTGATCCAGCAAGAGTCCCAGTAGAGGGAGCTAGAGATTAGGAAGTGGGTGGGGGAGGCCTTCCAACCTCAGACTCATCAAGGTCTCATTAATAAAGATGAACGTCAAAATACCAGAGCAAACATGCAAAAAGCTGTTTGATAGTTGTTAGGTTAAATTGTTTGCAAGACGGCTGCCAACTGTATGTAATTTTGTGCTCTTTATTTTTAGTTTATTTAAATTCAGATGATCTTTGCGACATATATGTATATATTATATTTCTCCATTTCTGTGGTATGTAATATTTCTACCTCTATCCTAAAACCTGTAGCAATTTTTCTTTTGTGTGTTTTAGTTCTTAGAAAAATAATTGGAGTCAGAAGGTCAGACCTTCATGAAAACAGGACAGAAAGGGCCTGTTTGGTGCATCTCTAGTTTTGATCTTTTTTCTAGTGTCAGAAGATTCACTCAAAACAAATGTGGATTCTTTTAATTTCGTGTTTGAACAGAGAGGCCATTCGAAATGTTCCTGCAGTACTCTAGAAACGGAATAGTGATTGCGAGCATCGACGATGTTATGAGCGGTTTTCACAGTCTGATTGGATCCATTAATCAGAATGAGCTTCCTACACCACCTTCCACTGGTGAGTATCATCAACAGGAACATTAAGCACAAAAAAAACAGATCCCAGTTTTCCTAATTTATTTTCATTCCTTCACGGCTTTATGTTTCTCCCTCTTTCTCTGCCCTCCCCTGTTCTCCCAGTAGTGAATGATGAGTGTGTGGAGGCAGAGGACATGTCATTAGACTCCGATGATGGCGAGCCACCAACCATGTCTGATCCCCTAGAACAGGTTGAGGCTAAGAATAAGCCTGAGCTGCTGCCTCAGTTGGAGAAGGAAGACTTTCGCCCTCCACTCCCAGACCTGCCGACAACCCCTGACAGAACGTCGGCACTCGAATCCAACTCTCTCAAAACGGCCATCTCCCAGTTCAAAGCTACCAACCAGATCGGCTTGGCATGCTCAGACATCGGCAGCTTGTCACCAGGAGGTTTTCCTGTCAACACCCACCAGAGTTTCCTGTGCCCCTCTGCTTCCTGGTCATCCTACAGCGGTTCCTCCAGCTATGTTGCATCTCCAGCTTATCCCGCCTCGCCCTGTAGCGGCACCCAGGAGCAAGAGTACCGCCCCCCAACCACCACCGCTCCAGCACTTCCGACTCCGCCCGTCATGGCCATGGCAGGACCTCTCGCAAACCTGGCTTCCCTGCCCTTAGAAGTCAAACCTCCGCCTCCTCCTCCCTTCATGAGGCAGGGGCAGCCATATGGGTCAGATTCCTGCGGAGCGGTCTCTGCCGGCGCCTCTCTGCTCGTCAGCGCCCTACCTTATAAAGACCACAGTGACACGGCCCAGCCCGGGTTCATGGGGGCCATTCCTAAAAATGCTAGTGGGACCCCCACGCAGCACGACAGGATACTCAGTGGATCTGGGGAAAGCATTTGGGGTTCGACGGGGATGAGTGCCTGTGAGACTGCTTGCAGCCAGGGTGCTGTAACATCCAGGTCAGCGGACCCAAGCGGCGTCCCAAAAACAGGTGAGATCCCTGTGGGAAGCACACCTGGCGCCCAGGGGTGTAGGACTCAGGGGAACGGCGCTGAAAGCTTTGGAACTCCAGTGGGCATTCTCCCAGTGGCCACCAGAGGGGGCTCTGTACCCAGACCTAAGCTTCCTCCACCTCCAGTGGGGGGTTTGGGTTATGGCAGTATAGGTGGCATTCCTGGACATATGGAGCACGGACCTATGCGGGGGGCCTTAGTTCCTGGTCATTTAGGGGGCTTCAGAGGCAGAGGGGTCCCTCCGGTAGGAATCTGGCCTCGGGCAGGACGAGGACAGGAACTAGGGGATGGGAGTGGAACTGGGCCCTGCCTTTGGGGTTACCCATCAGGTAGGGGTGGGCCACATAATTACTACACAGACTACACATACACTCACAACTACGCCCCTGAATAGACAATCATCTGGATGAAAGGGGCAATGCAAACAGCATAAACCAGAGACAGAACTGGCTGAATGTATATATTTCCTTGTCATAAAAGCATTGATTTAAATCAATAAATATTAATTCTGGTTTTCTACATTAATAAAAGTTGATACAGGCAGTGCCAGGTGTCCTACTGTTGTGAAAACTGTCTGTACACTCTTTCCGTGTGATCTATTTGAGACCCCGTTCAAACCACTATATTTATATTTGCCAACAAATGTTTATGGCCTTCCAGCTTCTCAGAATTGACCACACTATTTCTGTTAATTCTGGTTTTTGAAACGGTTTCTGAACAAAGGGGGAAACAGCTGGTATTTTTTTAAAGAAAAACAAAATGAAGTGAATTGAATCTCACTTTTGCGGTTTTTGTTTTGTTTGTTTTTTTATTTGACATTTGTTTGTCCAAAATTCTATTAAAAACAAAACATTTCAAATCCTGTTTGTGTGATGGGTTTGACGGTGTCAATCAAACCATTAAAAAAAAGAAAAACACCTCCCGTCTCATTGTCATTTCACTCAAAAATGTGGGTTTTATTTAGAAATTAACTTAACATTGAAGTAAACTGTAAAAACTAGGCTTAAATGGGATTTAGAAAATGATTTTTCTGATAAAAAAAAAACAACCTTTGAATAGTGAGGTGAACATTTCTTAACATATAAAGGCACCTTACCAGATATATATTCTCCTGCAGTGTGAGCTGTGTGTTGAGCAGTTTGTTAGAAGTGCAGCACTTAAACGCTTTGAGACTCCATGCTGAGTGCTCCTGGCTCAACCCCATCACCACTGAAAGAGTAATTACGATGGTTGACGTTTGTCCAGTAAGGACGGGAGGAGTGGGGAGGGCCTTTGATCACCTCACACGATCTCGTGTTTTATAGAAATAAACACCAGAGGGAGCCATTTCCTCCTAAATGTAAGAAACCTCCGCCCATTTCTGGCAGTGTGTTGTCAGTACCAGAATAACTATAACCAGAAAAATTCTATTTAAACCATTAAGGCAGCTGCTGGTAAATCCACCCATCACACACACACACACACACACAAATATCCATGTTTGCTGCATCCCTCTCTACACTTTGGAAATGCTTTGTTGGCCCTGGAAAACCCACAAGTAATGCAATTTAGGTGACTATGCCATGCATTAGTCCCCTAAAAGAACTCACCACAGATTGTTCCTGGAGAAAAACAAATGTACTAAAAAACTAAATTAACCACTTGCACTATATTTTTAAGAAAAATAATTTCAGTTCAACCTAATAAAAAAACCGCGTATATGTTTTTTTTTTTGCATTGTGCACACTTCTTTTTAAATAGCAGTATTATGTAAAGTCAACTTTTTTTTACTTAAAAAAAAAGTATTAAAAAAGTTTTTTATAACATAATATAATTTACGTTATATTATGTTATAATATAATATACATGTTATTTTATGTTAAAATAAAATAACATAATATAATTTACGTTATATTATGTTATTTCCTCATTATACATACCAGGAGTGTTGGTTTGATTCGTTCATGCATGTTTGATGAAAGAATGACTCCCTTGACAGTCACTCTATTTGCAGAATGACATTACTTGACTAGTTGCTGCCTTTTTCACGAAGCGCCTCCCCACAGCTGCAGTTTCCAAGCCCAGCTTCCGCCTCACAGAGCACGCTTCCCGCGCTACTCCCCCAATCAGCTCCTGCAGACAAGCGACGGCATCAATTAGCAAACACGTGGTGGCTGTAGATGCACCTTAAGTTGGGTTGCCATCCGCCAATAAAATAGAAAAGAGGAAGAAAGATGCAAACACCTGGTGAGTGCTCATCATATCAACTACTTCTCGGTGAAATTATAGTGAAAACGTTATTAAATGGAGAAATGTGATGACGTTCTGACGGCAGTGTCGGAAAGAGTAGGAGTTTCTTAAGAGTCAGAGGATCAATTTCAAAGCGGTAAATTGCGAAGTCAAATTTCTTTTCAGTCATGTTCGATGTACAGCATTTTTATAACAACTGAAGGTAACACAAAGTTGATTGTGCTATACAATTGCACTATGTGCCTGGAATATGCTACATAATCCTTTCCCTTTAATATTTATTATTTAAACTCAAGTTAAACACATTCTTTAATTGGTAGGATATATTAGTTGATCTATTAGTTAGTTTGTTGTTTACTATGGTGCCTACGGTAGCCAAAAATTTACATGAAATAGTAAGAGTCGCACTACTTCAAAATATTTTTTGCTAAAGTAAAACTAAAAAGTATCCATCAAAGAAGTTACTTGAGTAAAAAAGTATTTGGTAAGCCTACTCAAGTATTAACTGGCCATTACACATTTGACAGTGAAAAATCTAAAGTTAATGTGAAAATTCTGTTTTTTAAAGACTAAAAGTAAAAAATCGTTACAAACAACATGATTACAAAACAACAAATTAAGAATATACTGTTAAAATGATTAATTTGGATACCATTGGCACAGATTTGTGTTTTCATGCTGATTTAGTTTATGACTTTTTTTTACATATTTAAGTCTAATAACATCATTATTTTGTTCTTGTTCAGTTCCTTTGATTTCCTGGAGAAAGCATCAAATTTGAAAGAGCTTTGTTGAAATGTCAAGCTAACGATCTAATCAAGGTAGATATTTTAGTTTCGGAGAAGCTTGTGTATTTTTTTTATGTATATATGTAGAAATGAGTCAGTGGGAGTGAAAAAGCAGAAACTCAGATGCTAATTTACTATGTAGAGCTAACACTTCATTATAATTAATCATTAACAGAAATGCAGGAAAGTTCAGATGTACATTTTGTCTGGTATGTATAAATCTAAAGTGCTTTAATGAAACTCCTTTATTCTTTTACATAAGGTATGTTGGAGTTACATTTGAATAGCTCCTGCTTCATTTGTGATAAACACAAAGACTGAATCTCATTTTCTGGGAGAGCCATACCTCTCCCATTATCCCATTGTATGCATGTAGCTTTAGGTTTATTTTAAATGCAATGGACACTGAGACGGAACATAAAGGAAGAGAGGTGTTATTAAGAGTTAAAGAAGAACTTGGGAAATAAGAATAGAAGAGAGGAAGAAGGACAGAGAGAATACAAAAAAACATAATTGGAATCTGCTTTTACAACTAGAGAGAGAGGAAAAAAATAGTGAACAGAAAATCCATAGTGACAAAGAGCATATATAACTACAACAATGTCGCTATAAAGCATCCAATATGATTAATACAATGATTAAAATATTTTACAGAGTAATGTGAGAATCCTATATGAAGCTGATCCATCATTAGTTGTCATTGACTCTCTATGTAAACGTAAAGTGCTGTATAAAGTGTGAAGGATAATTTCTTCTATTTTTGTGTTCTGTTTCAGGTTATCAAACTAATATTAAGGTAAAAAAAAAAAAAAAGATAAGAAGATACGATGACTAAATACAAAAAGCTGGAATGAGCTCATGATTTATTTAGAAAACTAACCTGATGAGAAAATGTAACTGTCTGAAACCAAATCGAGTTTTTTACATAGATGGCCCCATGCCATATTTGTCAGATTCCCCTAAGTCAGTGACATTTGATAGTTTCTAGCATGAACGGTCTGCTTTAGGTAAAGCTACAGCATCCAGCTAAATTTTAGTGCTCACTCTAAATAGGCCAGTCCAAAAACTTTGGAATTGCTATGATTTTTATTTTTATTTTGGAGCTGTTCAGAGCTGGTGTAGAACGTACGATTGTCCTGTTTTATCAGGCTTTTGGAGATTAAGATCCCAAACTGATGATGGGGCAACATACTCTGGTAGACAACAATTGTAAAAGCAACAATGCAGCCCCTGACCATTACACTACCGCCACCATGAAGTTAACATTTGTTTGATGGTCTGAAACAATTACAAACACAAAAAAGCAGAAAGAGAAGAAATCTGTTAGGGAGCAAACCTTTTTCACTCCACCGTATCTATCTGGCATGGTTAAAGGTGAGAGGTTCTGGCCCCTGTTGGCAGCAGCCTGGGGGCTCAATAACAGCCTTTACCTTCATCCCGGCCCGCTCTTGTTCCCTCACCACCGCCTGCGTGACTGTCCGTTCTCCCTGGCTGTGTTGTAAGGTCAGATGGAAGGTCGTCCACATGAGTCATCACTTGAGTCCGTGAGGTAAGAGCAGACCATGACAACACTGGTATATATATATATATATATATATATATATATATATATATATATATATTTTTTTTTTTTTTTTTTTTTTGCATCAACCTATGAAAGGACCTTGTTGTTCATCTTGGTGAAGGGTAAGTATTTCAGAAGTCTCACAAGGTTTAGTTGCTTTTTAAAATGCACACTATGGATTTTTTGCATCTTTCTACAGTCTGTGTTAGAGAATTAGAAAGCATCAATGAAACAATAAATCTGTTGTTGTTTCCTTTATGTGATAACATGTTTTTAATTACTGTTAGGTTTTCTGTTATTCAAAACCTGATTCACACTACTTCCCTTACTTAGAGAGACAAAAGAAATGGATATACTACCCATATCTATACATTTATGTAGCCATCTATCTAACCAGATGCATCAGTACAGATTTATGTCAGGAACTGCACAGAGGAAGAATAAAAGATGAAAAGATGCTGTAAAAAATGTCACTAGAGCCAGTATATAAAATTTAAAATACTCAAAGCCATTGTGCTTGTCAAATCCTATAATCCTATAACTAAATTCCACTTACCGCAGCACTGTAAAAATATAACAGCCCCAGAAGACTGCGCCTAACGTGCTGACAGTCTTAGATCTGTGTGTGTGTAACTCATTTGTTTGTCTGAAGTGAAATATGATTTACCTATTGGCCTGTGGCGTTGATGCGTGTTTCATTCCCCACAGCACTCCGAGACCAGATTCCTGTTCGACTCATGTGACGTCTCGCAGCTTTAATGCCACTTTGTAAACACGGAACATGGCCTGTGGATTCAGAGGTATGATAAACAGCCTGTTGTCTGCTATAACAGTGTGCATTTGTTTTGATCTTTTTTTGGAAGCAACTGACCTAGCTCTCAAAAAAGATCCAGGGAGCAGACTACCCAGGCTTGTGGCTGCTCAACAAAACGAACGCCTTCCGTATTTCTCAGGCTTATGCTCCATTCTGGGTTTTCAGTTAGAACAGAATAAGGGCTTTTTGTGACACTAGGCCTCCCATTGGCTTGTGTATGAGGATGTCACTTAGTCTGAGAGACGCGTATGTATCTGACACAGCCGGGTGCCTCCACTCTTGCCTGATGACTGTTTTGACAGCTCAGTAATAGCCTACGCTGACAGTCAAAGCATCCCTCCACAAGTGAAGGCAATTCAACTTGTGCTATTCAGGATAAAACTCCCCTTTCACAGTAATTAGATTCTTGACTAAGATGATTTTGAATCCCTGGGAACCCAGCTGAACTAGGAAAAAACAATTAATCTGGGAAGGGAAGTGTATACCTTAATTGAAGCCTGATGGAGTGTTTTGCTTAGGAGAAGGGCATCTTTTCAAACATCAAGGGCTGTTTCATTTACATCTGGGTAATTTGTTAGAGTGACTCTGGATAATTTGCAGAAGGCAGGCAGACTGAGCCACGTAGGCTTGGTGTGTAGGCTGGAAATTAGTTCTCAGTTTAATGGCGTGATTATTGGGAAGGCATGTTGTGCAATTGTTAGCATGAAACAGGACTTAAGGGAACGGTCTTAATTATAGCCAACTAAATATGTCCGTCTTCCTCTGAACTAAATTTGAACATGCACAGCTCCTAAATGAAGACATTATGTTTTATCATACCATGGAAATAAATAAAATCTATCTTAACATGCATGTTGTGTGCAGGGTTTTCATACCCTATGACTTTTTTCACATTTTGTCATGTTAAATGTTATTGACACACATAAAACAGGATTTAATTCTGGAGTAGGAGTGAAGTGATAAATGAATTGCAAAAATATCTAAAAGTGTGGCATGCACTTGCCTTTTAACCTCAAAGAAAACCAGTTGCTTACAAAATTCAGGTAATTAGTAAATAGAGTCAATCTATAACAATTTATAGTACATCTGTTCTGAGAAATCCTCATAGGTTTGCTAAAGAACGTTAGTGAACAAGGAGCATAAGGAAGGTTTAAAGTAGGGTTTATAAAGAAACATAATTGACCCATCATAAAAAAAAGAACAACCACAACCTCACCAAAACTGACAAAGTGTAGATCTCAAGTCACTCAGAGCCATTTGAACATTTGAAAGTGGATTTAAAGCAATGCTTGCCATGACTGACACTGATGTTTTTTGCAAAGAAAAATAGACAAATTGCAATCCCAGATAAGGACATGTCCAAACGACCTGCAACTGAAATTGCGTAGCTGGCTCTACAAAGTATCGCCATGGGCAGGCAGAAAACCAAAGCGTGCGATTCCTTTCAACTTTTTTGTTTTTAATTTTGCAAAGCATGGATTGTTACAGTTTTCATTTTATAATACAATTATGCAACATTTTATGTATCACATGAAATGCAAAAAAAAGTACATTAAAGTATGTGGTTAGAATGCGATCACATGTAGCAACAGTACAAGCTGCACAAACATTCTTGCACTTGCATGACATTCTTTTCTGTATCTGCTTCCTGAAATCTTATATTCCCGTTGTCTTACATAAACGCGGTCCGCTGATAATCCTTTGACCTTTGAAATGTTCACATCGAGTCATCTGTGTTTTTGCTTTTCATCAAATCACATCAGAAACCATAAATCCAACCTCCAGCTGTGTGCATGTCAGAGAACAGAACCAGATTAGAGGGATTTTTAAAATACAGGAATTAAAGCTTCTGATTGTGTGTTCTCATGTTATTCTGCTAAAGCCAAACCCCGAGTCATCACATCAGTTTGTGTCTCTATTGCACTGGCTATGAAAACCAAAAAAGGCGGCCATGACGTTGCATCACGCTAGCACAAAGCAGTATGTTGTGTAATCATTGTTGAGGGATTTAAATGTTGCTTCCCAACCTGAAAAAAATGGAAACAAGAAAGTACAATGCAGTGCTCTCCTCATCTGACAGATTTTGACTTAATCCCTAAGAGTTTCTGAGACTCAGTGAGAGCCACTCTGTTCCAGTTTCATCCACTGTTTCATTATAGATTACCATTTTTGTGCTTGAGTTTGTGTTCAACGTGCCCACTCAAAGAGCATGTTTTTCTTTGCGAGATGCACAGATACAGACAGCACCTCTTAGACTTTACATGAAGGATTACATCTAATTCCCTTCAACCTTCTGCAGCCCACTCTGTGTTTGCATCAAGATTAAAATACAAACTCAATGAAATATGGCAGCATGGGTGTGGACAAATTGATTACTTTTATTTAAGGGTTGTTGTTTTTTTATAGTCTTTCATGCTCAATCAGCCTTACTCTCTTCAGTCTTTTACAAGAATAACACAATATTTTTTCCTTATCCCACATGCTCATGCGCCTTCATGAAAGTATGTACCAGCCCATCCTCTGCTGCTTTAATCTCTGTCGTTGTAGTGCCTAATTTTGTCATTTCAAGCGTGTTGAGATCAATTACATACAGAAAGACCCCATACATACAAATAACAAAAAAAGCCATACAAAGTAATGCCTCCCGCTGGCTATGCGTCAGAGCTACTTGAAGAATTTGTCACTTCAGTTCAAATTTAGTGCTCATGTTTGTTCGTCTGCGCTCAAAGTGCTCGGCTGTGCATGATCAAAGACTTGCCGTCTTTGAAGAGCAGCCTAGACGCTGCTTGGTTTTTTTGTCTGTCGAGACTCCTTATTTCTCTGTTTCACCATTTGTCAGATAAGCAGAGTGCAGATGGAGATTTTTAGGGTTGTTTTCTGGCAGATTAATGCAACAGGTTTGGATGTGATATGTATATGCATGATGGATTATTCCGGGGGGAACCTCTGTTTTCTAATAGATAAGCCATGGAAGTGAAGATGATATTTAGATCTTAATTAGGTGCTAAATCCTTTATTAGGGAAATGGGGAAGTTTTCACGACAGACTAATTCATAGACCTACATGCAACTATTTACATTTCTCAAACTTTTATGTTTTGTTTTTTTTGGCATTGCAACCATAAACTTTGTTTTTATTTTTTAATTTTATGTGGTAAACCAACACTAAGCAGTCCGCAGATGTCAAGTGGAAGGTAATCTATAAAATGCCTTGTCAGATAAGCCCCCTTGACTCTCAGACTCCTAAATACAATTTATTGCAAGCAGCCATCTTTGAAAGGCCCCAATTAGAAAATAAAACTAAAAGCTACATTAAAAAGGAGTAATTGCATTTGTTCTTTGAAGGCATTAAGCATTTATTAGAGAATGTTAGTGTATTTGGCACTCAGGAGTTAGCTGAGTGCCAAATACCTTTTTCCTTCCACTACACCTCACCTCTTTGTGTTGGTCTAGCAGGAAAATACATTGAAGTTTGTAGCTGTAATGTGAACAAAAATCAAGAGTGTAAGTACTTTTCCCAGGCATTGTACAATAATCAATCAAAGCTGCAGCTGATCAACAAATCAACATTTTGTTTTTCTTTCCAAACCTACACTCATGCAGTTCACACAATCACTCAGCTAGAACATATTGAGGGAGTTTTAATTCACACTAAATACTTTATGTGAGAAGTGAGTCAGATTTAGTCTGATCCTACAAGAAATACTCCTCATACAGCTGTGGCTGGGTGAAAAAAATGAGCTATTAGCTGAATTGTAGGACTGATAAAAGATCTACAGTGAGGGTAATAAACCATTGCTGAAACTTTTATTCAACTACCCGGTCATGAGACAAAAAAGAGTTGGAACAGAAAATAGATTTTTTTTTTTCCCCTCTTGAAGATGAAAAAGAGACATTAGAGCTTGTTTTTCCTTACTGCATTTACACTCAGATGACATCTCAACTCTTCCAAACAATACGATCAACCAAATCTCTGTTTCTACTGACAAACTAACCAAAGAACATGGCCTCTCCTCAGCTTTGAGGTATCCATTCTATCCTTTCTTCGCCCATTGGATGCTCCATGAAGGCCACATGCTTCAAGGTGTCAGTGTTGGGTTGTTCTCTCGTAAAAGATGAGAAAATGCACGACAAGGTGCCTTGGTTGGAGTGCGCTGGAGGCTGTTTGCAGAAGCTGCAGCGACATGGAGTCAGGAAGAGGTACGTGAGGATGAGGGCCAAAGTCACCATGCAGCCTAGCAGTGTTGTGTAACCAGTGTTGAACGGCTCTGCTGTTGGCAACAGCACGGTCACATTCACCGCACGTGTTGCATTCAATGCCTGTTTGATGTCCACAGCGGTGCAAAGATACACACCCGAGTCATTGATCGTGGTTGCGTGTATCTCCAAGGTGCCATTGGGAAGCATGCTAATAAGTGTGTCATTCATGCTGCTTTGGGTGATGAAGCCCTTACTTGGGGAAAGCCATGTAAATGAGAGGTTTGTGCTGCTAAGGGATGTTTGGCAGTCCAGACGCACCCTGTCACCCTCGAAGACCACCACGTAGGAGAGGAGAACCGTCACAGGCTGCATGATGGATTTTTCTACAGTGCAGTTCCGGAAGAAACGCTTGTCACGAAAGAACCGGATGGATCTACGAGGGTCCCCATTAACGTTGCAGGTGTGCTCATCCGTAAAGTCTTTGATCGAGTTATATTCACTCAGGTTCCAGTGCCAAAACATGGCATACATGGAGCAGTCGCAGATAAGCGAGTTGTTGTGAGTGTACAGCCCCTGCTGCACCAACTGTGGCAAAGCTTTCACATCCTCCCACGGCAGACTCGACATCCGGTTGGATGACAGGTCCAGCATAGCCAGAAAAGGGTGAGTGTGATCCTGGATGGAGAAAAATGGGAAGTGTGTGATCTGGTTGAAGCTAAAGTAAACCTTTTTCAAGCTGCTCAGACCGCTCAGTGAGCTGCCCTCCACTAGTGTGATCCTATTGTTAAAGAGACGGAGCTCCTCCAGCCTCCATAGCCCATGGAAGTAGTGTTGCTCCACCATCTGAAGCCTGTTGGAGGACAGGTCCAGCAGTCTGAGGCCAGACACATTACGAAACAAGTTATGACTCAATGTACGGATTTCATTGTGGGCCATCCAGAGCTTTTCTAGTCTGGGCGTCTTGGTTAAGGTGTCCGGATCCAGCCAGGTGATGTGGTTGTGGCTGAAGTCAAGGTTGGCGGGAAAGGAGGGCAGGGATTGAGGGAGTTTGTGCAGACCAACAGAGCTACATCTCACTGTGTCAGACATGCAGAGGCATTTAGAAGGGCAGGTCTGCTCAGAGCTGTGGAGGACGCAGAACAGCAGGAGGAGAAGGACTTGAAAGTGTTCAGAGGTCATGATTCAGGAAGTCAGATCCTTTAAATTCTTGAATCCCCTCTGGCTCCTTCTGGCTAGATGATAATCAGGTAAAAAAAGGCAAGAATATTAGACATTTGCTATTTCATTTGAAAGCTATGACATTTTAACAGAGATATGGGAAAACTACCTCTTCTACTAACTCAAATGACAGGTGAGGAAAAGAGACAATTTCTCCCTAAAAAAGTACTTTGCATGACAGTAGGATCGCCTTAGGCTATTTTTTTATGAAGGCATTTTTTAAGCAATCACAGACTCCGAGTATATATACTTTTATCTGCTAATAGGTACTTTATTTAGGTTTTCAATACTTGGTCATAAAAATGAAGCTCACATTTTATCCAAAGCTTTAGGGAATTTCAGTAGGATTATTTTCTTTGAAGTTAAAAATACACCTGGCTAGCTTTGATGAGAAATTTGCCCTTTTTTGTCTTTGATAAGTGACTCAAATGATTAATCATCAAAACACCCCTTTATTCATTACTTTTCACTGAATAAATATGATTTTTTTTTCTCAATAAAATTAAGCTACAGAAATATACATATTTGTGGAACTCCTTGTTAATTTTGTAAAAAGCCTTATAAAAAATCTACATGATGTTGCAGTAGCATAATTCTCACCCTGAATACTTTAGGAAAACCCAGCCCTTAGTCTGATATTCAACTATTCCTGATTGTCTATTGTTTAGACTCTTATTTAGTCTTCCAGTAAGTCATGACTCTTTTCTGTCCAGTAGTATTCATTTCTGCAGCCACTGCCTGCAGTGTTGGACAAGGAGTCTTTTACGTCGCATCCCCACCTCTTCATGGTTCAACGTTTGCCGATTTGCTTATTCGCAGATTTATCTGTGGAATGTGACTCAGAATTATTAATGGAAAACTCATCTATTCACATATGTCTTAGTAGAGCATATCTAAAATATTTTTGGGGAAAAATCAGCTTGGCAAGCTGAAATACCAAGGTGCAATTCTACATGATGTTTCTGGCTGTTTGCAAACCAGGCAATCCATGTGCTCTATGTATGGATTGCCATAGTGATTGACTCTACTCCCTATGGCAGAAATAAGGAAGACTGTACATATTAGCTTCTTTGGTAGTGCAAAAACATTATCCACTTTGTGTATCAATGCATACTAAGTAAAGTATTTATGTTGCCACTTTGAATGGAAAGGGAGATAAAAAAAAAGTTTGCTTTTTGAGAACTGAACCAACAAATTCCATCTTGTGTTCATCAGGTCTCAAACATCCTTTAGACATAATCTACATGCTGACCATTTGTTCAGGCAGCATCCCAAGAAAAAAAATCTCTTTGTGTTTAGCTGAAAGTAAATGTTTGTTGTTCAGATGAGGCTAAGATTAGACTTTTCTGCAACAAACATTCATAATTTGTCTTGTGTGAAACAAAGGATGAATATGTTTCAAAGGATCTTATGCATTAAGTAAGTTGGAGGATCTCTGATTTGTTGGAACTGGATCTTTTCTGAAGGACTTGGGTGTTTTGTCATGGTACATAGCATTATGAACTCGACCAGAAAACTAAAAATTGGGTCTTTAAGATAATGATCCAAAACATGTGACCATGTCCAGACACTAAATCAAGCTTCTCCCATAAAATGAGACGCAGAGAACAGAGATGACCCGAGACTTTGGACAGTCTAGATCCCTGCTGTTAAACTCCAGCTGTGTCCTGCAGCTTTTAGATGTCTCTCTGCTTCTGCTCTTATGAAGCAAATAATTAGGTTATAATAAGTACAACTTGAGGAGTTAATTCAACCATTTTATTTGAGTTTGCTAGAGCTCTGAAACATGTAAACATGTTGCAGGACATTAGCCATCGCAGACTGAAATTTCACACGGTAAATAATTCCTCTCTCTGTATTCTGAAACCTTGTGCAACATTATAGGAGAACACTTAGTGGTTTTCTATTAGCAATGGGTTTTTGTGGGATTTTTCCCACTGACCAAATGTACTCAAATTACAGGCTAGGTTGTTCCAATAGTGTAAGAGTAAGAGCTATGAAAGGGTTTTACTAGGGTGGCAAATACATTTGTCTGTAACTGTAAAGGAAGGTTTGACGTTAACATATGTAAAAGAATAACGACTGGTGTTACCTTCTGCAGTCCTTTCTTCTCATTTGCAAACAAATAAATTGAAGCTCAGACAACTTTCCCTATGCAAACTGTATGTTTGGATGCAGAGGTCAAAGGGTAAAAAGTTCCAAATGAGTGAGTATTCTGACTCACTCGTTTGATTCAATTCTTTTCTCCAAAACATGAAAGAAGGAAACCAGAATCCCAAATCCCAAAATAAATCGCCTAACAGCACTAACCTCCAACTTTCAAGTTTTTTTTCTTTTTTCTTCTTTTCAAACTTGTATCCCATTAATGAAGACGCACAACACTGCAGCTTAATCCTTATCTCCTTCTTGGATCCTCTGCTCAGACTTCGCGCCGCTCAGGGGATAATGTTCTTCCCTCTCGCTTTCTCTGCAGCCAAGTTTAGGGTCTTCCTCCCGACTTTCTCTTCATCCTGAATAGGAGTGCCAGTCGACAAACATCCTGTGGTGCTTTGCAGTGTTTTACAAACAGCACCACGCTCACTTAATCTCCCACAATCCCTCCTCTTTTCCTCTCTGTCATTTAGAGTCTTCCCCTCTCATCATTAAGTAATGATGCCAGTGGCTGCCCTTCTCTGAGACTCTTTTTTTCCTTTCTATTATATTATTTTCCATTAGATTTTTCAGTGTTTTGCTTACAGTAGCTTAGTAGAGCCCAGGAGTTTTTCTCATGAATTTTAGATGAGTTATCCTGGTAACCTTTCACCAGTGCTCTCTAGGGGGCAGAAATTTAGTGTGTGACTCTCACTCTGTTGGTTTTCTCCTAAATGTCTGAGTTACGTGACAGCTCTATGACTGCAGAGTAAACTCTAGTGCATTTTTCCCTGTTTTTGTGGTCCTGAATGGGTAAATCCTTCCTTCCCTCTTTCCATGCACACCCCGACATGCTCCCCAGTATCTTCTGCACCACATCCCTGTTTCTATCCCCCCTTTCTGGGTCGCCAACATTCCTCTTTTTCCATAGCTGTGGATTTTCACTGGATCTATGCTGTCTATGCTGCTTGGTCATGGTGGTCCTGACAGCTCTGATTTCTGTCACAGCAAATTAGCTGTGCCTCCCAGCATCCACCTCCTCACCACCAGCGCTAGGCCTCCACCTCCCTTCTTCATAAGTGCCTGCGGCTCCAACTGACTCCCACTGACTCCCACTCACTCATTCAGAAGGAGAATTGGGATCTCCTGGATGGGGTTCACTTCTCTGGAGGTGGGCCCGGGTTATGGAGGCAAATGCAGGGACCACAGAAATGCTAGATCTAAGCCTTCAGTCAGATTTCTGTTTGGAGAGAAAAAAAAGTCCCTGTTCAGTGTTGGAGAAAGGATTAACAGTTTTTTTAAAAAAAAGCAACATTTGGATGCATTTGTGTTTAAAGCAATGCACATGTTTTGGCATTGTGGCATTACACACAATCTTGTCCCCAGGCTAGTCATCAGCTTTGCAACAACATGTGAGATATTCACCCACACAAGTGCATTCGAGACATGTTAAAAAGGCTTTTTTTTAAAAACAGGCATTACTGGTGGATGTTGTGGTTACGTGGGAGTATAATGTGGTTTTGACTTTTTTTCCAAATTAGTTTCTGTTTCTTTTTACCAAACCTTTTTCTGGACATCTCTTAAAATATTTATGTTTCATTTATTGTTTGCAACCATTACGTAACTGTGGTGTTTGTTGAATAGATTGCTCCAGTAAGCTGTGAGTGTGTTTCTCTGTATGCAACTGGGTCACATAAACCCTTTAAAGCAGAATGTTTATCTGTAGAAGCTTGTAATGATTCATGCTTCTGCATATTATGCTTTTAGAACGGGTCTATAATCATGCCAGGGAAACATCAATAATTGTATTTGTATGCAGCTTGAAGGTTATCCTGCAATAGTCAGCCCCGCCCACTCCTCACTACTACCCAGGGCTGCCTACTGACCAGTTCTCTGTCTAACAGGTCCGGAAAATCTCTGAGACCTGGGTATTACCCTAAAAGTACTCTATAAGAGATAATCTATTTAAACTGGTGGCGAAAGTGATTCGTCTAGCTCTAACTACCTCCAATCCAGAAGTTATGACCCTTTACAGTTAAGAAACAATCAGCTGAGTAGCCCTCACAGCTGCATAATTCCAATAACCACTTCTGTTAACGGTAGCCCACTTTCTAAATCATAACTTGCACTTGGAACCGGCTAGATTATGTTTAGTGACTTAGATGTAAGTCCCAGGGTCATTATTTATTCTCACCAAAGGAAATTATGAAGCCTCCTATTTACTGGAATCATGTACATTAGTTTTCCCTTAATTAAAAGAACTGAACGAAGATTAAATGACTCTATTAATTCCAATGTCCACCAACCTCTTTAGAATTTTATAGTATAAATTTATTAAGCAAGCTTAAGCAGGGATATGCGACATACAAATCAATAATCAATCGTAAATAATTCAAAAACAGTGTAATAAAATTTACATGTACAATCATACTACCCTGTCCTCTTTTCCCTGACTAAAGTCGCAAGTTCTGAGATGGAATTTCAATGAGCAGATTCAACTCATACCCAGACGATGGTGGATCTTTGGCAACAGGAATTTCTAGCATCCTTGGTTGAGGTCTTTGCCTTGTGTGGAAAAAACCCTCTTTAGAAAAGAAACAAAGCAGAACGGGTCCGAATCCTTTGGCAAAACCCAGTTCCTCATCCCTGAGGGAGCTTTGTCCTTCCTCCAAGTCTTGTTGCAGAGTTTGTAATTGCTGGGCTGAGACGAGACCGACGATCGAATGAAGAACCAGGGATGGGGCGATGGAACCCAGTCCTTCCTTGGCGGTGTGAAGTCCGAACTCTCCCGTGGTTCTGAAGTGCGGTCCGTGGCTCAATCTGCTTCAGCAAGTTGTCTCTCCTTCTGCGCCGTCGGACTGGGAACAACTGGTTCCTCTTCTCAGCCCCTTTTTATGCATCTCTCCACCATGTGTGTGTATGGGGAGGTTTGGCCTACGTGACTTTCTCCACATCTGCTGTTTCTCATGAAAAAGTCCTCACATTGCCCAATCTATTTCTGCTGACCATGGTGGAAAGTCCCGTACTTCCCCTTTCTCCGTTGCTTCAGCCAAACTCAACACTCCAACCATCCTGTGCGCTCTGACCATCTGTTCAGAACTGCTTGCGACATTTCCTGTTTCAGGACTGTGCTGTATTCCTCTCTTTTTCTATAACCCACTATTATGTATTATAGCTCATTAAACACATTAAATCTGTTGTTAAACCTGTTTGAATTAATTTCAAATGATTACAACTTCACATCATCACAAGTTTGATCCTTAGTTAACAATCAATCACATCTCTTACTTATTATAATTCATCAACCATAATCTTTCCACAGTTAATTCATTACAGAAATCATTACAGATCACATTTCAGATAATACATTTCAGAAGGTTATTATGTGATTACTTGTATTCATTTTACTATTCCTTCATATTCAATTTAATTAGCTTTTAATCAAACTACAAGATTACTTATTTTCTCTCAGGCCTCTATGCACCTTTTCTGCATGCACCCGGAAAGATCTCACACCCCATGCCAGTTTTCTTGACACCCCCTCCATGAGATCGGACGGTGCTTCGCAGAAAACACAGAGTCCAAAGTCAAAAGAGATCAAGTCCATCATCACAAGTGATAGTGAGGATGTCCCGCTCATAGCAGGTAACCGGAGACAATGAAGGTGTCCAGGAATCCACAACCGCATACTCCGACAGATTGGATGGCGGAGAAAGCCAACGTTCTGCGCCCAAATCGTTGTCAAGTGTAGAGTCACCTGAGACGGAAAGGGTGGAACGTTCCAGCGGAGGCGGCAGAGGCGAAGGCAAGTCCATGCCGAAGTCGGGCAGCGTTGATGGATTGTTGCAGTAGTCGTCCAACTCTGCCAGCAGATTCTGGAAATCCATATCACTTGGTGATGGAGATGAAGGGGAAAGGGTATCCTCATTCTGGCATGCTTGGGGAGATGAACTGAGGTTCTCAGTTTGGGTACCTCTCTCGTTAGTCGCACTGCTGGCTTGGCATCCGACGTCGATAAACAAATCCGGAGACACGGGACGTGTAGGCGGAAGATAATCGCCCACCGCCACAATTCGGCCATCCAACAGATGTAAAGTTGGGAGGCATTGCCGAGTAAGTTGGTGTTCCCACAACTTATGAATTACGGGCAGCCGTAGCCCCGTATACAATGGATATGCTGGGAAGTCGTCGTCGGCTAGGCCAAATGCAGAGGTCCACACGATTTTGTGCACCCGTTCCAGGGATCTAGATGTGGAATCCGCTATGTAGGGCAAATCCTCCAGCCCTGTAGCGCAGAGAATTGCCGTTACATCATTAAAATGGCTGCTCACGCATTTGTGACACCAGCGGGCGGACGATGCCACCCAAATGAATCCATAGGATTCTGCGGTGATCCCACATCCCACACAGCAGGTTGATGCCTGAGGAGAAACAGTAACCCAGGTAACTTCATGATTAGTGGTTATTGATTAACTACATGTACTTACAATGACGAAAATGCTAAAGCGAAAGCTGAGAGAGTAGGCTGGTTTTAAGCCCGTGTGCCAGCTTGTTTTGCGAGCCAAGGTGAATTAATCACAGGAGCCGAAATGTCATGATCTGGTGCCGGTTCACCTCGATCATAGACATGAGCTGAATCATGGAATATTGCCGCGTAGGTCATCAGCCATACAACAATGGCGAGGTCCGAGGTTTCATGAAGCCAGTAGAGGACCACCAGGATCCCCCAAACCGTTGCCCAAAGAGCCAGAATTACCCACTTTTGCATCCAAATTCGCCGTCCTCGACCCTTGATAGCCAAGGCCTGGCGCGCTAAGTAGATGAGGATAGATACTGCGAAAAGCCCTTCTAGAATGGCTGTGAGAATCTTAAATGGGGCGGCTCGTGTAGCTTGTGCGCCCCCCAGGACCAATTCCAGTATCAGGGCTGCGGTGTCGGTGATGAGCCACAGGCAGACCACAACGCCCCTGCGCCAATTGATGCGAGTACGGCCCATCAAGTAACAGGCAAAGAGGGACGAAGCCAACCCCCATCTGTGGAGAATGATTGGACGGAGGATAAGCTTGGCATATCCTTGTAGCGCGACGAAGATCCTCATAGGATGTCCCTTGGGCCAAGGACCGGTGTGGCAGAAGACTACCCAGGCCAGGGTAATCCCTAAGTGCTCAATGGTACTCACTTGAATCGGTGCAAAAAGTGAGTTGGGATTTGATGAGTTGGTCGAAGAGTTGTTTTCCATGATGTGAGATGATGGTCGCTCTGGATCAGATCCTGTCGGCAGCTGCGATGAAGGTTGAATGGGTCGCAGGCACACGGCAGCTCTCTCTTATGCAGGAGTAGGCTCCTCCTTAGGGGGGAGGGGCTGGTAGTTCCTCTTTTTGCAACGACAAAGTGCTTTCAGCCACGCCTCCAAGACGATTTTGCCGATGAGTATTGCTACGGCGACGCCCAGGAGTCCTAAGAGATATGGCCATAGCACGCTCAAAGCGTCTAGCAGCCACTGTTCAACAATGTTGAGGCCTTCTTCCACCACATGAGCAATTTCTTCCACAACCTCGGTGGCGACGGCCACCAAAGTTGCTCCCATAGTCTCATACCAGAAACAGTCATGTCTATTAGAGCCTTCTCCACATTGCTGCCAATGCTCCATAGTGGTGGAGCAGGTGAGATTGGAATACAACAGGTTGGGTCCTACCCAGTCAAACCCTGAGTCGATGTTCCCTTCACACAGACTTTTCCGAAAAGCATGTCCTTCGGCGATGGCTATAAGGGGATTTGGAATGAACGGAACGGGTAGTCCAAGAATGCTCTTGCGCTTCTGAAGATGATATCCTAGGATTGCGTCGGTGCATGTCCGTCCGCTCACTATGGCCCTCCGCCATGTGCCATTGATTTTCCGCCAAGTAACCTCAGAAGAGTGAGTGTCATACTCCTCTGCATAATGTTCCTCGCAGTAGCTTTCCCAACCTCGAACGGTTTGGCAGGGTCTCCTGGCCAAACTGATCGTGCATTCGAGGACCCGTCTTGTCGTGTTTCTACAGGTCATGCGCCAAGGTCTTGGGTTGACATAACTGTCAGGTCTCCAAAAAACTCCAGGCCATATCATGCGGTCTTTCGAATAAACCGTGGCGATGTACTGGTACTTGACCCAGTAGTTTGTTGATTCCGTGAGGCATGGTGTTACCCAAGCTTCAAACTCATCTTGTTGGAGTCCCCACCACTCGTAGTCCCAATTTCGAGTGTAATCCTCGTACCAGGCTCGCAAAGCCCATTTGGCAGTAGGTGCTTTTTCAGGATCAGGGCAGTTGTACCTCCAGGTGGAGTGAAGAGCGTTCCCCGTTTGCCAGAGGTCACAACGTGGCGATGAGTGGGTTTTCCTCCAACAGGTGTCATTAAGGCTCTCAAAAATTCTTTTGGCGACACATTTGTCAATTTTTGCAAAGTCATTTTTAGGAACTTTCAGAAGGTCATCAGGAGTTGGAAGGGGTTGTGTACGCAAATTGGCAATGTGTAGCTCCTCCAAACCAGTATGAGAGCGAACCGTTCCCTCCGGGAAGTCTCCCATAAAGAACGTCTGGTCTTTGGCTATGTATGTCCATGGGAATGAGTTGTTCAGCCAGGTTTCAACCTCTGTACGGATTGTGCGTGTAGAGTGCCACAAATCAGCCCAGTATTCTTCTATGGCTGTAACTATATAATTCCGTCCTGCACATTGCACAAACTTATTCCAGAGGCAAGGATTCAACCAACTAAAGTGGTGTCTATAACAGTGCTTTTGCTCCTCATCATACATAAACCGTCTAGGTCCTTGTCTGATCAGGAAAGCCGTCATGTTGGTCAAATTGGCTGATGTAGGCAGCATCGTTGTATTGACTGGAAGATTACCTCGGGAGGCATTTCGATAGGTCCAGTTGCCCGTTGGTGCTGTAGGGATGATGTCATCCTTTCTGCAGTTCAGGTGGATGTCTCCCCAAAACTCCCCTCGTGGAAGCCAGGCCCGACAGCCTGAGGACCTGTGTGGGGCTGGGTATACTACTTCGGTATCCCAGTACCCTTGACTTGGCATCAATAGCAGCGATCGACAAGCCATGTTGCAATGCCATTCTGGCATACCTCGGTCCGGGTGAATCCAGTTGCATCTGACGGTCCGTCGTTCTTTGTTTTGCAGAACCCGTATCCAGCAGAGCACTCCAGTCTCGAGGAAGTCATAGTTGTAGATCTCCCAGGTGCGATTCAGAAGGTCGTCCAGAGTGGAGTCGTTCAATCCGAAGGCTCGGCGCTCCACGTACTTTTTCCCGTTGTCTTTGGCGAACAACCCGGTTCGGTTCTGGACAGATGTTTCGTTATTCCATGGTACAAAAATAGCCGTGGTGCTTGTATTCCAACAATTGAAGTTAGCGTACTTAGAATGTCCATAGGTGACCCTTGTATGCGTAAGATACCACGGTCCAACTCCGATGAAGTAGAAGATAGTAGCAAGAACAGCAGCAGCAAACAGCAGGGCAAGAAGCGTTAGCAGCCCTTTCAGGCATAGGGTTTTTCTGGTTATCGTAGTCGTTTTCCGTAGCAAGGGTTCGTTAGAGATTTCCGAGTCGTCGTCGGTGTCAGTAGAGCTGTCTGATTCCGATGTAACATCCAGCAACTCCGGGTCTGTAGGTCGGCGCCTCATGCCGATAGCATCCATCCTGGCCAGATTAGTGCCTCTCTGGGATCCGCTGTATCAGGCGCTGTACAGATTTTTCTCAAAGAGTTGAGGTGGCCTTGGTTGGCAGGGTTCTTTCCAACCCGTCTGGTGGCCCTTCTCTGCTGCAGGGCTGTATATATGGGAGAGGGGTAGGGTAAATCAGGCTCCAACCCCCTCCACACCCACTTCCAGTGGAACACCCTCCAGTAGTCCGGCCTAGGGAATGGGCCTGGGGCGGTTCCATTTTTCAGCGCCTGGTCTTGCCAGGATTCGTGTTTGTACCCTATTGGGGCAGGTACTGAGATATAGGTGTACAATGATTGTCCATGCAGAGTTAGTCTAGTGCGGTACCCCCAGGTTGACGGAGTAAAAATCCTCTGGTGTGGTGGATTGGGGTAGACCCTGTCTATTTCCAATTTCAATGGAAGCCTGGTGTTATTAAATATATAACATTCTGGATTTATTTCCCTCTTTACTATAGTTCTCGCCATACTTCGTGAAGTGGTCCAAATGACCATGTCATTGAGTGAAATTTCACAATACAGTCCTTGCAGTGGTTCAAGATAATGGGGACCCCACCTAATCCGTAGCTCGATCCCCTGTAACCTGAAATACACTGTATTAAAAGTCCACGGTAGAGATCTTGGGCACATAGGGGAGATTGATGCAACATTAACCGTGTTGTCGGATCCTCTTCCTTTCCAAGCGGGCGGTGCGGTAGGGATAAATAAATGTGGCTTCATGGCCGGGGGCGTCGTGTATTCTTCACTTTCCCCCACCTCTTTTACGTTTTGGAAATTGGTGGGTCGGAGATATATGAGATACTTAAGAAAATAGGCCTCAGTGAGCGGATTGGAAACAGTGAAATCTTCTCTTGGCATATCTAGTAGAATGGAGGTGGTAGGGAGTTTTAAAAACGGGCCTCTGTCTGATAGTCCCGATGAGACTCCAACCCCCACTTTGAACAATCTAGTCACAAAACACTGTCTCCCCTTTCGTTTTTTGGTTTTTTGCTGACCTGCAGACTCGACGACTCGTTTTCCTCCTTCCGGTGCGTCCATCAGTCTTGGTTTGTCTTTCTCCATGGAAATGCTGAGGCGAGCTTCTGCCAGGCGTGAGTTTTGGATTTCTTCTTGGGAGGCTCCGGCTCCGTACTGGACACGGTGGCGTGAGTCTGCTCGTCTGGTACCACTTTGATGGCTGCTCCGACTGAGTAGATCCCTTTATAGGGGACGGTGATCATGCGCACTGACAGCTGGACATGACAGGAGGTGCTAGGATCAGAGGGCGTACTCGCCCTGTGAGCCACGCCTCCCGGGTGTTGCAAAACTCCATCCCGAAACTGGGATTCCGCTGTCACCCAGTACAGGCAGGACTTCTCTTTTGGTCTCACCGCATTGCTGCCCCATCCTTCCACCTCTGTGGTGTAGTAATACATATCCGAGCTGCGCACCCCATCTTCTCTTGGTACATCCGGCAGATCCACTATGGGTATCGTGCAGTCATTGATGACCTCCAAAATTAGATGTGCCCAGGTGGTTAGTTCCCAGGGGCCTGTCCACCCACCGTTAACGGCTTGCTCTCGGGCGTCATCTGGGAGTGCACTTAGCTCCTCAGCTGATGGTTGGTATGCGTGAGGCCGATGTACCCGGAAGACCACCGGAGAGTGGTTGGCATTCAATGGTGGACATGACAGGGATGCTCTAGCAGCGTCATATGGCCAGGCGGCTTGAACAGAATCCCACAGGACATCATGGGGCCCTTCTTCCCTCTTCCACACCCATGGGTCCAATTCCTCTGGAGTGTTCGGAGGGGCGGAAGGTCCTGGTAATATTATCGGTATGGAGCTCCCATAGTTCGGCTGCACTTGCCCATAGGTTCTGTAATATCGCAGCGAGCTGTAAAATCTTGTCACTTGCCACCCTTCAGCTTCGCCTGTCAGTGTTACCTCTCCCCTCTTCAGCTGTTCCTCGCACACAGGGCAGTGGTGTAGCTCATCTCCGTCCCACGTGCAATAACAAGTTCTTGGTTTTTCCTGGAGCCACCCCCATTGGGTTTCCAACTTAAGCCGGGGCAGGTAACCCACTCGGCAGTTCCCACAGACTGTGTTGTTCAATACCGTGACTGGGGAGACGCGAAGGTGTTGTAGCATCTCTGCGGTAGCCTCCTGGTGTCTTGGCTTCTCACGGCCCGGTCCTTCCCAGATAATGGGAAGATGGTGGTCGGCTAAACAAACCGGGCAGCCGCTTTTAGCTTTTCTCCAAACCAGCATCTCTCTGTCCTCCGACAGGACTCCATTTTTGGCCCAATCCAATTTCTTCAGGGCTCGTCCTGCCCAAATCCCTGAAGGGGTTCTTCTAATTACAACCACCCCTTTCACGGTGGCCAGTCCGAGATAGGGTGGAATGGTACATGATTCACTGGCCATTTCACCGGCTTCTGTTTCGCTTTAGTCAGGAACCGGCTTGAGCTGCTCAACTCCTTGGATCCCTTTTCTTTCCAGCAATACTGTGTTCCTATCCAGTACTTTTTTGACGATGTCAGTTGTCTCAAACTTGGGTTTTACTGCTGCATGTACAGGTTGCTCTCTTGCTTTGACCCACACGCGCTGTCCCTCTCGGAATGGCACTCTGGGCGTCAGCTTCTCCTTTTTGTCGCTGGAGCCCCGCCCCACTTCCTTCGTGGTGAACGGCCGTTGGTTGAGTTCCATCGCAGGGGCGGGTCTTTCGGCTCTGCTTCTGTCGTTCAGGGCCTGCCCTATTTCCACCGCTTGGGTGCTCCAACTGTTGGTGTTAGCATTTTTAGCTATCCAGCTTTTCACTAACCCTATGGCTCGTTCCACCACTCCGTTAGCTTGTGGGGTATAGGGTGGCGAGTAAACTCGCATTACTCCATACTTCTGACACCACTGGTCAACCTGTGAATTACGGAAATGAGTCCCATTGTCCGTGCGCAGCTCTTTCGGGATTCCCAGGGCACTGCATACTTGTTCCAGCATGCCGACAACGCTATTGCCGTTTGCTTTCCTGGCTGCTTTTGTAGTTACAAACCCCGACATGGAATCCACCAGCACTAAGAGGTACTTCTCACCTCTCCTTCCTGTTATCCCCATGGGTCCTGCAACATCCATGCAGACTGAGCCCCAGGGGACCGTGCTTTTGATGGACAACCCATCCATCCGCTGCCCTCGGCGACCTGCGTTGTATTGACCACACACTTCACAGTCCCTTAGCACGCGTTGGACTTGTTTCACTGGGATCCAAAGGTCTTGCTCCTCCAGTTCCTTACGGGTAGGTCGCACGCCTGCATGTCCAAGGGCCTCATGCACGCTCCGCACGACCTCGACCACGTATTCTTTTGGGACCTCCCGTCCTTTGGGAGTTCTGTCCCACTTCTCGGTACCGACAAAGACGATCTTCCTTTGTTGGACATAACAGTCCACTTCATCATTCCCACGCCAATGAGCTCCCTCATGCGTGTGTGCTCTTTGGTGCTGCACTTCTATTTCCAACTGCAGCTTCAGCTCAGCAATTTTTTTCCACAAATCTTTGTGTGCCACTGGCTTGCCCTTTGCTGTCTCGAAACCATTTTCTTCCCAAATGGCCAAGTCTTCTCTGAGAGCCTGAGCGCAGTAGTAACTGTCGGTTACTAACCTGGCACTTTTGATTTTCCTTTTCACCAGCTCCAGCAATCCTTCCAGTACTGCCGTCACTTCTCCGGCTTGAGCACTACCGGGGGCCTTTCCTTTCTGGCGGCCTTTCTCTTTGCCGTCCTGCTTCAGAATAAATCCCCAGTATGCCGACTGGTCGGACCCCTTTCTGGATCCATCAGTGTAGATTGTCCATTCCGGTTGTCCTGGCTTCTCAAGTGTTTCTTGTGGTTTTTTCTTACTGGTAGGTTGTGCTGGCCCAATTTCAAGCTCCGGGTCCAGCAAGATGTCCTCCCATCTTCCCCACCGAGTATTGGTTGCTTTAGTACTTTCCACAGTTCCTTTTCTTAGGTACTTGTGAACTTGGCTTTGTGTGATGACTTTGACTGGTTGTCCTTGTGCTAAATCTTTCAGCACACCCCAATAGCGGGCTAACACCGCTAGCTCTTTTTCTTCCTGCGGGTATTTCTTTTCAACAGAAGTTAGAGTGTAACTCCACAGGGTAACCAAGCCTCCATTTTCGTTACTCACTTTGATCATGGCATCGTCATTCTCGCAGCTGATCTCTGCCACCAGCCTTTCTGACAAACTCCTTGGCTCCAATCTCACAGCTGCTTGAATGGCCCTTCTCAGTTCCTCTAGGTTCTGTTGATTTGCTGCTGTCCAAACCCAGGGTCTTTTTCCGTCTTTCTCGTCGTCCTCACTTTTCCTCAGGCAGTGGTACAAGGGTTTGGCATATTTCTGATAGTTGGGTACATGGTCTCTGACATAGTTGCACAGTCCCAATATTTTCTGCAGGTCATTTTCTGACTGTGGTGGTTGAATGTTTGTCAGCTTTTCTCTGTACCCATCCGAGAGTCCCAAGTCCGACGTGACTTGGAAACCCAGATAATTCACTTGGAACTGTCCAAATTGACATTTCTTGAGGTTTAGCTTCAAACCTGCTTTGGTGAGATTTTTAACCACTTTTCGTAGCCTCTCTAGGTGTTCTTCTTCTGTGTCATCAGCAATAAAAACATCATCAATGTACACAGTTGCACCCACGTCCCCCAACACTTCCATCACTGCTGACTGGAACACGTTTGGGGAGTTCTTGTACCCCTGGGGTAACCTTTGCCACACATAGCTCTTGCCTTTGTGGGTGAATGCAGTTTTACCTTGCGACTGTCTGGCGAGGCGTAGAGAGAAAAATCCATTGGCTAGGTCGATGCAGGACTTGAACTTTTTGACTCGAAGAGTTTTCAACGCTCCTTGTGGATTGATCAAACTGGCTCGGTTTGCTATTGTTCTCCGATTCAGGGCCTTGAAGTTGATGACTGGCCTCCAACCCCCTCCAGCCGATTCAGGTTTCTTCACCGCCTGGATGGGGCTGTTGGTGATCGGGTTGAGCTCCTCTCTGATGATCTCTAGGGCGCCCAGCTCCTTCACGATCTTGTCCATCTCCTCGACTGCTCCTGGGTTCAACGGGTACTGCCGAACAGGTGGATGAACCCCACCTTCGATGTGATGAACAAACTTTGGGCCCAAATCTCCACAATCATTTTTGAACCGTGCTACCTGTGCTGTAGCGATGATTTCACGTAGCTCCTCTTTCCCAGCCGGGGAGAAGTCACTCTCTTCAAGTTTCTGTTCTGTCACCGTTGGTATGTCGACCGGTTTGTACCAGTCTTGCTTCTCTGATCCTGTTTGTGTTGGGCCGACTTTCACCAATCTTGCTTTCAAGCTCGTCAGCCTTCTCTCCAGCCTACGATGTGTGCTTTTCTTTTTACTGAGTTCGTCTAAGTCTTTTACTGTAAGGAGATTGTAGGGACCTTTCACCCATACTACTCCTTTCCAGGTCCCATATGGCATTTCTTCTATTTTCCCATTGGCAAACTGAACCTTCAGGTGTCCTGCTGTTTTTAGGTCTTTGCGGGTCATCGACACCTCCGCTCCGGTGTCCACTAGGTAGGGCACTCCTTCCACTTTAGCATAGATTTCGTCCCCTTCCCAGTAGGCATTGTCTAAAACGACCCGCGACCTGGACGCCATTACTTTGGTGACCCTCCGGCCCCGGCTTTACGGGACTCACGGAGGGCCGTCCTCTCTTCTGGGCTCAATTTCCTATACTCCTCATCTGTCAGGAACTGACCTTTCCCTGGCTGATTTGATGAAGCCGGAGGGTTGGTCGGTTTCCCTTGTGGTCCTGGTGGTTTCTGCTGGAACGGTCGGTTCCGGAAGTTGGGTGGCGGTGTTCCTTGTTGAAACGGTCTGCTCTGGAAGTTGGATGGCGGTGCTCCTTGCTGGAACGGTCTACCCTGGAAGTTGGATGGTTGTCTGATGTTAACCCTTCCAGGTGGCTTTGCCGGTTGGCTAGCCTCCTTCTTCCTTTTGTCCTCGTAGTACTGTTGTTCCAGGTCGAATCCTTGCACTGCTACATCCATCTGAGCGACTGTTGTGCTTCTCACTGGCAACTTCACGAACACGATCTCTCCTCTGCGTCCTTTTGTCACCTCACGCAGTACTTTCACATATCTCGCAGGGGAAACGGTCTGCTTAAGTGTGTGCCAAAGCGGTTCCAACCGGCTTCCCTTGTCCAGCCGTCCTCTGGCTCTCTTCACCTGGGACTCTTCATCATCCATGTCCTCCAACACCAGCCTCTCATAGTTGCTCTGTGCTGAATCTGTTCCAACCATCGGGTCCGCAGTCACGCTGGTCAGCCACAACTTTTTGGCTCCCTCGTGGTTGGTGGTAGACAACACAGTTGGCCAAACATCTTTTAGATATTCTTCATTGTTTTCGTCTGCGTTTTTACTCCTAATCACCAGCCTTAGATTCTTCAATTCGGCGTAAGCATCCTGTCCCGTATTAGTGGCAGGTAGCTGAGTCAACGCCCCTGGTGGTCTCACCGGGATCTGTGGTCCTGGCTCCGAAGACGTCGCCTGAGGTTCCTCTTCATCAGCCGACACTTCGTCCAGCTTCTGTCGAGCCTCCCTGGAGTATTTGAAGGCAGCTTTCTTCAGTCGTCGCAGCATCACATCATACATAATTCCAATGTATGCATTCCTGAAGTTGGTAGTCAGGGAATAGTGTGCTGTCAGAGTGGAGCAGGATGGTGTCATCAGGATGTTAGCCCATTCTCCGATTGTTGCTTCCACCTCGAGCTGCACCCGGTCTCCCAATCTGCTGGCCCATCCTGCCGGGATCTGGTACTCGGTTTGGCCGACCTCTGGTACATACGTACGCCGTCCGTCCTTAGCCTGCACGGGACCCCAGGTCACGTCTCTTGCCAGTCTCTCAGAAGATCCTTCGATGTCAAAGGTTTCTATTTCTTTCTTCTTACCCCGATGCTGTCCTGTTCGGAGTGTCTTATGCTCGGCCGGTAGTTGCTTTGGGTCGGAGAAGACGCTGCCGTGATCGCTCTCCTCTTCTTCTTCTCCAGGATGTTCGATCTCCGGTTGCTCCTCTTCGTCCTCCGAGTCACTGATGTCCTCATACTGCTGTTGTCGAAGAGGTTCTCTCCTGGGGGAGTTCAGCGGTCGAATCTTGGCTGGTTTCATCGGTCCTTCTTCTTTCGGGACCGTCGGCTGCTCATTCTTGACTTTTCCCGCATTGGGTTTTTTCAGTTCACTGTGGCTCTCTTCAAACGAGAACTCCTTAACGTACTTTGCTGCGGAGAACCCTGGTTCAACAGGTGTCTCCTTTATCTTTATCCTGGGTGGCTGCACGGCCTTGGCTTTTCCTATCTGGGTGGTGTTTAAAACCTCACTTTGGGGAATTTTTAAGGGATATTTCTTGATTTCTTGCGATGGATGGCTAATGCGGCATTGCTCCTCCATCTCAGCTGCCAATTTCACCCCTTGCTCAGTGCGGAGTCGATGCAGACGGGGGTCAACCACCACCACCACTTCTTTGAACACAAAGAAATGACTGTTGGTCTTGGCTATATTCACCACTCCGTTCTCCGCTATTGATCTGGCGGTGTCCCTTGGCAGATCCGGCGATCTCAGTCCTTGTACACTCACTATGACTCTTCTCATGCATTCGTTGCTGGCCGCCGCTAAGCCCCGCTCGAGTCCATGCCACATCTTCTTCCGATATTCCTCCAAACCCTCTCCTTTTCGGTAGACGTCAATCGGGACTAGGATTACAGCACCATAAGGGAGACTATAGCCGTTCATCAAGACTACTTCTCCCCTTGTCTTTGGGCTACAGGTGGCTTCTAGCAATTTTGAATCCGCTTGGTAATATTGCCCTGCTTGGTCCTCAAGGCTGCGTCTGAACTTTCGATTGTGGATCTTGTATCTGTCATTGGTGAACACAATCAGTCCGTCACCCTCAAGATCCCATATTCTTCCAATAACCTGATAAATCCGGAGGCCGGTCTGCAGTCTAAAGTTGCTGGCCCCCGGTGGTATTTCGGCTAATTCTCGGGCCATCCTCCAGGTGTCCGATTTCTGAGTCTTCTTCTTAGGGCGACCGGGGTCCCGCTGCTCCTCGTCCGATTCCTCCCTGTCCTCGTCGGAACTGCTGGCCGCTGGGGTCTCCGTAGGTGGTAGTGGATGCCTTCTCTCCGTGCTGTGGGCTCGGGGATGAAACCCGGGCTCCAGACCTCGTCGCAGGGACCAGTCCCTGGCCGCTTGCTCCAACTGCTCCTCAGTGAGGCCGCCGACGAGCGCTTCCTCGGGGTCTTCCTCATTGGCTGGTGCAGGTGGGATGTCCTCGTTCCGCGATGGACCTGGTGGAGCTGAGGGACCTCCATCGCTGTCGTCGCTGCTGTCACCGCCGGCGTTGTCGTCGCTGCCGCCCGTCAGGTCTATCAGATACCTCGGAGGTTGCTTCGTCTGGCGAGTCGGTGTCGTGGTTCTGCTGGGCAGTCGGGACGGAGGCTCAGCCACCTCCGACCCTGCCTCTTCGAGGGCTCGCTCCTTTTCCTTGCCCTCTTTGTAGGTTGAAAGTCTCTGCATGGCCTCAGCGTAGTCTTTGTACTGGTTCACCCCCTTGGCGTTTGGGTCCACCAGGATTCCATCGATGCCCGCCGCCAAGGTAGCTGTTTTTACTACGCGGTCATACTTTTCGGAGGGGCTGTGGACAATTCGTAGCTCACCATCCGCCCATCCTTCAAGGAGGTCAGCGAACCATTCCAGCCATCCTCTAACCTCCGGCTTCTTAGCCACTTTCACTGGGCATCTGACGACCCCCAGTCGGTGGCCGTGTCTAAGCTGGGTGCAGTAGTATATCCGTTTTTGCACTATGATTTCCATTGGGCTCCGAGCAACGTCCTTGCTCATGGTGAAGTGAGAATCAAAGAACATCTTTTTATTTATCTCAGTCCAGGATTCCAATCCATCACCAAGTAATATCAACATTACAGGAAATTGCGATAATGCAGATTTGGAAAGATGGGATTGATGATTCTTCCCATCCCGGCTGATGTTGCTTGCCTCTTGTTCCATTGCTGGCTTTTGTAGGGGCTCCAGTTCCCCTCTTTCTTCTTCTTCACTCATAGTTGTCTTTGTCTTTCGAGTCGCCTATCCCCCAAAGCCTCTCTTTGCGCTTTCGAGTAGGGATGGGTCCAGGCTGTGTTGGCTACTGGCTTCACTGTCTGGATCTGGTCATTCTATCCTCAGTAGAAGCTTTCCCTCACCTGTATGCTATACAGTTACTGCGAGGGTTGTGACTGATGGCCTTGTCAGTCACCACTAACTCTCTTCCCTAAGAGTTAGAAACCCAAGTGAGCTATTCAGAGTCTCGCATCTGTTTTCACTGACTTGGTGTCTTTGGGGCCCGCCTACTCAGTTGTGCGCCGCCCCACGTTGGGCGCCATGAAGGTTATCCTGCAATAGTCAGCCCCGCCCACTCCTCACTACTACCCAGGGCTGCCTACTGACCAGTTCTCTGTCTAACAGGTCCGGAAAATCTCTGAGACCTGGGTATTACCCTAAAAGTACTCTATAAGAGATAATCTATTTAAACTGGTGGCGAAAGTGATTCGTCTAGCTCTAACTACCTCCAATCCAGAAGTTATGACCCTTTACAGTTAAGAAACAATCAGCTGAGTAGCCCTCACAGCTGCATAATTCCAATAACCACTTCTGTTAACGGTAGCCCACTTTCTAAATCATAACTTGCACTTGGAACCGGCTAGATTATGTTTAGTGACTTAGATGTAAGTCCCAGGGTCATTATTTATTCTCACCAAAGGAAATTATGAAGCCTCCTATTTACTGGAATCATGTACATTAGTTTTCCCTTAATTAAAAGAACTGAACGAAGATTAAATGACTCTATTAATTCCAATGTCCACCAACCTCTTTAGAATTTTATAGTATAAATTTATTAAGCAAGCTTAAGCAGGGATATGCGACATACAAATCAATAATCAATCGTAAATAATTCAAAAACAGTGTAATAAAATTTACATGTACAATCATACTACCCTGTCCTCTTTTCCCTGACTAAAGTCGCAAGTTCTGAGATGGAATTTCAATGAGCAGATTCAACTCATACCCAGACGATGGTGGATCTTTGGCAACAGGAATTTCTAGCATCCTTGGTTGAGGTCTTTGCCTTGTGTGGAAAAAACCCTCTTTAGAAAAGAAACAAAGCAGAACGGGTCCGAATCCTTTGGCAAAACCCAGTTCCTCATCCCTGAGGGAGCTTTGTCCTTCCTCCAAGTCTTGTTGCAGAGTTTGTAATTGCTGGGCTGAGACGAGACCGACGATCGAATGAAGAACCAGGGATGGGGCGATGGAACCCAGTCCTTCCTTGGCGGTGTGAAGTCCGAACTCTCCCGTGGTTCTGAAGTGCGGTCCGTGGCTCAATCTGCTTCAGCAAGTTGTCTCTCCTTCTGCGCCGTCGGACTGGGAACAACTGGTTCCTCTTCTCAGCCCCTTTTTATGCATCTCTCCACCATGTGTGTGTATGGGGAGGTTTGGCCTACGTGACTTTCTCCACATCTGCTGTTTCTCATGAAAAAGTCCTCACATTGCCCAATCTATTTCTGCTGACCATGGTGGAAAGTCCCGTACTTCCCCTTTCTCCGTTGCTTCAGCCAAACTCAACACTCCAACCATCCTGTGCGCTCTGACCATCTGTTCAGAACTGCTTGCGACATTTCCTGTTTCAGGACTGTGCTGTATTCCTCTCTTTTTCTATAACCCACTATTATGTATTATAGCTCATTAAACACATTAAATCTGTTGTTAAACCTGTTTGAATTAATTTCAAATGATTACAACTTCACATCATCACAAGTTTGATCCTTAGTTAACAATCAATCACATCTCTTACTTATTATAATTCATCAACCATAATCTTTCCACAGTTAATTCATTACAGAAATCATTACAGATCACATTTCAGATAATACATTTCAGAAGGTTATTATGTGATTACTTGTATTCATTTTACTATTCCTTCATATTCAATTTAATTAGCTTTTAATCAAACTACAAGATTACTTATTTTCTCTCAGGCCTCTATGCACCTTTTCTGCATGCACCCGGAAAGATCTCACACCCCATGCCAGTTTTCTTGACAAGCTTTCAAAGGGAAACATCTTCTGTTCTCACACAGCTTGGAGTGCTAATGTTGACACAATGCTTCTCCACCTTATTGTTTTCAGTATTGGCTGAAAGGACGTTCTTTTTGCATTTAATTGTGACTCAATGTGTTCAAAGATCAATCTAATCACAACTGTATGAAGAAGTATTCATGTTTTTGTGTGTTCTTTAGTCAGTTGTAGCTCTTATTTTTGTTGATCGCCTGTAGTAATCTTGCAAAGTGTGTTTGATTGGAATTTTTCGTCATAGTCCAACAAAAAAGTTCACATAATTGTGAGGTGGAAAGATAATGATTTGTGATTTTCAGCTTTTTTGCCAATAACAAAGGTAAAACATGTGCAGTGTGTTCATATTCAGCCCCTTTAAGTAAAAATCAGATGGATAATGTCTCGATGAGGTAACTGCTGAGATATTAAGATTGTAGCTGAAATAAAGTACCATGATAAACATGCATACATACAGACATACAGTACATAGTATGTATTGTATATAAATACACATGTACAAATACATTAAAACAAATAAACAGACAAAAACAGTAATAATTTATTGCACAGTAATCTGCTATGGCACAGATATGTTCTGGTTTTAATAGACTAAGTGCCTATTGCTCTAATGTTCTCTGCTGTATCCTCTATCCCTCTAATGCGTCTGTTGCCCCTCCTCTTGTTTATGAGGAGTTGAAACGTTTGACAGCATGGGAGACAAATGAGTTTTCAAGTCTGTTAGTCCTGATGTGGGGAAAAACAACTTGTTGCTGAACCGGCTTTTGTGTTCACTGATAACATTATATAGAGGAGGTGCCAATTTCTATAGCTCTATTTACAGCTGCAAAGGCCTGTTGTAATTGTACTGTTTCTTTTTCTTTTTTTTCTTGGCGCAAATTAATTGGCTTTTTGGGGGGTTTATCATATTCAAAAACTCACTAAACTTTGCGGATGTGTCAAGCCTGTATGTAATTTACGTGTTTTAAGGTCGCAAAAGAAACGGCTCAACAGCGCCACTTGGAAATTTTCAAAATACCCTCTGCTATGACTTTACTTCATCGTAGAGGCATGCAATTTGGTACACTTGTAGAGCTCCCCAAGATGCACAATTAATGTCATAGTGCAAGTCAAACAGGAAGTCGGCCATTTTGGATTGAAATTCTCATTTTGACCCTATTTTGGCTGTTTACAGCCTTCGCATTTGATCAAACTCCTCCTAGGGATTTTGATCAAACTTGGTCAGATTGTTCATAAAGGGTGGCCGATTAAAAGTTATCAAGTGGTGAGTTTTTGTGCATGCTGAAGGGGCGTTAACAGGGGTCAAAGTTCGCCTACTCACCATAAAACACAGAATTGTTATATCTCCTACAGAAAAACTCAGAAGCACCAAACGTTTAGTGCTTGATCATCATCGGTTGTCCTACAATACCCAATGGTCAAATAATGACATCACTTAAGCCATGCCCCCTGAGAACAGGAAGTGTCGTGTTTTACTGTGAACGGTCACAATCTGACCTCCTTGACCTAATCAAAGAGGTCTTAGACCTTTTTGATTAGGTCATCTGTCTCTGTGTCCAGAGACAGATGACATGTTAGTGTGACGTAGATTCCAACACTGACCAGTTTCAATGGAGCAGGTAGGCGTGGCGAAGTGACCTGTAACGCCATTGCCATATGTTTGGATCTAAATTCCACAGTTTCAAGCTGAGCTGCACCAAACTCACTGGGATGGATCCTTATCCACTCACGGACAGGAATCCATAACAATCGTTGGTGGGCGTGGCCTAATTTCTCTACAGTGCCCCCCGAGAATATTTTAAATGATAAGCCCCAAGCAATGCTTTAACCCACAATTATGAAACTTGGTACACATATGTGTCTTGTCAGGACTTACAAAAAAGTATCGTGGAGCCATGGTCCAAACCCAACAGGAAGTCGGCCATTTTTGATCAAAGCTGCCATTTCCTCTTTTTTGTAGATGCCACATCTGATTGAACTCGTCCTACAGCTTTTGAGATACAGACTTCAGAATCACTCAGCATACTCTTGAGACATTGAAGGTCAAAAGTTATCATAGGATTTTTCGTACATCAAAGCATGTAAGCGTGGATTAGTGTCAAAGTCTGACTGTTCGCCATACAACATCATTGTGCAATAACTGCCTTATACAGTTACAGCTGCATCAGACTTTCTATGTCTCATTACAGACCAGCCTTCATCACATTTACATGGTCAATTGATGACATCACCTTAGGCCTGCCCTCCTCCAACAGGAAGTCACCTGTTTTTTCCTACTGGATGTCTTACTTTTACTCTATGATTCATATGAGTTTAACCCTGTGCTAACTGACATGACATGATGATGAACTCTGTCGATGCTGGCTGCTGCCTGAACCATGTGGGCGTGGCAGAATGGCGAATTTCAATCCCTCGCCACATGCCTATGGTCATCTCTAAATCACACAGGCATCATCCGATTTGCACCAAACTGGATATGTATGACCTTTGTTCACCTCTAAAGACCCCAATATCATTGAATTGTAATTTGACTCCATTGCTCCCCCTAGGTTATTCCATCACCTATATCTCCTCACCACAACAGCCGATCTGCACCACAGTTTTGGTGCATCATCAGGAGCACTGCTGATGTGTATCGCCTTGCGGACAGGTCCGGGAACTGCGTGAGAGCATCTGCAGTGGCGGGCGACGGTGCTGGAACCCTTGTGGTCACCGTGGCGCTGAGCTGCAAGTGCCGTACGGCGCCGCTTGCGGCTTTAATTGGCTTTATTGCGCTTAAAATGGTCAATATTTTTTCCTCATCGGCTGTTATTATATAAAAAAATTTAAATTATGGCTCATTTCCCTACCTCCTCACAATTATCCACTACTTTGTTTTGGTTTATCACAACAAATCCTAATAAGATGTATTGAAGTCTGTGGTTGCAGAGGGACACAATATGGAACAGTTCAAAGAGCTTAAAGGATTTTGCAAGGCATTGTGTATTCTGTCTGAATAAGGTTTGCTTGGATTGTAGCATCAACAGATCCTTCCTCCTCTTTCATTCGTGGATTGTTCTGCAGATCTTTTGCAAGGCCCTGTTTGCTTCTGCGTCTTCCTGCCTATGTGTGTGTTGATGGGCTCTGTGGTGTAACTCCAGCCTGCTGTTGTGAAAAATCCCTAATCTAATCAGTATCTTTGCATCAAGCAGCTTCGCAAATCCGGCCTTCCTCATATATTTGATTAGACTCAGTGTATGCAGAACAGTCCTAGTCAGTCAGGTTCAGAGTGGACTTCCAAGCTTAAATCCTGACCTCGCTGCATCCCGCCTCCAGCAGAAAGCGATTTTCTTTTAACCATCTGCTGCAGAAGAGGGAGAGAGGTTGGAAAGAAAATGTAGTCTGTAACACAGGGAAATGCTTGCTCTTATCTTGCCCTTGAGAAATGGCAAAGCACACAGTCAATTCTATAAACTTTTACGCTCTTAGACACACAGAGTACTTTTGTAGAACAAAATCATGCAGAGATTTACTATGTTATGTTTATTTGTTTGAAAGTACTGTTTACAATTTAGAAGACAAGCTTTTCCTTTCACCTTTTATTTTTACTGGCAAATGACATGACGGGGAGGTGTCAGAAAAAAAAAATTGGCAAACACTATGAGATAAAACACAAAAAACTGAGAAAACATATCTTTAGGAGGAAAAATAATGTGTAAATATATCAAAGCAATATTATTTTAGGAACTAACTTCAGAAATGTTAGCTGAGAAATATGTGGAAAATAAACATCTTTGGTCATTTCTGATACAATTTTTGTAACTTCACAGCAGCTTTGCAGCCCCTGGAGGTGTGACATCACCACAACCGCTCTCTGCCCATTGTGAACCTTTGAACCTGATCATGTGCACATTCGTTAAGCTCTTATTCTTTTTCTCTTTCTACAGTGTTTTGTCAGCAGGGCTTGCAGCCAGAGTTTAAAATATGAATGAGTCAGTGTCTGGATAAAGATTCACTCAGCTTAGTTGTTTTTCTCTTCCTTCCCTCAGTCAATTTTCAGTCTGGATGAGCTTTTGTTCTAAAAAAAAAAAAAAGAGAGTTTCAAGCAGAATGTGAATGTTTGCTTGTCACAAATCACTGCTCAGTAGCACCACATGCTCTGCATTCATGTTGATTGCATTGCACTATCTGAGAAAATCCAACCCTCAAACCCCCAAATCCTGGATGGATTTTGGTCTGTATATGTTGCATAATATTTGCGGCACACAATGCACTCTAGACTGACACACAATATGATTCCATCTCCAGGTTCTCTACTCAAGCCCAGCTCATGAATGTGCTGCTTAGTACAGTAAATGAGAAGAGACAACCACACCATCTAGTGGTTTAAGGCTCCATTTGAATCATTATGATTTAGTGATCTCTTTTATTCCAAATATTGCAACAATAAAACACTAGGTGTAAAGAGCAGAGCTAACCGACACATTAAATTAATACATCGCAGCAAGATTTAATAACTGAAAGAGCTTGCAAAACAATATCAAACACATGGATTCAAAATCAAAGTTTAGACCCAATGGCAGTATGAATATGAAATAGCCCTGTGACTAGTGGAGTCCTTTTTTTCCCTCTGCAATAGCTACAACACTGTGTAAAAGTCTTACATGATCATCTTCCTACATTTTACTTCATGTCTTAATTCTTTGTACTTGGTTTCCAAAGGAGTCAAGTTTTTTTTCCGCCATCCATTTCTCACACTTTGGTAATCTTAGGGAGTTACTTAGGGATGAATAGCGACTATCTGCAGCCCTTAATGACTGAGAGGAACGGTACATCCTGAACAAGTTGCCAATCACAGGGAATTAAAGTGATACACACAACAAACAACAAAGACAAAGCCATCCAAGCACTTATTCACACATAAAGTTAGTATTGCAGAGGCTAGTAAACTTAATATTAATCTGTGGGTTTAAATGGTGGAAGTAATAATTACCTCACAGTAAAGGTTTGTAACAGCTTAGTAACAACTGATTAATAACTTTGTAATAGATAACAATGTACTAATATTTTTTAAGTAATACAATACTGGGAATGTAATGAACTGGCAGAAATGGGTTGCAATGTTATGTTGGCTACTGAGTAACAGCTTTTAAAAATATGGTAGTACAATGAAGTTATAGCTCGTTAGCAGAAAGTCTGAAAATCTTGTAACATCTAAATACCAAAATAGCAACTGGCATTAACGGCAAACAATAAAGAAAAAAATACATACACTCAGACGTTAACAAAATATAAAACTATACCAAATACCATCAGATAACTTAAAGATACCAATTACACATGACTCCAGAACTGGTGCTTTTTAAGGACCTGCTTCACTTTAAATCTGAAGTGAGGTCAATCAGATATCAGTTTTAGGTCAACATGTGACCCCTCGTACAGAGAGAGCTTTTTATCACTGAGAGATTTGACTCAAAGTCATCTTACAATTCTCCCTAGATACATCACAAGTCACTGATTCTGTAGGTTCAAGAGGAGCCACGAGATGAATGAGCACTCTAGCCATAAATAACCTTACCATGTTAGCATTAAAATCAGTCTGAGATGTAAAACTTAATTAAATTTTCAAATAGAAATATATTTAAAATCCTAATAATGTCACCAGATCAGCTGTTATAGGTAGTTGTAGGTACTTGTTTAGATAACTTCTTAATATTGGGCAAGTAACACAAATTATTTTTGTGTAATTGACACTTAGTAACAGGACATATGACATCAATGTTCCAATAGTAAAATTTGTGTCACACATGGATAATGGGGGACTAAGCTTACTGATATTACAGCAGCTATTCGGTTGCTAATGTTTTTTTATAATAAACATTACAATGTACATTTTAGAAAAAATTAACATGAAAGTAGCAAGAACCAAATGATAAAGATGCAGTTCTTGATATTTGTTTTCTTTTCTTCAAATTTGAAGCCAACATTCTTCATCTTTGTGACTCAGAGCAATTTATAACCATATATTGACACAATTGGGAAATGTATTGATGTATCATGCAACAATTCTCTGTCAGGTAAATGTTAGCAGAGTTTCAGATTTTACCATCAAACTACCTCAGCCCTCAAACTATTAATCAATTAATTATTGCTGTAGTTCTATGTTATTACCAAAGTATTGACTGTTATTAAGTTGTTGATGGAAGCATGTTGCAAAGATGATTTATTACAAATTAATTTGGGTGAATTTTCTGAAAAAGACCAACGGTGACCAAAGGCTGGAACATAATGTGCCCGGTTTTATACACTGTTCATCTGCCGCAGTTTGCTTTTCTAAACCCAGTCATGCTTCTTTTGTTTTCCATTCACATTCCACTACTTGTTTCTTGCCAGATACAAGGTCGAAGTGATAGAGCTATAGAAATGGAGATAAAAATCTTTATAAAGAAATTAGAGGTGGTTTAACATGTTTGCTCTGTGCTGTAACTTAGATGACATGTTTATGATAAATTTGTAAAAGCTTATGCTCTATAGTGTTACATTTCATTACCAAATAGCTTTAGATATCTAACATTATAACAATGTTATTACTAGCTGTTACTATCAGGTATTTTACATGATAATAATCTTAGTTCTATGATCTTAGCAATTATTACATTTTATTGGAATGTTTGTACATTCAGTATGTACAAACTCATCTTGCTTGCAGATCCGAGTTATCAGTCTCTGCTCTCCAGCCAGAAGTAATAAAATAATGATTGAAATCTCAGACATGAGTCAAATCTGATGTAGATGTTCAAATGTTTGCTTTCTGGCTTTTACATGACCCACGAGCCACAAGCATAACTCTTGATTAGAATCCGAGCTCATGTTTTCACATTTATCAGCTCATCTATAGAGGCATGCAGAGCTGAGGGCTCGGGGTAGGGGTTGCCCCACATCTCTTTAGCCTCTATTATCTCTGTTGATTGTTAACGGATTTCAATTAGGATTCACAGGAGTTAATATGATTGCTTGCTGTTTATCCTTTCTTGCTTCCTTCCATGGAAGCCAATTATGCATTAGCGGCAGTAGATGAGCGCTGGACGCTGCTAATGGCCCTGCCTCTCTCTTTGTGTTCACATTACTGAAGGATATGGCTTGTGAAATGAGATCGCTACTGACTACTGTGCTATCAGTGCTCGTCCCATAAAACATTATGGACCAGAAAATAGTAAATTGCGTGATGTGACTGTGGGGTGGAAGGCTGTCAACTCTTTCCCTGCTCTTTTATCTGTTATCCTCTCATCTCCTTCATACTTACATTCCTCTTATTTTTTTATCTCCTGCTCTTCTGTCCATTCACATGGCTAGTCTAGTCTCCTTTCCCTCCTCCCTGCTCATCTACGAAATCTTTTCTCTGTTTTCATCTTTTGTGGCCTGTCTTCTTCTCCTCTAATCATTTGCTTTCCTTTTTACATTTATCCTGTAGATTCTTCATCTCCTCGTGCCGGTTGTTTACACCTCTCTTCCCTGCTTGTAATCTTCTGCCTTGTAATCACAGTCAAAACATTAACCAAGTTTCTGTTTCCTGTTCATAAAACTTAAAGTGTATTCACATATGTTAGAAAACGTGTAGTTCTAGTCTAAAGTTTACATACTTTGCCTATGAATGGCATATCAATTTGGGGTGCTAAATGAGGCATTTGAATCGTTCTATTTTCAAGTTGAAATGGTTTTAAAACAATACATTTTTATAACTAAAAAAACAATCGGATGCACACGTTAGATTATAATGAATTTTCTCTAATTTACATAGAATAACAATGACATGGGGTCAAATATATACTTACAATCCCAACTATTTTTTTGGAATGTTACCCCTTAGTAAATTGTAAAAAAACTACACACTTTTTATTGCCATTAATGCACATCTGGCATAACTCCAGCCAGATATTTGATAGAAAATAGTAGAGCTTGTTTAAACTCCGTGGCTTCTTGCCCTGTCCCCAATTTTTAAGCATTGCTCATATAACATTTTTTATAGATCAGGGCCCCTTTAGAACCTTATTCGACTTTATCCATTCCAAAGCCAGATTTACTGTTTTATTTGAGATCATTGTCCCGCTGAAGCACCCAGCTGTATCAAATGTTCAGTTTTTCGGGGCAAACTGTCACCTGCAGACCAAGAAAGACGCATCTGTTCCAAAAGCAACACCTTCAAGCTCGACTGAAATTTGCTGCTGCCAACATGGACCTGCCAAGTATCTTCTTTTATGATCAGACAAGACATAGAATGAGCCCCTTGGGTCACAATGACATGAAGCATGTTTGGAGGAGGGAAAAAGATAATAATACCAAACAACATCTTACCAACAGTTAAGCGTAGTGGTGATGAAAGGACTGTTTTTGGTGCTGGTGAACTGCACAAAATACGTATAATAATTAAAAAGGACTTTAACCTTCATTTGTTTTACTACATCCCGTATCAACAGCTAGATGGTTATAACTTTGTTCCAAAAATACAGTGATCTCTAATACACATCAATAATTTGTTTTGTAATGTAAAGTGTGTGCTAATAATGAGCTTCTTCAACAAGTATCACCTGAAACCTGCCGTAAATATATGCTAACTAACCAGTTTAAATGAGCTCTAACAGTACTGATAAGAAGCTTGATGCAAGAATTAAACCAGAAGACTGTTGATGATTATAAGAAGTGTATGTTTCTTTTTTTTTTCAAACTTGCCAAATTACATTTTTCCAAATATTATGGGCATGTAAGGTTCAGGGTTCAAGGAGACTTTTTTGTCATTCATAGCACATGTAGTACATGAGGTGAAATTAAATTATGTACTCAGAGTCCAGTTAGACCAAATGCAAATATATATGAGTAAAAAATAAGAATATAAAAATAAACTGTATATAAAAAACTGTATATATTAAGTTTAGTGACATTGAAGATAAGTGCACGTAGCTTTGTGACCGGTGCTGTCAATAAACATCACACACATAAAATGAGTGTCATATGTAAATTATAGGTATAAAATTATTCATTATTTAGGGAATTTTTTAATTGGACTCATCCGACATGCAATTGAAAATGTTTACTTTAATTTTAATTCCAATTAAAGCTGAAAAGAAGACTTTAGTCAAAGTTTGTAAGAAGAAAAAATAAAACATAGCATAAAGGGGAAAAAAAGCGTTTGTTTCACACAGATGAAAGATGGGAATATCAGTGTGTTTCTTATATGTCTGCACTCCAACTTTGGGAAACTGTGATGGATCCGTCAGCGGTCCTTTCTGCGCCACCTGAGCCACGCCGCCGCTGCCACTATGTCACTGCTCTCTGCTCAGACAGACACTCGGGGACATGTTGGGTGATGAGCAGTTTGCGGTTCCATCAAGGATCTCCGGGGCCATCCGTGGAAAATGAAACCATCTCCGAGCAGGTAACTCAATTTAACTCGTGGCCACTTTCTCAGGAGCTACGAGCACAAATACTTTCGGACCTGATGAGATGAGGTAACAGAGCATGGCCAGAGTCAGTGAGTGCAACAGGACAGGCCCACTTCACCCAAATTGCCTGGACATGGTCAGGGTTTTCCGCCACTTTCATAGACGGAGGAGCGGAGACTGGGGAGGAGAGAGGTTCAGGACGTTTTCTCCTGCCTTTTCAATCAATAGACTCGACTGGCTTTAATCATGGAGCTATTGAGTACCGGAGCTTGTAAAGGAGATAGTTGGTCATCTGGAACTATTCCCAACTTTGTGCTATACTTCAAAGAACCGCTCATGTGGGCTCAGATGTCTTTGAACTTTCATCATGTTTCTGTTTCTCTTTGTGTCCCACTTTTAGAAACCGTGTATTTTATACTATGAGAGGTTGTCGAGGAAAGGGGGAAAAAAAAAAAAAAATTATATATATATATATATATATATACCTGGATCTGTGTATGTGTTGTACCTAGTTGTAGTCCCATTTTATTGTGTGTGTGCAGTACTGAATGATACTGTAGGTAGATTAATGTTTACAAGCTGACCTACTTTAACCACAGACGCCATTACCAGAAACCACTGAAATATCTGCAATCAGCATGATCCATTCCTATGAGACGCATATGCTTGATTGAATAAAATTGTCACATTTTATTGGTCTCAAACAACATTACTCAAGTTGTTTCTGAAGAAGAAGACTTAAGGAAGATGAGCTGACAACAGTTTGCTGGTGAGTGTATAAAGCCAGAGCATAGAATTGCAAGCAGCTTTTTCTTTAAAACCGTAAATCAGGTTTGTGCATTTCTAAACTGTACCCATTACATTTGCAAAGAGCAGCTTGACTGCAAAGGCTGCTGCCGGTGTAAGATGAAATTTTGTATCAGCTTTTCATTTATTTTCAGAAAAGGACTGTCCAATGATTCCCAACAGAGACTCACTATGCAAAGACAATTTTATTTGCTAATGTTCACCCCACTCAGTCTGAAATCGTTTCTGGAAAATTTACTTCTGCATAATTCCCCTAAAATAAACAAGGATGTCCACTGAATGTTCCATCAAACGGTGGGGGGAATCAACTTTATATTCAGCCTGGCATTTAGAAAATAAATCAGCACAAGTTTTCTTTTAGGTTTCTGATGTTGTTTGGGACCAAAATGTATCCAATCAATCAGGCAGTGTAGCATTAGGCTGCCTTCAGTTGTGAAGCTTTCGATTCCTCCTTTAGGTTAATCACAATGTTCTTTCTAATTGCACCTTGCAGGGAGTTTATTGTTTTCATTAGGAGACGTACAGCTAAGGCCTGGAGATTGATTGTGGCTGGCAGTAATTCACAAAGAGTACATGTGCAAACAGAGAAAGCTGGGCATTTTATATTATTTTAGAGCTATTGTAGCATTGATTACTTTGTTGTGCAGTTGAACTAATACACTGTCCTTCAATGATTATGAAATTAATGTATAAAGTCATTTTAACAATGATTGTGTTACAATGGTAACACAATGGTAACACAATCATTATATTGTATTATATTATATACATATATAATCCATTCCCTAACATTCTTGTGTATTCTGTATAATCTGTGCATATAGCTCCCATATTTATATTTATATTTATACACAATATCTATATCTCTTTGATATAACCCCTTATAGTCCATATCCCTCCCTGTAGCTCAAAGAATAGACTTTAAAATACTGTTGTTAGTTTATAAATCAGTGAACGGCTTAGCACCACAATACATTAAAGATCTGCTTTTATTGTATCAACCTTCCAGACCTCTCAGGTCTTCCGGTTCTGGTCTGCTCTGCATCCCCAGAACCAGAACCAAACGAGGAGAAGCAGCTTTCAGCATCTATGCACCACAAATTTGGAACAAACTCCCAGAAAACTGTAAAACAGCTGAAACACTGACTTCTTTTAAATCTCAACTAAAAACCCACCTGTTTAGAATTGTATTTGAAATGTAATCAATTACAAATTTATTGATGGAACTTGACTTAATGCTTTGTTTTGATTATTGATTCTATGTTGCATTGTGTTTCTGTGTTTGTAATGATGTAAAGCACTTTGAAATGCCTTGCTGCTGAAATGTGCTATACAAATCAAATTTGATTGATTGATATATACATAGTCTTGTACATCTGTAAATAAATATTTATATCTCGTAGAGCACTTCTGGATAGATGCAAACTACTGTACATCTCGTTGCTTGTACTTGTGACAGTGCAATGACAATAAAGTTGAATTCTATTCTATCATTTGTAAGGTGTAAAGTATTATTTTTGATGAGTTTGGTGAGCTGAGATTGCAGTTTAGGATTTTGTGTGGAAATCTCCAAGCTTAATTAAAATTAGTTGAAGATTATGACTCAAATGTTTGACCACTGCGTCAACATATTATGCAAATTGCCTTGTGATATGTATGTCATTGTGTGCTCATGTCTTATTTTCTTTAGGGCAACCTGGCAGACAATTCGAGAAGACAGAAGTCAAAAAAGAAACCCACCAAACCCCCCAAAGTCTTATAAGAAGAGGAACAAGAACCATAAGAACAGGTGAGAGATGTGAAATTCTGCTTTCATCAAGATAGGCTGCTCCACACTGCAGTCTAATTTGATTTCTTGTTAACATCACCTACCAACACTATTTCTAAAGCCTGTTCCTTGATTTACTTCTTAAACCGTTTTATCTGCAAGTTTTTCTGAGAAAGACAAGATTTTTCATTACAAAAAGACAATTTTCTTATGATCAACTTGTTAATGTCCCTTGACTTGACTCAACGTTTTAATATATCAGCTACTATATTGTGATGTGATCCTGGCTGAGACTCGAAAGAATTGTTTCATCCGAGTCAGCTGGAGAGAAACCCCTGTTGCCTTCTTTAATTCCTTAGAGCAACTGAGACAGTTTATCAAGGAAATAGGCTGAGACTCCTTCATTGGAGAGTAGGAGACGGGGACAGAACTGGACTACAGTCCTGGTATCTGGGTGAGAGCCTAAGATTTTATAGCAAGTGATGCTTTCATGGAGATTAGGTCTCCGAATTTGTGTAATGTTCTTATTACGTTCTGGATCCAAAACAGAAACCATGAAATTGTTAAACACTCTTTATTCACAATGATAATAAGGAAAATGCACAAGCAAGAACATTGGTGTTTTTTGGGGGCAACTTCTGGTCAAACTCTGCACAAGAGACAGGATAATGAATGGTAGACAAGACAACTATCTTTCTTCATGTTTTCTTCAGACATAAAGAAAATGTTTACCTAAGATGTTGTTTCACGGATTTCCTCTTAGGAGACTCTGTCCTTGCTTGGGTTGGAGACTTTAGGTTTTGACAAAGAGGGAGAAGGAGAAAAAGTTTTAGTTTACTGGAAATTTTTTTCATCCACAGGAAATGGAAACGGGCAGTGGTGAAACCTTGGAGAGCAGAAGGTTTCCTAGCCAGGTAAGCTTTTTTACAGTCACTGCTGCAATGATGTGATTTCACCATGGGTCATCATTTATTTATGTGGTGATATTTTCTTTTACACATTCGCAATATTAATGACTAAAGTGTTTAATAAAATACACACAGTACAGACCAAAAGTTTGGACACATCTTCTAATTCAATGGGTGTTCTTTATTTTCATGACTATTTATAAGGCAAGAAATCCCACTTATTAACCTGACAGGGCACACCTATGAAGTGAAAACCATTTCAGGTGACTACCTCTTGAAGCTCATCAAGAAAATGCAGAGTGTGTGCAAAGCAGTAATCACAGCAAAAGGTTGCTACTTTGAAGAAACTAGAATATAAGGGGTATTTTCAGTTGTTTTACACTTTTTTGTTTAGTGCATATTTCCACATGTGTTATTCATAGTTTGATGCCTTCAGTGTGAATCTACAATGTCAATAGTTATGAAAATAAAGGAAACTCATTGGATTAAAAGGTGTGTCCAAACCTTTGGTCTGTACTGTATGTGAAAAAATCTAGAAAAAATGCAAGATTGATGAAACAAAAATTGAATAACCTAGATAAAACCAGAATTGCCACCACATTTTTTAGTATTAAAAGTGAGCCTGCGTAAAAGCAGTCTTGAGTTCTGAAACGTTCAGCTTTAGATCAAAAATCTTGTGGAAGCTAATTCTAGAATCAAGCTGCTGCCACAGAACTATATCCTAACATATGTACTTTGCCTGTATAACTAAAAGTAAATGTTGACTGTCTGACCTCGGGGGCTTAATGCGGATCAGTAGCTGCTGTTAAGAGGTTTTAAAGCAAATATTAATAGTTTGAAATGTATTCCCCCCTCTGGGAGTGTGAGTTAAAAGGTGAGCTGCTGCATTCTTAACGAGTTGGAGGGGACTCAGAAATGACTGGGGCGGCACCGACATAGAAAGCATTTCAGTGGTTGGTTGTTAAAAACATGAACAACTTTCTTTAGATCACAACAGTTTAAAAAAGGCTCCACTTTAATTAGAAGGCTTAAATGATAAAATCAGACAGAGGTGATTTGTTTTTCAAATGAAGTGTTCAGACAACAGCTGTTTATTGAAACACACTTAGAGAGAATAGAATAAAATGCATTATATTCTCTCTCTCTCTCTCTCTCTCTCTCTCTCTCTATATATATATATATATATATATATATATATATATATATGTATATATACAGTACATGTTTCTGTTTGATTGGTAAGTAAACTCTTTGAATGATATATCTGAATACATAAGACAAATTAATTGAATAATTATGCACAAGTAGAGTATAACTCAAAATGCACTAATGTATCCTACAACAGTTTGCAGCAAAAATACTCATATATCCCCATTATTTTGTATAGTATTTTAGCTTCATTAGTAGTTTTTACTTCTTTGTCTAGTGTAACGGCAACTGAAATAATCCTTAATTTTGCAAATATTTCACACTCAAATTCAAAAGCAACATTCCCACCCTCTGTACATTATTATTTAAGAAAACTTAAATGTAAATATTACCTTTCATAATTCTAAAATGCAAAAAAAGAAGCTGAGTTTGTAGCTCAATTATGCATGCATGATTTACATAAGTTTGCTTAGAATTCTGCGGCAAATTCACAAAGCGATGCAAATTGCTTCTGTTTTTGCACATTTTACATTTATTATTTATTTATGCTTTATTTCTGTGCCTGACTCACAAATTCATCAGGTCCAGCAGATGCAAGCAGTTTGCACCTGCTTATGCATCACAACACAGTTTTTCTCCCTTCAGTCACAAACACAGCAGGTGTAGAAGTGATCAAAGAGACAGAGAAACATATTCCCCACATGGAGCTCCAGGTGCTGACGAGATCAAGTCCTTAAAATTTTAAGCACAACCTCTGACTGCAGCAGGAAGGACTAACATTCAGAATTGTGGTTCAAAATCAATGTGTGATTCAGACGTTTTTATTGTAGAGCTTCTGATTGCAATGGATACTTGGATGATTCCTTTATTCGATTCATTCCTATATTAAAAAAAAGTACAAGGTATACTTCTAGTATCTTGTCCCAATAAAAACAATAAAAATGAAAAATTTGATTACATTGAATATGCTAGTAAATTCTATTTGCATTGCACCTTTAAATACAGTTCACTCCATCAGTGATGCTTTAAAGATGTACCTAATACATTGGATTTTTTTTTTCTCTAGAAAAAGAGAAAAAAGATAAACAGTTTTGTCATGTTTGCCTCTTGAATCAAAAAGCTCTGGTTTTTAAGAGTGCAGCACTGTTTATTGTGGCTGCAAATTACATAAATGGACAGTTGCTTGCAATGCATACATAATTTGTCCTTTAAATGTTGCCAAGTTTTACCAGCCCAGACAGATACTGTTTGCTCAGTGTTGGTATTTTGGAATCAAATCTTCATTTGTATGTTCAGGAGGTGAGAAGAAGGATACCGTTTTTTTTTTAACAGATTTAGTTTCTGCAAACAAACTTTTGAATTTAATCTGATATGTATTTGTATAAAGTTTGTGATTCATACCAAGTTTGGGTTGCTTGAAACCTTGGGTGTGCGTGTAGGTTTGCTTTGACTATTTGTCAGATTATTGTCACTTTCAGAAAAAATTATCTAACAGGAACAACCAGCTTCTTAAATTGCCATTTTTATATTGATGCACCTTAATTGGCACCCTTTAAAACACAAAAAACAACTATCAAAGTAAAGAGTGTAGGTTTGAGAGGTATGCAAATCTACAACAGCATGAAAATGACAAATACAAGAAAAGTGCATTACTATGTAGCTGCAGCAATTTTGAGAAGTGGGTTAAGTTACATATCTGGGTTGAGCTAGATCTCTGAAGTGGATCTTCATCTTTTAACAATTAGATAGATTAGCTCCACAGAGAGGGAGATGTCACTCTCATGTCGCTCATTAGAAAACACTCCTATTACACCATTTCATAATTGTTCTTCGGCTAAATTATATAACGATCACGGTGACCTTTCAGCAGGCCTGCTTTATGGAACTCCAAGTTGGTGTGTTGAGGAAAGTCAATTTAATGAGTGCAATTTAATGTGAGGCTCAATAACGCTATCGTCTACTCCATTATTAATCGCAATGAAAAACTTAGCTCTGTTAATTATTGTGAATGTGTTACAATGAAAACGCCAGTGTGAGTTGAGAGCCTTGAGCTCATTCAATGAGGTGATGTGTTGTTTGTGTCTGCTGTTGAAGCAGCTTATAGACAAGGCTTTATATGTGGATTCCCATCTCTAAGATAAAGTCTATATGGCATGATTAGAGCTCATTAGAGGAAAATCTAATGTTCTCCATGGGAAAAATGGGTCATTACACCTTTGTTTTTAGCAGAGGCTCTGAACACATGGCTTGTATTGAAATTTAATGCAACGGAGTAATGAGTTTAATAAGGTGAAATAGTTTTTAAAATAATAATTCTCCTTTCAAGCATGACAAAGTATCTATATTCTAATCCCTCATCAAATGTTTTCCATTTGATGAATTTTAACGTAATGGAATAAACATAACAAGCCAGCAAACTTGTGTTTTTCACCTGCAGTGACACTCATTGATTATTCAGTAACGCCGAGACTAATTCTGCTTGAAAACAAAATGCAAAGGCAACGCGACATGGTGCCGCTGGTACTAAAACTGTGCCATGCATCTGTATATCATACATTTCTGTCGGCCACATGCTGTGAAGGGAGAGGCAGAAGATGAAAAAGAGAACGGGAGATGGGGGCGACAGTGGGATGAAAATGGAATTGAGTGAGACTGATTGTCGCCTGCAGAGGAAAACCATTAGGTTCTCCAAATATCATTATCAGATTTTCAATAAGGTTTCAGCCATCAGGTAGTGTGTACAGACAGTGTTGCTGCCTTCTGCTTCCCATTCTTGCTGCACCAGGTGCAATGTGTTTTTTTGCAATTCAATCTGGCTACAAGGCCATGAGGAAGCCTTTACTTATTGCTTGGATCCCAGAACAAATCATAAGCCCAGCAAATATTGGGGGCTGGGCTGCCTTGGGGCGGTGGGGCTGCTGGAGGCTCAGGGACTTGTATATGTGCTGTTGTCTGAATGATTACACAATGATTGCGACCCACTGCTCTCTGTTGTTCTGTGTGTACGCTGTGGTATAAATGCACTTGGGGGATTTACAGTGTTCTTCATTATCAAAATTTAAATAGCTTTGCTGATAAAGTCTTTCCAAAATGAAGCCATATTTCAATAGATAATCCCCCCCCTTGCAAATCCCTGGCTCTCATCACAGACCATGGCTAATGAGAGATAAGAAACTGCAGATAAAAAGAGTTTGGGCTTTTATGCTCTTCTTTTACTTTATTGCATGTTTAGCACTGCAGCAGCAGAAAGGTTTGTCAAGAAAATCCGAGCTCATCCCACTTCCCCATGCTGGAGATTTAAGTTTAACAGTAATAATAAATAAAGTTATCTTTAAAATGAATCACTCAAGTGACATCAAGGCCCAGCAGTAGACTTAAGTGTCAATAAAATAAATCTGGTTGTGTGTGTTGTTTTTGTCTCATGCAAACTTTGCTTTAATTCTACTTTTTTCTATCTAATCATAAGAAATCATAGTCAGTCAGAAAGAGTCATTAAACAGGAAAAGCAGGTTTCCTGGAAAAAGAGGAAGTAAGTTCCAGCCTGCAGATTTATAAAAAATAGCTGAGACTATTTCTTATTTTAAATCATGAAAGTTTTAAAGAATGAAATCTAAAACATTTTGAGTAATTTGATAAGATTCAAAGTAAAATACTTATATTAATATTGGTTTACTTGTAATAATATTTACACGAACATTTGTGGGAACAGTTACAAGAAAAACAAGTAACTGTAACTTTGGCATCAAATAATTAGAATCATGTATTATTCTTGGTTTCTTTTCAGAAAAACATCTGTAATAACTCACATTAGGATTATAATAAGTATAATTAATAAGTTATGGTTATAAAATCATAAATGAATGATAAATCAGAGAAGCTGAAGAAAATAAATGTGATATAAGTTATGGTTATAAAATTATAAATGAATGCTAAATCAGAGAAGCTAAAGAAAATAAATGTGATATAAATGTGATTTTGACATTGAACTTGAAATGGTGTAAAAGGTGTAACTGCAATTAAACATCACTGATATGTTGGAGGTAGAGAGTAGGTGAAAGGTGAAAGGCAAGGAACTAACAGGAGAGCAGAGATGATCAACGCCTTATTTAGAGAGTAGGTGAAAGGTTGTGCAGGCAAGGGACATAGGAGGTTGAGCAACCCTGAGACATTAGCACAGACATCAGGACATAATGTCTGTAAGACAGTGATGGATATGAGATCATCTGTCTAAGCAGACAGCCAATGAAAACGCACCAAAAGGTGGATAAACCCTATAAAAGGTGGGTGCAAAAGAGGAACCGTTCGTTGGATCCTCCGGGCAGCTTCGAGCCAAGATCGAGATGGACAAAGAACTCTGCAGCTGAAGAAGAGCCGGGGCCACGGAGCCGAAGACTGTCCTGCCATGGGGACCAACCCGTCAGCCCTACAACCTGTGGCTTCAAATCGCACTTCTCTCATTGGCTGGGTTCAGACCCCAAAGACAAAGATGAAGACAAAGGCAAAGACAAAGAAGAAGAACTGGTGCCTTCCTTCCTGCCAGCACCAAGTCCTGTGTGACCTCACCATCCATGCGGAGAAGAAGCTCATCAGACCTACAGAGATTCCTGCCTTCGCCGATCAACATCTTCCTCCTGCTGCAACACCTTCTTCATCATCAGACCTGCGGAGATCCTGGCCTTCATCGATCGGCGTCTTCCTCCTGCTGCAGCACCTTCTTCGTCGTCGTGCCAGGTCTGGGGTTCGAGGCGCCAGGCTCCGTCCGTCTCTCTCAAAGGTTCCCTTTTTTAGTTCTCAGTGTCAGCAGTAGGGAAAGATAGACTAGATGACTGATTTTACTTATTTGATTATTTCTGCTACTGAATTAAGCTGTACTGACCCTTGCAAAAATGCCTTACTAATAAAATATTTAGCATAAAGAAAATCTAAAAGATGTTGTGGACATTCAGTTAATGAGTCGCCTTAAAGTTCTTTGATGGTTGTAAAATAGCTGTGATGTTTGATTCTGGAGAGGAAGAGGTGGAAAATGTTTTATAGGTTGCTGGTAGCCCAAATGTAAAACAACATCCTTGGGACTCGCCCGAGTCACTAAAACCTACCTGGTTCAATAACAAATGCAAGTTGTAAAATAGAGAACGAGCGACCGTTAACAGGTGTGCTCTGTGAAACTAGTTGGCTGTAGGCTGCTCAGTCTGGCTAATTCACAGGGGGAAGAAGGGTGGGACACCTGGATGTTGGCCGTCAGAAACCAGGCGAATCGTTTCTCGAAACCAGCTTAAACAGAGTTTACTTCAGTTCTGGACAGGGTAAATCCCAGCAGATTTAGGAAACTCAATTAACCCGTTAGAAGGAGAGCTGGTAGCACATCTCCCCTCTCAGAAGAGGAAGCAGAGAGTGAGAGAGTAGAGACAGAAAGGAGGGGGGGGGTGTTGCGCAACAACAGGTTATAAAAGATTAAAAAGTCTCCAAAAACCAAAACACACCAACACAGAGTGTTGGTTGGTTTAGATTAAGTATGAGAGAATACGTACCAAAATAATTAAATTGGATACTCATCTGCCAGTGCAGTGTAGCTGAAGTTACCCTCTGCCTATTCCTTTTGATTATTTTCTTATCTCTGTGTTCCTGGCTGATGGTAACAGTCACCTGCAGTACTGCTTCTTAACCCACATTTCCTGTCTGAGTAAAATTCTGCAATTCTTTCTTAATTGAAAGATTTATTCTGAGGCTTAAAGTCTTACGAAAAGCAGAAAAAGACTGACTTCTCCTACATTTTATTATATACTGTATCAATATAAAATAGATAAGTGAAAACAGATTTGTGTCAGAAGATTTTATTCTGTAAGGCCCTCAATTCCAGAGCATAATTTAAAAACTGTTGCAGTGTTAGTTGGGGATTTGGCCCAGACACCTTCATGTTCATTCTGTATTTTTTTATAAACAATCATATCCGACTTTGGTGGCAAGGGATCTGTTGCAGTGTGATATCATAAGTCCATGGTGTACGCTTGTTTTCCCTCTAGTTATCAAAATAACACTGCTGCTGCATTAATGGAGAGCCTTAAAACTTTTGAAAAATATAAGAAAGTGAAGGTAAACAAATTGTTGCACATGTGGATACAAATTTAAGGTTACACACACTTCATATGTAAGTGAAGTAGATTCTTAATAAGGGGCTTCTACCACAATATCATTGTAAGTAGAAAAACCCTTACAACCAAGTCGAGCCACACTAAGTAGGTACCGGAAAAGGGTAAAAAGACACATTTTTATATGCACCGACATTCATGACAAGATAAGTAACAGTGTGGTTGAGGCTTAGAGAGCAAAATCAAAATTCTGCTGGCAATACGTTATTTGGCACAGACATACATAATTCATAAAATCTGAGACTCACAAAAATAAAGCCATATTCAATGAATGTGCTTTAAAAAGCACTTTTTTGATGCCTCCACACAGACACAAGCAAAGGCATTTAAGACAAGTTGCATTTAAGACTTGTGTTGCCTCCCATAACCACTGGCCGTCTAGAAGATGATGTCAGTTGTTTACAGTCATAAGAATGGAGTGATTTGTCTGTTTTACTTGTCACTCGTTTGGACGATCAACGCTGTATCTTAGTCTGTGTGTTAATGTAGGGAAGCCAAAATATTTGTATGAAGATTAGCAGACAAATGTCTGCTTTGATAAAATGGTGAACTACAGCATAGCTTCCTTTAACCTTAAAAAAAGCCTTAAAAGAAAAACGCCTCTGAATTTTAAATGACATCGTAAAAATAAGGAAAACAGCTGACAGTATTTTCTCTTCCTGTATCTATAACAGGGGCTTTTCAACTCCAGGCCTTGGGGGTTGGTGTCCTGCAACTTTTAGATGTGTCTCTGCTTCAACACACCTGAATCAATTATTTAGGTCATTAGCAGGACTCTGGAGAACTTGACTGCATGCTGAGGAGGTAATGCAGCCATTTGACTCAGGTGTGTTGGACCAGGGATGCATCTAAATGTTCCAGAACACTGACCCTCGAGGTCTGGAGTTGAAGGCCCCTGTTCTACAGAGTGTTACAGACTCTAATTTGTATATTATATCATTAAATAGAGTTTGTTTGTGAGGTGAGCCAACTGTGTTGGTTTAACACTGGAGAAGACCTTAATGTTGTGTGCACCATGAATGACGCTTGCCCAACAGAAATTATGCAGTTTTGTTCATTAGCAAACAGCAGTTATTCTAGTCCTTTTTAAGTATTTGCAATAGTTAAACTTCCATATTTCTCTTGTAACTGCCTTGAAGTTAATTTCAAAGGAGTTACAGTCTTAAAGAATATAAGATCTTTTGCATACCAAGTTATGGCATTGTCTTTAAATATGCAGGTAATCTCACTGAGAGTCTCCATCTGAAGACAAAATCTTGTTGTATGTTGTACACTTGAAAGCAGATATTTACAAGCACTACATTTTAAGACAAATACTTAAACATAGTATATGTTTAAATAGGAGTGTTCACACCTCATCCTGTCCAATATAAGTGCCTCACAATCCTTTGATTCAAAAGTTAAAACTTGCCTGAATTTTGAACAGGACAGGTCAATTAATGGTATACCCTCCCCATTGCATTTTCTATGGCATCCACCAGGAAAATGTTTAAAATGTGGCTCTTAGATTAAATTAGAAAAATAATAATTAATTAAATTAAAATATATCTCATAGATGTAGTTGTCATTTGCTGTAATGGTCCCTGTTACATAAGTTCTATTGAGAGGAATGGAGCAAAAGTGTAGCCAACAATTATGAGAAGCAAGTGGAAATGATTTGACATTACTAGGTAAAGTGTAGTCTGATTTAATGATAAACAATGGAACAATATATATATATTAGTCTAGCACACTTATCCTTACAGGGCAGCAAGGGGGCTGGTGCCCATGTGCAGTGATTACTACATGAGAGATAGGATACACCTTCAACATGTCGTCAGTCCATCTCAGGGCAACACAAAGATATACAGGATAAACATCCATGCGTGCACATACTTTATCTAAGAAGAATTTAGATAGACCAATTAATCTGACAGTTATGTCTTTGTACTGTGACAGAAAGCTGGGGTTGAGAGAGAATACACAGAGAGAAAATGCAAACTTCATGCAGAATGTCTCCTGGACTCAAACCCAGGACCTTCTTGCTGCAGGGCAACAGGGCTACCAATTGTGCCACTGTGCTGCCCTGATTTTATACACTGTATGTAAATATCTTGGCTTCTTCTAGTTCCAAGTACATATTTACAGTGTATGAACAACCTGAACATTTTAATCACAACAAATAGAGGCAGCTGAAATTAGGGTTTAAATTAAATCTGCATAATTTTTTGCCAAAAGTTCATCATTTGTGGATTTCTTCTTCTTGCATAAAACATCTTTTGCTCAAGTAACTTAAAATAAATGAATATTTTATATATATAAAAAAACTATTTAAGTCTAAAACAAAAGTTTCACAAGTTTCAAATATTTCTTAAATCATATTAACTTTGCGAAACTTTTAGGCATTTGGACATAGCACCTGTTTAAACTGCAAGGAAGCCATCTGATCTGACCCAAATTCACTCAGTTCTGACTGTAAACCATCTGCAGTTGAGAAGAAGGTGTCTCGAGTGACAAGAAGCGCAAGACGTTCTGCAACAGATTGTTTACCCGACATCAAAACACAGAAAAGACAGAAGAAACCATGAGATTAAACCCACAGAGGAACTGAAGTCTCACAAGATCCTCATAAACCTGTCTCTATAGCATCTGCACAAATAGAAATAAAGGAAGAAGTAAAGTTGGAGCACAACCTTAATCTGTTTTAAAGACAAGAGATGAGCTAAATATTGTTGCTTTATTACTTTTAAATTATTATTACCATATGATATCCCCTCGTTGGTGTTTTTACCATCTATTTGAGTGAATCATGTGCTAGCACTATCATCAAAACGTACATTTTTGTTGTTCAGCCAAGTGTTGCACTGTAAATAAATATCCCAAACCGGGTTATGAACACACAGATTGTCCTTGCTGTATGTGGATTGAAATATATTGCTTCCAAATGAATCTCCGAAACATATTAAGCACTCGCTTGTGTTTTGTCCACGTAAACAGCATCTTTGAAGTATTCTCCCAATGTTAATAATCGTGGCACCTTTAATGACGAAGCAACAGACAAGGCTTGGGAGAAATATTAGCTCAGCAAGGTCACGGCAGACAAGGTCCCATCTGTCTCTTTGCAGCCTCGGTGGATCCCGGGCCCTTACATTACTCCAGCCGTGGGGCAGAGAAAATGGATCATCAATCTGATTTAGAGAGACTTTGGCCATTGCTGTCATTTCTAAGCTGAACTACACAGGTTTCTTCTACCTATTGCAGGTAAATTCATGATGGCTGGTGATGTTAAAGCATCTCACGTATGGCGTTGCTGAGCCCTGGAGAACTTCACGTTGCATTACATCACACCAGCATGCCTCACAGCAGCACGCAGCAGGAGACAGAGTTCTAGGTTTTGTGCAACTCCACAGGCAGAGCAGTGAAGAGAAAAATAAGAGAAAATAAAAACACATTTTCCTTTTAATCTATTAGGGAACATATCATGGCAATAAAATAGGAGATAATTTTTTGCTGTGATTATCAACTTTTAGGGGTGGCAAATAGATAAAAAAACGAAAAAAACCCAACTTATTTCAGTGTCCACACCCCTTGAATTTTAAAAAATGTTGTCTTGTTGCAACCTACAGCTTAAATGCAAAACAACCTGTTGTCATACTATTTTCTGTTATGTATTAGAAAGTGGCATATTGAAAAATGTGTGTGATGCAGGAAATGACGTGAAATAACATCTGGTTATATTGCATAAATAACCAGATGTGTTGAGTACATGGGAAATAGTTGGCCTGAATACAAATTACATAGCTGAGGCTCTTTGCTACTCTTTTAGAAGTACCGTGTGCCTGCCAACTGATTCTCTTTTAATTTATTGAGGGGTCACAGATTAAACTGCAGTAAATACAAATAGATGCCCCCATTTTGGTATTTTAATTAAAAACCTTGTGTGATAAAGAAAAATAGCAGAATTGATGCTGACCTATGACATAAAATACAGATTTAAAATTCTGTTTTTGTGGTAGTAATGTAATCTGAACAAAAATAAAAGTGAAGTATCTGAGCGTTATAAAAGTTTTTGTGGCATTGTACTTATTTGTCATAGAATTTGGTGCTCTGCCTCACACAAGTGATAAGCAACACTAAGTTTGCTGAGAACTACATGAGCCTTGGTTATAAAAGCCGACCAAAAACAACCCTTAGGTAGGCATTACCATAAAGAGGCAGGCATAAAGAGGAACACCTGGGTAGTGAAGGCAGGTCACTTCTGCTCTCACCTCACCCTTTACAAAATAGATGTCTGGAAATGAAAAGGAAGAAAAAAATCCCTCTCCTACTGATTTCTGTCATCTTCTTTTTACGGTGCTGTTCCACTCTCTTCAGTCCCCAGCTGTCGTCTTATCAACCTTGCCCACCTATGAAGCTGGCTGTTAAGCTTTTCCTGCTCAAGGAAAATGTCACGTTTGTCTGCCAGGGTAAATTTGCTTATCATATAAAGAATGAAGTGCTCAAGATGGAAAGGGTTACCTTCACAATGCAGGGCCTTAAGGGATGTTTAGAAATTTAGTCTTTTTCTGCTCAGCATTCCTTTAATGTGACACAAATCCCCCTGACCGAGGAATACCACCTCCTTTCTCAGGTTGCCTTCAGTTATGGTACCTGCATTTTTGACCCTTTAAAATATGTGTAGCACTGTAGCACAACCAAGAATCAGCAGGAGAGCTGTTACCCCCGGCTAAGTTTTCAACAACCTTGGTCCTGTCCCAGAAAGCAAGCTGGTGGCCAAGCTCACTGTGGTCCCTTTCACTTTGAACCTGATTCCTGCAGATCCACAGTTTGTTATTCACCTGGAGCTTGCTGTTGGGTCGACTTCCAGAGAGAACAGCATTATCCCCGGTCTGCTCATCACCCCCCAAAACACTCAGCCAGGCCTGACAGAAGTCTTTCTTCTCTGCATCACATCACACTTTCATTCATAGCCCTAACATCCCTGTAGTGTCCCCCTCCCTCTGCACACAGTGTGTTTTGTTCTCTTCCTGGCAAGGTGAATGGTGCCAAGAGATCATTTATTAGGACTGGGATGGTTTGGGAAGGACAAGAAATGGCCTCAGGTGTGGAACCTTCCCCTTGATGAGGATTAGTTTTATCCTGCATATGCAAATGGCATTGATTAAGCCACAGATAGCACATCCCCTGCTTTAGTGTAGCATTCCTGCAGGTAATGTTCTCTTAAAGTACCGCAATGAAGCCTTGGGAGACAATGCTAATAGCCCAAAGATGAACTGTCGTTGTCATCATCGTCATTTGTAGCTCTTAGACAGAGGGCGCGGTGGCAAATTACAAAGACGTGTCATTGCACAACTGCTGTTTGTTTTTCCTGATCTGCATACTGATTACCCTGATATTAAACATACTTCTCTGTTCCCCACAATGCACTGGAGGCCTCTTGTTGTCCACAACTATACGGCGTTATCGTCTTCCCATGCCGGTGCTTTTTAATGTCCTAATCCCTCAGCATATTGCAGGAGATTATCTTTCTAAATTTAACTAGCCCCCTGAGACTGCTGAGATAGCAGCTGCTTTTTTTTGCCACTTGGAAGGTTTTCAACAAACAAACTAGCTCATTGCACATGGGAGATCATGCACACATGAGCTTTTTAAGACCTGTACCATCTCAGTAATGGCTTTTCCTCTGTTGCTCAATCAATTCAAACAGCCGAAATGTTTCAATCCAGGTTAGAAGTGTCTTTGGAGTGTTGTTGTTTCAAAAGCTGTTTTGTAGCATATGTGCCCTGCATGTTGTCGGTGTTCTGCAAAACAAAACTGGAGGAGTTGTAAAGGGCTGCCAATCCTGCTTCAATCCCACTGTGTCTGGCATTTAGTGGGGAGGTAGTCAATCTAAATTCCTCAGAGGTAAACTTTTAACTGGAACAAAAAAAACGGCCCCTTTCCTCAGGAAAAAAATATAGATTAATTGTGTTTATGCTTTAAGGAAACAAGATTTAATTAAGTCACATCGATTATATTTCTATAACCTAATTTGGCTAATTCTCTACATGGGCGATATTCCAAGAAAGAGACACACATGACTGCACTTCCAGCAGCTGTGTGTAAATCTCCACATGTATTTTCATCAAACAGAACACCAGCAGGATGACTTTGATGGCTTTTGAGGGAAAAGAAATTATTACCAGTTCATATTATCATAAGTTTCACTTCATAATTCATCATGTGGCAGGCAGGGCATAAATGGTAATACATTTAGGATGATTTCTTTCTGGGAGGCAAGTGGTCAGCAACCTTAATTGAGACTAATTTACTGATTATACAGTTGCTTTTAACCTTCAATTATCTGCTTCTGTCATTCCTCATAGCTTAATATGGTATATTGCCATCCAGAGTCATACCCCATAGACCACTTCATCTTTTCAACAGTGATAGACTACCATAAAGTAGTGTGTAATTGCAAATGGAACCAGAATGATACATATTACAAATAAAACTCCAAAAGGTGTGGTGTTCATTTGTAATTTGCTCCATTTAGCCAGATGTCCCAAAATAAGCCAAAATGAAATTGGACAACACCACACAACACAACAGATTCATACCAAATTAAGTTGGTATAAATATTTTTGCCCGGCATTGTAATTTACAACCATATAAAGTACAAATACTTGTTATTTTTAATTTATTTGTCATTATATTATAAATGGCATTATTACAAATAATGCATTCTGTAAATTGTCACTACTCTGTTTAGACTCATTTTAACTTGGAAGAAGCTTTCAGCAGCACAGATTGATTTCAGTGTTGAGTCTGCATATCTCTGCTGCATCAGAGTGAAAATAAGTGCATAAAATTCATTCATTTTCTCTAATTTCCCAGTATTATTCAGAACCCTGAGGAAAAGTTCTCAGCATCTCAGACAAAAAACAACCGGGACAGATTTGTCACCGTGCCTTCAATGATTCAAGTAATAAGTCGCTGTAACACCTGAACTGGAGTCATTAAATCACCTGATTTGCATGTGTTTAGACTCTAGGAGGACAATTTAATAAAACATGCTCAGGACTGATGTGAGCCCAGTACGTCCTGCTTTCATGTCGGACTGGGTCATTAGATATTTGTAAAACACTTTGACAATGTTTTACTCAAAGTTTACCAGGAGAAGAACTCACTTTTTTTAACGGAGCTACCAATTCTCATGTAAATTGAAGAATTTATTTTTGTAGTTTGACGTTTTTTATGCAACTTTTATTATTTTCAAAATGTACTGTCATTAATCAAAATTATATTAAAACATGCTGTAAACTGATTCAAACAAACCAATGTAAAAAATCTATAAAACAGTATGCTCTTCTGAATGAGTTTAGCCTTCAATAATGTGTGGATGATTGCAAACAACTTGTATTGTTAGCAGAGAATCTGCTAATGAGGCTGACTGAGTGACGATGCACATTATATGGTGTGCTTTGTGACATAACTTGGACTCCCCTAAATAACAAGGATAAACTATATACAAGTATACATGAAGCATGTACAACAACCTTTGCTTTTTTTTGTTTTTTTCTCCTTCGTCCGTCTGCATAGCATTCTTTGGTGCAGGCGAAAAAGCAGGTATTCCACTGCAAAATTTGTATTTAGATACTGTTGTGAATATGTAAAACAAACCAAAAACATTAATGGCAGTAACTGAGAAATGGACCAGCCATCATAACTGATGGAGCTGCAGAGATTCAAAGTTCACATGGGTGAATCTGTTAAAAGGACTACTACTGATTGTTCAACCAGAAATCTGGTCTTCTTGCAAGAAGAAAGCCATAAAAAGTATCATTTTCAGTTTTGTCAGAATTTGCTATGTAGGAAACACAGCAAACTTGAGGAGTTTGGTGCTCTGGTTAGATCTAAGGATAATAAAACTTTTTCACAATGAGGCAATACTTTGAGTCTGTGCTTGTAATATCATAACATAAAAATAAATTGAAGAGACTGTATAAAAGTTTCAGTTAGAAGAAAAATGTCAAATGTAAGATTTGTTATCTAAATCATCAGCCTGTGGAGTTTGATTACTGGTGATATATTGCGTTCCTATAAGCCCCTTGAAATGTTCTTCAAAAGTATTTTCTGGTTTTCTTTTTGATTGTGGACTCCTGTTGTTGGGTGTCATTGTCATTGGAGGGTCTTAAGCTGCAACAACGTTGCTGTGGAAAGTAGCATTCATTGAAATGAACAGACCAAAGTTTCACATCAGAACATCACATCATAACTACATGAGAAATGTTTCAAAAGTTGACCACATATTGTAGATCAATAGAATATAGAATATTTAGAGAATGTAGAATATTTCTCTGCATTAACATAAGCTTCACTTTAGCAAACCTCTGAACCTTTATTTTTCTATATTTCCATTAGCAGTGCAGTTATTGAATCGCTTTCTATAAGCTGAATGGCATATTGTCACACTCGATATCATTTTCCAGAGACTTTTGTATTCAACCCATTCACTTGCTGAAATTAACCACCTAAAAGCAGGCTACAAATGAGAACAAAATGTGGTGAATAGTTGTTTTCCTTTCTGAAGTCTGGTCCAGCAGAAATGGAAGTGAACTTCTCACAAAAGTCCATGAATGGGCCCTCCTTTGTGAGATTAATGAGGACTTGAATTCCTCTTTACCTGGATCAGTGTCGGTTTGTGCCTTTCTAAAACTGCTGTCATTATTCTCTATTTGGAGCTGAGCTATGTTCCACTTCAATGCACTCTCTGGTAATATAAGCTTTTTCATGGAGTGCATCTATTATGTGTTATCTGATAAAGATTTTACAGCGGCATATAGGGCTGCTCTGGCCCAGCCTCCTTTGTGTGCAGTAAAGCTAAAACTCAGACAAGTGAGTCATGTTGGAAGTGACAGCAGATATTTATCACTGCCACTGTTTATGGCACAGCCTGCGTGAGCACTTTTTCTTACTTTTTCTGTCAATCCGGAAGCCTAAGTGGGAGAGTTAAGCACTAATAAGACATCCTTGGCGTTTGCTTTGCACACTCCGAGCTCCTTCTCTGTCAGATGAAGGCAGAGATGTGAGGTTGTCCTGAAGAGTCTCTGCAGTGATCGCTGGGTGGAAATTAAAGCCAATCGCTTAAATAAGTAAAAACAACCTCCACCCGCCGACTGGCTAGATGTGCAGCAGTGTTGTAGTGTGCCCCGAGCAATATTTTAATGCGTGAGAATCAAAAACATTTACAGGTTTTGCATCATGTATGCCCAGCAGAGGGAATTGGGTTGCTGCTTTATACTGGCGAGCACTCATTTTCAAAATTGGGGCTTGCTCTCATATCAGGATGCCTTTTTCTTTCCCCTTCCAGAAACATGGTGAATTATTAAATATTAAACAGTCTAAGGAGAGAAAATGTCATTTGTGTCTTGACTCAATTTGAACAAATTTTCAGATGTGAGAAAAGAGAAATTTCTCCTGCAGTGTTTTGTTGTTGTTTTTTTTATTTTTAAAGCTTGATCTTCATTCTCTTCATTTTATTTATTTATACTCCAAGCAACGAAATGTATAAAATTTGACACAACCTGCTGAAAAATGAGACTCAGAAAGATCCATTTCTTTTGATTTTTGCAATAAACTAACACAAAGTAAAACATAATTGTGAAGTTAAATTATACTTGTTGATTTTCTTCTGCAAATAAAACAAATCCAAGAACTAAGACATTCCTTATTAGCTTGCCTCAATAAAAACTTTGTAGAATCAACTGTGCAGATGGTGTGTTCATCTGCACACCAAAAAAATTACATATGTAATTTTGTTTTACTTTGTTGCCTACTGCAGGATTGCACAGTTGGTAGCGCCCAGTTCAGATCCTGGCTTGTGGTCTTTCTGCATGGAGTTTGAATGTTCTCCCTGTGCGTGCGTGGGTTCTCTCTGGGTACACCGCCTTCCTTCCACAGTTCAAAAACCTGACTGTTGGGTTAATTGGCTTCTCTAAACTTGTCCTTGGGACTGCGCATGTGCACAGTTGCTTGTCCTGCCTGCCTCTATGTTGCCCTGCAATGGACTAGCTACCTTTCTAGGGTGTACCCTGTCTCTCGTATGATGACTGCTGGAGATAGGCACCAGCCCCCCTCATGTCCCTGCAAGGATAAGCGAGTGAGATAATAGGTGAATGGATGGATGCTTACTTGGCTTGAAGAAATTCTAAAAACAACTTCCATTATGTCTTCCTTCTCACCACTCTAAACCAAATTTGTAGCTAAACTGTCAGCAGATTCTTCCACCCGAGCTGTGGATCGCTGTAGCTCCTCTAGAGTTTCTATGGCTTTCTTGGCTGTTTATCTCATTGATTCTCTCCTTGCTTGGCTTACCAGTTAATATGGACAGCCATATCCTGATAGATTTGCAGTATTTGTTAGGAGTTGTATACAGGTTTTTTAAACAAACGAAGTGCATGTAACACTGCAAAACATTAGGAGGACTGATTCTTGGAAGATGGTGAAATTGCTTTTCACTTTCAGCCAAGGATTGAAACAATACCACCTGCACATTTATGTGCTGATGGCTCAGGTTCTCTCTTAGTTGGTGAATTGTTTGCTTTCAGTGCACTTTCAGTTTCAACACTCATGCATGTATCATCAAAGTAACCCGGCTGTCAAAATGTTGACGTGCTACTTCTTTCCTCCGTCACGGACGTCTCTTAAGATGATCAATTACATCCATGCGACTCAATTATAGCAGCACATTTCCATTTTCCAGTGAATGGGACTCTGTATTATTCAGCTGCTAATATAACTCCGCATAGCCGCTAATGTCTGATGGGATTTTTTTCTTTTTTCTGCTGGACACTTTCTTGCACTTTCAGTCAGCTCTAAGGTAAAAAGGGCCAACACTGGTCATTTTATCTGTTCTTCTTGTTTCCTGTTAGTTGCATTAGCATGCCCACAGGGGTTTCTTTTGGCACATTAAAACAGATTTGGGTTAATAATTGATGCTGCAATTTATGGACTCTAGTGCCTGAGGTTCAATTGTAAGCTTCCACTTAAAAGCAAAGCATGCCTCTCGGTCCTGCCTCTGCCTTAGAGTGCCAAGATTTATAACTTTAGACTCACGGTACGCAATTTATCGAACAGGAGTGCTCAATGAAGAAAAAGGCAGAAGTGTTGTTTTTCACGCAACAATCATTTGAATTATGTTCCAGTTTTGGATTTCCCATTCACAACTCAGCTCAAGATAATGAATAAGAATCACCGATGTATGCTTAATGAGCTGATAATTTATTTGTGTTTGTACAAAATGCTCATCCTTCTTTTGATGAGGAGACACCGCTTTAAATTGATGAATAATATTAGCAGCCTGTTTGATGTTGTGTGCAAAGATCTATATGATGTTAATCAATAGTATTGCTTTGGGTGATCACAGGCTGCTATGTATGCACAGGCATTAGGCTTAGCTTTAATTAAAATTCAGCAAAGAGGCTGTCAGGAATTACATGACTCATAATGTTTGCCTGTGATAGCCCTTCGTCTGCACCGTATAGAATTGAGAGTTATGTTTTTCCTGTAAATGAGTCAACACAGTGCCTCAATGTTCCCTTTAATGTCTCTGTGATTAGTTTTTCTAATTTGACTGTAAAGGCCTGCTTAGATAAAAATTCAAGGCAGCTGTACTATTTTAGCAACAGTGGGAGTTTGTCTTTGACAGAACATCAGTGTTAGTCTGCTGGATAGATGTTGCATAGATAAAAAGAGCTATCAGTGTGATGAATATTTTAAATATTCTGATGAAACTTTGAATGCCACTGAATAAGAATCAATCACTCAAGTTTACTTGTATAGCACATTTCAGCAACAAGTCACTTCAAAGTGATTTACATCATAAAAGCACAAAAACATAATGCAGTCATAGAATGCGCCAAAGGTTTTATTTACTCTTTTTTTCCTTATACATTTCTAAGATTCTTAAACAAAAAAAGCAAATGAGACTTCCTTGCTCTTAACTCAACCTAAATTAAAATAAATAAATTTTCTCTTTTAGTGTTGCAAAAGAAGACTTTACATTTTTCACACGCAATTCCTAAGAAAAGAAAGGTGTCCCAGAGCATCTGAAATGATATTAAGAAAACATATGGCAATTCAGAGGCTGCGAAACAATCAATAATTATCTTGTTTCAGCAGTTTGCAACATCATGAAAAAGTTTCAAAGCCATATTTAAACGGAGATTATTCCAGATCATGCCATTCAATAACAGAAGTCAGTGCAGTTTGTGTGGACTGTGGGAAACACACACACACACACACACACACACACACACACACACACACACACACACACACACACACACACACACACACACACACACACACACACACACACACACACACACACACACACACAATGAAAGAGACATGAAGCCCGTCAGGCTGACCTGAAGCAATGTGAGTGGTAGTTTTCCACCTGTTCCACTTGATGCACTCTGAACCCGACAAGACTCGGTGGATGTAAACCGGGCACGACACCTTTGCTGAAAGAAAGGCTACTACTTTGTGTAAAATATTTTAACAGAATACAAGCATCTGTATTTCTGAGGAAATGTTTTACAGAGAATGTTGAGGCTTAATGATTACTCTGCATGTTATAACACCATGGGCTTTGAGTTTTCCACTTGAGTTTTTCGTTTTGTGCTCATTTTTTAGCCACTTATTGCGTCCAGAAAAGTTATGTGTTGCGTTTCATGATCTATCCTCAGCTACTGTATTTTTTGACAGTTTTGTTCCTGTTATTTCTACCGACATTAGGCTTGCATTTTGGTCCTCCACCATAATCAATAAAACCTGTAGGAAATTTTATCAGTTTACGGGGTTTGTTTTTGTGCCTCTGGAACGGAAGAAACTGGATGTTTTGAAGAAGTAATGAGCTCAAAAGATTGAGGCAATTCATCAAACATTTAATGCCTTTGTAAATGCAAGATGAAGAGTTGGTTAAAGTTCTTAGATTTATCAACAAAAGAATTGCTAAAAATGTATTTAATTGAAAAAAAATGTCAGTGTTTAAATTTATTGACATTATACTGTATATCTCGTCTACAAACAACTTCTTACTATTGCAAGTTGAGGTACAGTATGATAAAGAGAAACATATGAAAGAAAACAAAGCTCAAATATGAGTGAAAGTTGCATAGCTAAAATTGAAAAATGCAATGTAAATAAATAATCAAACTCATAAGTTAAAAGCTGGTTAACACGTATGTCTTAATTAAAAATGTTAAATGTCTGGGGTCACTTCTGATTAGAAGGGATGGTGATCATCATCTCTAGATCTTTATTTAGAGGGAGAGACTTGCAGTAGCAGCTGAGATGTTGAGATGTCTAATTAGGCCGTAATGTTTCAATAAATCACTTGAGTATTTTGAACTTCTTTTAATGTTTTTTAACTTCAGTTGAATCCCGAACAACAGATGGCCAGTGTAGAAAGGCCAGTGTTGGAGTGATAGTCTCCTACCAGGTGAGCTGCTGCATTTTGCACCATTTGAAGGAATGACTGACAGTGCAAAGCATTGCAATAATCTAAATGACATTTTGACAGTTTTGAAGAAAAGGATTTACCTTTGATAGAATTGACAGATGACTGACGAACAGCTGAGCTTATTTTTTCATCCACCATAAAGGATTGTCAAGGAAAAAGTTAAAATATGCAGCAAAAGGTCACTTTACAAAGAAACTTGACTTGAAGACTCTGTTGTGTAACACTGATATAGAGGATGCTCACGGTTGTTCATAATGTTCTTCATTTAATGAAGAATCATCTACAGGGATTCCAGAGTAGCAGCTAACTCCCATCGAAACTCTGTACAGTGGTTAAGACCAAAATTATTCAAAGGCCTAGTAGTTTTACATTTAAAATCATTTCCATACAATTCTATTTATTTTTGAAAAAAAAAAAACAGTTTTTAACATTGCATGCTGAAATATATTTATGTTTCTCTTTGATACATTTTTCACATTTCAGGAACCAAACTGTTCTTTACAACCCTGATTAGAACAGGGATGATGTTTTCATAATGTATTTCTGGGGACTAGCATCTTCGAGGTAGGAAGGCCATTTACACCCGTCTCCTGCTGATATGCCTTGTACAATCAGATCCTCTCAAATCTCTGGAAATACTAGCAACATAGCTCAACTTTATTTTAAGCAAATCAGATACACTCTTCTTGATGTTAGGTAGGCACTCCAGGGATTAAATGTTGAAATTGAATCAAAAGGTAGATAACAAAGTCTTCATCTATGATTGTTCGCTGTTATGCAACCATGTGATTGTAAAATTCTCTTTTTGTACGTTTCCTCCTCGTCAATGTTTTTTTTTCAGTTGAATTCTACAATAACTGTCACAGTAAATTTAAAATACAAAAATAAAACCTTCTACAACAGAAACACCAGACAATTTGACAGGCTTGCGTCGCATGAAGATACAAAAGCGTTTTAATTTACCAGCAGATTGCTCGGATGAAGTGTGTAGATCGAATATTTACAGGCTGTGACCACTTACAAAGGCTTTGCAACCAGGCAACAGTATCCGACCTGTGACTCGAAGAAGCTGGACAAACTAATAGAAAAAGTCAGATTGTTTGTTGGGGGATGCTTTGGTGCTGACAATAGAAAAAAAACAAACTGTGTTGAACAAGCTGCTCAGCAGGATGAACAACACCACCTAACAGACGATCTTCAGAATATAAAAATAAACCTACAATTCACATGCAATGTAAGATTTATTTTTTTTTTACCCCTGCCGCAGCAAGCAGTGTTACATTTTGCTCATCTCAGCCTCCAGGTATAACCTTGTACAGCAATGTTCTGTGCACAGGGCAGCACATCTCTTTTGATGAAATCTACCTGCCTTGATTTTAATTTTTTTTGCTTCATTCTTTGCAACAAAAAAGTGTGGGGTATTTTTTTACTTTACAGATTTATATTTGATTGAGATCTTCCAATTTATTAGTCATGCAATTGTGTAAATTATGAAATTGTTGCATGCATATATTATAAAACTTTATCCTATCAACCCTTTGTCCCTATGGTTCCTGATCATATGCATGCTGAATTCTGTGACGCGCTGCTTAGCACTGAAAAACATTGCATGAAAAACTGAATATCACAATTTTAATTTTAGCGTTTCAGTATGAATAGCCTAGCAAGTTGGTGGAGTTTTTGTCTTTGTTAATGTTCCTATAATTATGCAGCTCTATGCCACTGAAGAGAGTTCTGAAAACCTGCCAGTATCTTTGTTGAATTCACGGCAAGGTGAGCAGCGGTGGCTGTAGACTGTTTGAAATAACTACAAGAAGAAATAATTTACAACACTTGAAATTGGAAAATGAATAGTTTTTTGCACAACAGCCATGACTCATAACATAACAACAAAGCGATAAATTTTTCAGCTTTTCTAGCACAGGGTATTTCTTTCTCAGACAAATTAATAAGCGAGAGGATGATTCATTCCCATTAGATCAGAATCTAAAGCAGGAAGCATTGAGAAATGCACCTGCTTTCAGTCCCCCCAAAAAGAAGGATTGCTGCCATTCCCTGCTCCATTTTAATTTCCTGTTTATTTCGCCCTCTGAAGCTTTGGGAACCCTGAAAGGATTTAAATGCCCTTCAGTCTCCACGTCTTTCTTCCATTGCCTTTGATTTATAGATTTGATTTTCAGCTTGAAAGCAGGGGGGGAGAAATTCCAAAAGAAGAGGAAAAAAAAAACACCATCGTGACATGGAGGAGCTTAAAGTGAGCAGAGAGGTGGGGAAATAGGAATGATATAAAACAACCCATTGCTGGCTCCTGGAAAGAAATATGAGGAAATGTTGCAAAGCATGAAACAAAACGTGATATGCGGCAAATGAACTGGGCTCTATTCTATCCCAGAGCAGCCATAAGAAGTCCCATTCTGCTTTGTCTGTATTGTGGTGTGCCCTGTGCTGACAGCACTCACTTTCACTTGACACTGTTGGGCGCCCATTAAATGCTACAAAACACAATCACCCCTCCCCGCAAACTCTGTAAACACGGTGTGCTCGCTGTTACTTTCTTTCAGGAAATGTGATTCCTCAGCCGTAGATGACACTGCGGTGTGAGCAGCCTGACTTGGCGGTGACTCTTCTCATCTTCAGGCTGTATCTAAAACGAGCCATGACTAATGCACATCAGTGGGTAGCTGTGTGTGAACACACACACACACTCACACTCACATATATTTATATACATATTAATCCATATATTTGAAATAAATTCATCATTTACTGTATTATACTCTCACTAAAGAGAAAAACCTAGCTCTGACATGAGTCAACATAATCATTAACCCCACAAAAGAGGCACTCTTAACAGTTTCTTTAAAATCTTTCTGTTTCAAGCTATCCCAAAGACTAGGTACTTTAATTAATAATAACTTTGTTACTAAACAAACCAAAGTTGTTCATGGCATCATGCAAAATGAGAAAATCCAGTGAAAGCAATATCCAGAGCCTCTTGATATAGAACTGCAACAAAGAGTGGCATCTTGGAGTCACCATGGGTCAATAAGAAGCCACTCTTTTAAATCCTAGTAGCCATCTTTACCAGAGATGCCGATGAATGTGGAACGCACTGTTCTGAGATCAGCTGGGATGGTTACAGAAGGTTTCCAGTGGACTGACTGGGGAGCAGGCCTGGGGACACATCTGCTTTTGTGACTAACAGCTCCAGCCACAGTGGTCCTGTGGGACCTCTGGCCTACTGGGACGTTAAGGGGGAAAAGGCTGGGGCAAAGTGACAGGAGGGATCCTTGATGGCACGTATCTTCCTGAGCACTTAAACCCGAGGGATTACCGTCAGACTGCACTCTTCGCTTCGGTCAGAATGGGGGAACAGTTTAACTTGAACCGCTTTTAATTGTGTCCTGCCTCCAGCTAAAGTAGGTGACATAAGGCTCAGGAGGCAGTCTCTAATCAAGCTTATAGCTTTTCCAGAAAGGCAGTGATTTATCGTTCCACCTTCTGTGATATCCATGTGCAGTAATTGCTGTGCCGTTAATTTCCGCCTAATGAGTGAGGGAAATTAATTCATGTTCCTGATGAATTGCGAGGCGACAAGTGCTCGCACTAAACACATTCTTTTTCAAAATGCAGGCGCGTGTACCTTTGTGCTCAATTTCTTAACTCTGGAGGAAAACTGCAGGGGCACTTGTCTGAAATAAGCAGCCCTGTCCTCCACCGCACCGCAACTCCATATGGTAATGAGCTGTGCAAGATGAAAAAAATATGTTTTCCCCCAGCTTATTTGACAAGCAAGGGCGTAATCTACTCATACAGTTTTAATGACGACAACAGCAGCGCTTTTTCAAATGCTCAGAGCTCACATGAAATATGGAACAATGGTCTTGATTGTCCAATATTTACGGCTGGCTTTTAAGAAAAGTAGAATAATTTCACGAGGGGCTTGAGCAGAACAAATGCGTTGAACACAAAGTGGTTGTGGAGTGACCAGGCAACAAAAGCATAAATCAAAATGAGCAACAAATTAGCAGGCTTGCCAACCACAGAGAAAGGATTTATGAGGTTATGTCTATCTGCAGAGAATATTGTGTTCATTAACTAGAATGTTTTAATCCAATGAAATTGGCTCATTCTGACATGCTGACATTTAAAACTTGTCATGGTTTGTAAATAAAAGAAGACTGAACTGACAGAGGGGAAGAGGAAAGGTTTGTGGGGAGGGTGGGGAGGGGGGTTAAGCACAAAGAAAAAGTTACATTTCATTTGAAGTCACAGTGTGTAGTCAAAAAAATAAATAAAGCCTTTTATTACTGGACAATGTTTACTGTGGGAACAGCTTCCCACAATCCCATTGTTGAATAGAAATGGAAATCATAGATCAAATCAGTTGAGCTGGACACGTTTTTCCTGAGAAAGCATCTTGATTTGTTATAAAAGTGAAGGTTTTATCTTTTGTTATGTTTCTGATTTGTTTGGAAGGAACAACTGTGACGTCCGAGGAAAAAGGATGGAATGATCCCTGCCATATTTCAATAGCAGAAACGAAAAACAAGATTGTCTCAATTTGAGGAAAAAACATGTGACCACAACACAAGGATTTATTAGTAGTTATTAGTTTTCTGTCACTCAGAAGTTGTTTCATGGAGTTTTACTAACAAATGGGTCATCCTCTCACAGTTATAGGCTTCCTTGTTGAAAGTTTGATGAGAAGATCAATGTCAAATATTCATGCTTAACACTGAAAGCTAAATTAAAGCTTTTTCTCAGAACCTTCCACTTTTCTTATTTGATCCCCTCCAGTAAAGCTTCAGCAGAGAATACAGACAGCAATCAATGTCAGGCTTAGACGGTTTAGCTTTAACCCTTTCCTCCTATGATGATTTATCAAACATTCCAAATTATTCCGGCTGAAAAAATGTTTAACACATCTCAGACTGTGTAATTAACACACAGGAATGGGGTTTGTTCATGTATTTGCAGAGAAATGGCCCCAACCGAAGCAGTTATCCTTCAGGAAAATCCAATAAATGTGTCCTTCAGCTGGCAGAAGCCGGTTCGTCGCTGCATGTTTATTAACTCCTTGGCTGAGGTGGCTTACATAATTACTAGAAATATAAAAATCCTCAGGTTTCACTATACCACTCAGAGGAACTGTTTCCTTGTTGATTTTGCTGCAACAAATAATAAAAAAAAAAAATGTTTTGACTAAAAAAAAAATATTCTCATTATTATTTATATACCTTTGTACGCTATCAAATTGGGTCTTTCTGTAGTGAATCGCCACCTACCCAGAAACACCATTCTCTTATTCTGGTAATAAGCTAATGTAAAGATGTTTTTATAGGTTATGGTTGCCTGGCAACCTTGCCTTATTAGGTCTCTAGAAAGCTTCTTCACACAGAAAGACATTGCCCTGAACCCAAAATACCTATAGCTCGCTGTCTTTACACTTTGTTAATGATGGTCAATAATTAGTCTGAATTATTAATTCAGTTTTTTTTTCTTCTCTGAACTCTGCCACGTGCTAAAATGCTCAGAGGTCTGAATGTACTGCATTGATTAGAGTAAATAACACCTTTCTACTCTTATGAACTACTCAAATCACTATTGATCTACACCTACACCTATTCATTCATACCTGAAGTTGTATGCAACTTTTCATTCCTTGTATTGCCCAATATTGCTTGTGATATGTGAAGGGGGGAAAGCTGACACTCAAATCTTTTCAATTTTTAGGCAACAACTCTTTTAAACTATGCTTCAAAGCTTAGAGTCTTATGTACTGTATGCAGTGCTGTGGAGGAAAAAGTGAGAATAGACACAATAATCCCATTATAGAGAATTACTAAAGGTGAAACCTCCTATAAGCAGAACCTAACTATAAGACAAAGACATCTGAATGAGAGAACGTTAGCCTGAGGGCCTGAGCACCTATAGTCTCAGAACAAATGTCTTAGTGTCTTGGATCATTAAAAAGGACACATAAAAAATTTTTTAAGAGATGTTTGCTCAGCACTCCACTGCAAAAACACTGAGTAGGAAAAAACAAGACCCAAAGCCTGAAAGACTTGCATCAGTCTTTAACTGTGCTAATTGGGGGAGGGATTGTAACTCCTGCATCAGGCTTTTCTGCTTCACCTATTCCACAGATCAACGCTCCAAACACCACATGTCCAGCTGTTATGGCCCTTGGCATTATTTAGTTGAGAAGTGTATTTGGAATATTGGACATTTTTACCCATATTTACTCTAAAGAAGTGTTGAAAAGTTAGGTTTAACTGATCTGATCACATCTTTTGATGTGATCAGAAATCTTCCCTTACAGCCATAACAACTTTTCAAAGACATTTAGGCATCAATAAACATCTTTATGTCATGATTCTTTTACCTTTCACTTCTCAGCCGTGTTTACGTGCTCTTTCGATGTAAGGCCAAGTTCAAAGTCTTCTTTATGTCTTCTCAGTAACATTTTGCCTGAGGGGAGTAGAGCTTTTCAAACAAGTTGGACTTGGAGGGTTGCGGGAAAAGCGTAACAAAATCCCCACATGACCTTTCAAATAATGTGTCATTTTGATAAATGTGAAAGTAGAGCATTTTTAAAAAATGCATTGCAGAATGTCGTAATGCAAATCTACTGGAGTCAGATTTTGACACCTGCAAATAGCATGCTCTAGGAGTGCAGGGGGCGCTGTTGAAGACCTTTTTTTTTTTTTCTCCGAAGAGTTTTTGCGACGCTAGTGGTTCGTATTTTTTCCACAGTAGGCAGACAGGAAGGAGGTTAAGGAGACGGGGGAAGACATGCAGTAAAGGTTGTCGGGACCGGGAGTCGAACCCGCGACGTCCGCGTTGAGGACTAAGGCCTCCAAACGTGGGGCGTGCTAACCCCCTGCGCCACCACAGCACGCCCCTGACCTTCTTTAACTGTGTGGTGATATCAGTCAATTTCTTGTGTTTTCTTTTAGAGCAGCAGCTTATCAACAACTGAGAGGAAGCAGATAAACTCATGATGAAGGTCAACTCTGTCGTGGGACATGAAACTGCTGCATTCCTTTAGAGCTCCTAAAGTGACTGACTGCTGCATCCTAAGTGCACATAGAAGCGATATTGCAGATCCTTCCTGCAAGGAGCTGCGGCACTTTATAGCCATGATTGCGCTCAACAAGATCATTTGATGTTCTTGTTGAGCACAATTATATACTTGCTCTTTGAACAGTTTTGTTCAATACTTATAAGTAGTTTTTGTATGCAGAAATAAACAGGCATATGTAGTAATTTTTTAAAAATTATACGACTCAGTGGCACATTTCCTTGAATCTATTTTATTTTTTAGTAACTACACTGCATTTTCTCACACATTTAATTTATCCTTAATGTACAGTCTTTCTTACTTTCTGTGTTTGTGTTTATATTTTTACCTTGGTGTTAATCTACTTGCTTTGACTTGTCTGTCACTTTGCTGCAAGTAAGTCTCAATTTCCCCACTAAGGGATGTTGTGGAAAAAAAATAATTGCCAAGCAGTGTCAGGTGAAAATCAATTGGAAGATTATTGAAAGATTGGAAGGTTATCCAGCTTTCCTGTCACATTTCTATATGCCTACGCAAGACACTTAACCCCAAGATGCCAACCAATCTGGGTATTGGTGTACCAATGTGTGTTTGTGAGGGTGAATGTGAGGAAAAGCACTTTGATAATCAGTATGACTGGAAAGTTGCAATAGAAATTCAGTAATTTTTTCTTATCTGTAACAAGTAGATTTCAGTTGATTAATGGGATTTTTTTTCTTCTAAAATTTTAGTAGACTGTTAGATTTTTCAAGTTGATTCAATAAAAATAGATCTGTTCATTAATCAAATAAATTTTACTGACAAGTTAAATCAATTTACATCTTGATGATCAATAAAATTGAGTTTTTAATCTTCACTACATGGCTCTACTGCTTATGTTGTTCACATTTCTCTAACAAGACAGTAAGTAACTTGATTGAACACTAAAATTTACTTCTAGAAGAAACAAAACTCCATTTGGAGAAATGATGAACGTAAAATGATTTGTTTCATGACATAACAGTGGTGAATGCAAGTTACCTTATGACCAACTAATAGAAGCAAGGTAGCAGTACAGTCGAAATTTTCACAGAACCAGAATCCTTTATAAGAACTAAAAGATTCATAGCTGACTTGAAAATGTGCTACTCCACCTGCCAAAAGGTGTGTTGGTGGCAATCATTCATTTTATTACAGAATGGCTATTTCCGATGGAAATATATTTATTTATTCAAGCCTGCACGCTTTTTATAGATTACCTTCTTCTTTTCTCCCTTCACCCAGGACCATCATATAATCCCCATCTACACAGAAACAAGCCTAAGGAGGGGCTGCAGTGAGTCATTCACCAAGACTTGGGATAAAGTCTCCTCTATCACACCGAATCGGAAAAATACAAAAGATGCAAGAAAAAAAAATCCCAGCAGCAGAAACCACCCCTAATTAGCAGCCACATGGGGAAAGGTGTTTGCTTTCACAGTTAAATTTGTGGTTAGAGTCCTTCTGGCTAACCAACACGGCTGCACCTACTTATTATGTGTGTCCTGTGAAGCATGAAGTTAGTCATCAGTCCAAACAGCCAGCCACCTAGAAAGGGTATCTGGAACATTCCAAGACTGTGTGGGTGGGAGTTCAGCACCTTTGGTTCCTTTGCTGTCACATCTCATACCTCTGATCATTATTACTGCCACCCTGGCTCCCAGCCTGAAGCTGGCACTTGTGATATCTGTGATAAAGAAGCAGTTATGGCTGTCTCGGAGCCAACATTTTTCTTTGAATTTCCCATTTTAAGCCCCTGCATGTTCGTAAGGTGTCATATTTGTATAAACTATTATCTATGCAGACCGCGTGGCCTTTAACTCATGACTTTCAAAGGTAAGAGGAAAAATATTTCCCCGATTACCCTGCTGTGCACTGCTGTTATGTATTCCAGTGGTCACTTGTCCATTATCTGTATATCTTTCACATTTCACAGTGTGAATGGGCACTCGGCTCAGAGAGACAGCTTTACAGAGACATAATTAGAAGGGAGAAGCTATGACAGATGGATTACAGTTGTAACTGAGAGTGTGGAGAGTCTATCGTCCTCACTGCAAAGCACCTGCTTTGTCTTCAGCATAAACAGCAGATGAGGTAGGAATTTGTCTTCTCATGCAGAATGCCTGTAGAATTACAATATAACCTCCCCCCCCTTTACTCCTCGCCAGCCGTGACGCTGCTCACATTGATAAAGAAAAAAACTTGTATGATTTTATTATTCCGTAGCAGATGGTAGAAAGAAAGACACGAGGTCTTGTCTGCTCGGTGACCTTCATGTTGCTAATCTAACACTGCCCCTACATTGATCCAGCGTTAACCCCTTTGCCCGAACAGAATATGCATGACTCTGAGCAGGCTGGTGGCCCCCGCATGCTTTCGAACAAATCACCCCGACATGCAATTACCGCCTGCTCCAGAGTTATTTCTTTCCCGGTCATATGGCCACCCTTTCATCTGGCTCTGGAAATTAAACAGGTTTCCGGGTTAATTAATTTGACAGACAGAGCCCATTGTGCCAAGTGTCAGCCCAAAAGAAAACCTTATTGCCTCTTGTCCTGATGGTTGACTTTTTTATTGTTCTTTGATTCGTGCTTCTTTAATGGATCACGCAGTGGCAGCCCGGTAATTGATTTAAAAAAGACAGCATCGAGCACACATTTTAGCGAACGCTTCAAACAAAAGCTCTGTCTGCTTTCTAAGAGCCTATAATTTATCTGGCGGGCTGCGTTTCAGTGTTTCCACCTTCAGCATCTGCAAATCTTGAGTGTGTTTTTGTTGTTTGGTCAGCTGTGTGAAAATAAACCTCCTGCAGGATTCGTCCTCACACTTCCCTGAGACCTGCCTCCCTGTCCTTCTGCATGAGGTGAAATTGAATTTATCTGAATATCTGCGAACACACGCATGACACACTGTCTACACAAAAGTGAGGTGGGAGAGTGTTAGAAGATCCAAACCGAAGTGTAATCTCAGTCTAAATCACGCGGTCTCCCAGGGGGAAAAACCCTTCTTCCCAGGGTTAGTCAGTGAATTAAATCATGGTGAGGGCCCCATTTTTCAAAAGTAACCTTTCCGTTGACAGAATAAGTGGGAGTCGGCCTCTTACTGCACAGTCCGAGGAGTGAAATTAGTGTCGTGCATTGCGACGCCGTTCTCTCAGGGTGTCATTTGTGGAATCTGTTGCTGCATTTTTTCTGCCCTGCCTGTCTCTATCAGCGTGCTCGCGGTGGAGGTGGCCATCTGCCTCACTCCTCGATTATATCCCTGATTCCTCCCTTCAGCGTTCTTCTTCTGAGCAGTTCCCACACCTTTAATGTATTTCTGATCTCACGAATGTGCACAAAATCTACATCCAAAAGCACCTTATCATGCCTGAGGCTGCACATGCACGATTAGCCTGTTGAAAAATATCCATGTACCAAGTGTGGCTAATGGAGATAAATACACTACTTGGCAGGATTAGTCTTGAATTAGTTTCTATTCAATTGGATTAATTAGAAAATGTGTCCATTCAGGGCTAGTCGTGTCATCAGGACAAGTTTCAGTTACAGCAACATCACTTGTTCTAATCTTTTAATTAAACAAAACAAAACAAACAAAAAAACTAATGAAACAAACATTTTCATAAAGAGGGATTCTATTCCTTGTAATCATTTTTGTGATACACCAATTCATAGTGACCGCTTTTAACCTGACCTAAATTCCCAGTCTGTAGAGAATTAAAAAGATGGAACCCAGAACAAATGTGAATATAATGTAATGTTGATAGCAGCAGATCAGACAGGCAACAAGGTTCATCACTTGATGAAATGCCTACTTTGGAAGGTCAGGAGTTTAAGCCGCCTTTTGTAAGTGCAGAATTGCAAAGTCTGTTGGTCTTTCATTTTCTGGAACCTAATTAAACCCTTTAGAAAATGAATACATCTATATTTCTTATATTAACTGGCCATTATGTGCAGCTCAAACAAGTATGAACAAAATCTAAATATTTTAACTTCATATACAGTGGTATGTAAAAACATTCTTACATGTACATGCATAAAGTAGCATATAATTGGGAAATGTTAGAAGAGTTTTCAAAAATATTCACATAAAAATATGGAAAGTGTATTATTCTAATAATCAGTTTAAATTTTTTTAAACATTTTGTTTATCATATTATGGAATTGGATTCTAGTTCTCAATTTTTTTCAAAAGTGTCCAATTATTTATAACTGTGTTATATACTTCTTAATCAATCTTTTTACAATGATACTGATGTCATGTTTTAACACCTGCCGCCTTGTAAATATAACTGTGTGTTGTAGCTGGTTTAAAAGTGGTCAGTTACTAAAGTTACTTGGAACTGAAAGCTTAAACATAACTATTGCACTTACCAAGTATATAATTAGCACTTTCTCACATAACCCACTGAGCATGTACTCATTAGCAGAGCCTAACATTGATTATTGTTGCCATTCTGCATATTAGATTTACTTTGAATAGCAAGAAGAAAGTACCTTTTTTAATTATTGCTTCAAATTGCCAAGTGAGTCCCTGGCTAATGCAAATTATCATAATCTGCTTTTGGTAAAACAACCATCTGTGCAATTAAATAGTTTGTTGATGGCAGTGTTCTGTCAGTGGGATGCGAGGCTTCCTTGCTCCTGGAGGTGTGGTTTGTTATTATCAGTGAGTGTGCCAACACCATGATGCATGTGTGCACAGAGGATAAGAAAAGTCTCTATGCCTCTGTTGAAATGCCAGGTTTTGGTGGTGAAAAAAATGATGACATGATAACTTATTTAGAACTTTCTCCTTTTTATCCTGTACAATTCAACCAAAAAACAAACAATTCTACTACAAGGGAAAATGTCAGGTATGGACACATACCTGGAAACCTATCCATCCATCCATCCGTCCATTCATCCGTGCATCTGCCCATCCGCTTATCTTTGCAGGGTCACCAAGGGGCTGATATGTCCAGAAGACATCCATCACAGTGTAACACAGAGACACACTGCCAAACATCATACCCACATTGTCATTTGGCGGTGGAAGCAGCATGGTCTGGGATTATATCCACAATGAAATACAAGTTAAAACATTAATCTTTGATAAAAATAAAAAATAAAAAAAACCTTCAAGTTTTTGCTAGTGAAGATTAATTTTAGTTTTCAGCAAAACACTGAGTCCAAGTATACCCCCAAATCAACAAAAGAATAAATACATGAGAAAAAAAAAAGCCTGGAAGGGAGTAGCCTGGCCATTACCTTCCTGTGGAATACCACTTGAAAAGAAAAAAAAAATCTGGCTTCCATCACAGTCTGTGCTTTCTCCCCTTGACTCGGATTGTCTCTGGTTGATTTTTGACCAGGCCAATCAGCGAACACAAGGTGAAGTTGTGACCAATGACATTGATTTTCTGCGATGTTTTAAAATTGTAGTCTGACTGGAGTTTTAACAATGGCAGTGGCGGAAGTAAACAAAGCCATTCAGTTCGCATTGGCCATGCTACCAAATATTAAATTAACTTCAACTTTGTTCAGCTTGGAACTTCTCCATTTGCAGTGGAGAATGGTTGTTTCCAGCGCGGGCAATCTCTGGTAAGTTTCTTACTGTTTGTCTTGGGCAAACTGTACCAACTGAATAAAATTTAAAACCTCAACACAGTTCATGCCTCGGTGAAGCAATCATTTCTCAACAGCTGAGAGTACAGACCCTGTGAACGAGCAATGTGTAGTACAAGGAACTGGTTTTTACCAGGCTAGGAATGGGCTAGAGTTCAAAACTAAACCCAAACCTGAAAAAAACTGGTTAAGCACTTACAAATAAGTAGGATGCTCATTAAAAACCTTATAAAGATGCTGAATATGTTTTGAAAAAGTACCTTTATTGATTTCTCTTTGTTTTCAAGTTGGACTGTACAAAATGTTTGCCTCATTAAAGGTGAAAACTTTGTTAAAATGATACACAATGGTCTCGTTTTTTACACCACAAAAAAAAAAAAAAACTGGCATTTGAACAGAGGCTTGTAGAGTTTTTATCTCCACTGGGTGCATGTGTGTATTGGAGGGGTGTAGGTTGCAAAGGAGAGTCTTCAGAAGAAGGGTTGCCTGGGAGACCAGCCTGGAACCCCTCTTTCTCCTTCCTCCCTGTTTTAAAGGTGCATCAGTAATTAATCCAAAACTATTTCAGGAAAGGCACGTTCCTGTGAGTGGGGTGAAGCCCTTCATAAAACCTGCCGCTTCTCTGTGTTTCCTTAATGCCACCAATCTCGATTCCAAGCCTGCCATTGTCAACATCAAAAGAAAGGAAATGCTGAGGTTTTTTTTTCCCCCGTGTGTGTGTGTGTGTGTGTGCGTGAGTGTGTGTGTGGGGGGCTGCGTGTCTGTTTTTGAGGGAGCCTACACAGCGAAGCAGTGAGAGCCACTCGCGTTTTTTCCTCATTATTTAAGCGTATATGCGATTTCTTTTCGTCGCCTTTCCCTTCTTAAGAGTCTGGAGACAACTTCCTGGAAACCTTGCTGTGTAGTGGTGCCAGCCCCCTTCTTTCTCCCCCCCTCCTTCCCCACTGCCAGCTGAGTGACGTCTCGCATGGAGAGGAAAAAGGGGGGAGCTGAAAACTCGGCGCGCACACTGAAACCTCTCATTCATTTCGTCCTTAAATGCGACCGGTTGCAGAGACGGGGGGGAAAAAAACAGCCTCGGATTTAATTAGCTGGGTTCTCTCAGTCCTCTGCTTAGTGATCGCTCATTTGCGCGGGTATTAATCTTTCTCTCTTTTTTGTCTTACTGTCTCTCTCTCGCTCTATCCTGTGCTCTCCCTTTCTTGCTCTCTCTGGAGGCTGTGGAGATGATTATGCACCCATGGGAGACAGACACCACAGCCGAGCCAAGCTTCCGTGCGCTTCCGTGGAGTTGTTATGGCCGGGAAGAATGTCACCCACTTCTGCCGGTGCACAAATTTCATTTTGAGCGCAGATTTTGAGAGATAATCACTGCCCCCCTTTTTTTCCCACGGAATTTGCTTGAATTGCGATTGTTGAGGTATTTCAGATTTGAGCAGAGCGCAACTTGCCTGCGTTTCCAACAGCCAGTTAATCTTCGGAGTGTGATCACTGATACTGTCCGTCTAATGGATGGGGGGAGCTGAATTACTGTCGGGGTCTTCACTATTCAACAAGCTGCGCTGCTCGCTCCTCCTGGCTGCACAGCGATGGGCGCAGTTTGCCTGAGCCTTTCATTCCGTCTCGCTTCTTCGGCCCAGCTTGTTGAATCTCCACCTTGGTGACTAAAATGGAGATTTTCTAACAAACTTCAAAAATCATCATCAGTCGACTCCATCTTTCGTACAAAAGTTGAGCATGGCGCGTCCGGGTCTTTGCGTCTGGAGACTGTTTTGGCTCCTGAGCGCCTTGGCGGATTTTGCGCTGCTCCAGGAGACCTACGCGCCACACTCCATACGGACACAGGGGCACTTGACCCTCGGCGGACTCTTCCCGGTGCACTCCAGGGGACCCGACGGCACGCCGTGCGGGGACCTGAAAAAGGAGAACGGCATCCAGCGCTTGGAGGCCATGATGTATGCGCTGGACCAGATCAACCAGGACGAGCAACTCTTACCCAACATCACCCTTGGCGCACGGGTGCTTGACACTTGCTCGAGGGATACGTACGCTCTGGAGCAGTCCTTAACTTTTGTGCAAGCCCTCATCACAAAGGACACTTCAGACGTGAGGTGCACGAACGGGGAGCCGCCGGTGTTCGTCAAGCCCGAGAAAGTGGTGGGAGTGATCGGAGCCTCGGCGAGCTCGGTGTCGATTATGGTTGCCAACATCCTACGCCTGTTTCAGGCAAGTCTCTGAGCAAGTTTATTTATTTATTTTTCTTGTGTGTGGCTTTCATGTTTTTATTATTTATTTCCCACTACTGTGAACAATCCCATGGCATTTGTGCGCTTCAGGGGGGACAGAGGAAGTGGTGCGCCTACTCTTTCCCTATCCGAGAAGAATAAATAATAATAAAAAAAGTGGATATACTTCCCCTGCATAAGTTTTCATTCATATTCTGATCGCGAATTCTGTCCACTTTATAAGTGGTGGGGATTCTAGAAGGGCAGGTGGTGTGAGTTTGGGGGGCTTTCCAAACCACTACACTGTGTGGATGCGACAGCTGAGTGTGCTGTTGCATGTCCCCGGTGGTGCTGAAAGAACAGCTCCCGTCTGTTCCAGTCTCACTCCAGAGTCTGGATGAGTGGGCATTGACAGCCTGACACAATCACACCCAAACTCAACTACCCCCCTCCTGAGAATAACAGGCCTATTTCATGTGATTGCACATGATTATAGGAGCCTCTTGTACAACAAGACTGCAGGCGGTTCTTTTTATATATATGTATGTATATATATATATATATATATATATATATATATATATATATATATATATATATATATATATATATATATATATATATAAATTGTTTTAAAACTCAAAGACTAGATTACAGTTGAGTTGGCCTGCTTTTATCTCCACACGGCCTCGCTTTCAAACTGTTTTCAGCCTTATTGAACTAGATGACTGCAAGTCAAAGAGACTGAATGTTTTATCTTTTTAAAAAGGTGTTTGTGGTCACATCTCCTTATCTTGCTTACAGTCAGCTGCTGGTGCTGCATTCAAACAGGAAGCAGCAGCAGCAGGGCACCAATACACCAAATTAAATATTTAAAGCACAGCTCCATGGTAAAATAACTAATTGCTTGAAACACAACGTACCTACTCTTGCAAGTGTACAGAGTTGTGAGCAGTCTTTCCTGTGTGCATGGGGACAGTAGAGCAGGAGCTGGAGTGTTTGTGCTAATGATTTGCGGTTGCAGATTGCAACTCGCAGACTTGTCGTGCAGTGTTTTGTTTCAGTTCAATTAGACAGAGCATTGGCCTGACAGTAAGTATCAGTTAAACTGCAACTGGAAGACCATCAACATACTTAACAAGCTTTTAGCTCTTCCATATTTTTCCTTTTTACATGCGCATACAGAAAGCGCCACAAACATAATACCATCATTTATTTATTTATTGGCTATTTTGTGGGTTTTGAGGCTCAAGTGGCTGGACAGATGGACTCCACCACAGCTTTTAGTCTTGCTGCCACTTCACTTGTTAATATAGCATAGGAAATTTCCGTGATAGTAGTTTGGTTAAAAAAAAACAAAAAAAAAACACACACACATTCAGTCGTTATTCTAACTTTATTTATTTAATTTATTGATGAGTGTTTGGTTGTTCTGTGCACATCAAATTTCTGCTCATTAATCTCTATGCAAGATCTGCAAAACAGATCACTCTCCAGTTCCCTTCAGTCTCTCCTCCTCCCACCAGTCGGACCCGCACGTCTGCGAGCATCAAGGTGTCAGAGTGTAGGTGTAGTTCATGCGCAATGTGGCTCTGAAGCTCGGCTGTCGTAATCAAGCTTGAGGAATCTTTGGAGTGACAGCAGTTGTCATGCAGCTTCATCCATCACTCCGTGCAACCCCCTTGCTTCCCCGAAACTGTTTCCAGAGAGCGAGACTTAATCATCATGCCAAAATTGCCACACCTGAACGATGAGAAATTAAGCATTCCTTTGAAAATATTCACCTTAGCATTACCCTGTTTTTAATAATTTAATGTACTAGCTGGAACTGGTAGAAATGCAACTTTCGGTGCAAGCCTATGTCGCAACTCAGTGCCTTGACAAACTATTTACACACCTTAAATATTCTTAGACTTTGACATTCTACAATCAATGTTTCTGTTTTGATTTTATGATGTCGACAAAGAAAGTTATTTAAAGTTATGAAGATGTAAATCTTGGTTGTAATTGATCAGTGCTTGTTTGCTGTGTCCCCTTCATGACTTTTGACCAACAGCAAATTGAACTACTTATGCATTTTTTAGACAGTGGCTTTGTTTATGCCATTTTCTGTGAAGATCTTCTCATCTGTCAGTTTAGGTGGTCATGTCTTTTTGGTTTGCACTTTTGCCATACCTTTCCTGTTTTTGGATGGTGGAATTAACAATGAAACACCTTGAAGTTTGAAGTTGACATCAAAAATGTTACATATATTACTGGATATTAATCTTTTTACATAGTTATAGTGATCAAATAAGAACTCCAGTCCCATTTCCCCTTCATTGTCTTTTGGAATTTGACAGGTTTCTGAACAAAATACAAATGTCCTCATCCCAAGCTGTAATTCATGAGCTATGAACAGATACACCCCCCCCCCCCCCAAAAAATACATTGATTTCTTGAGAGAAAAGCTTTTTAGGTAAAATGTTTCACAGCAGCTCAATCTAGATGCCGAAGCAGAGTGAGTACTCCTGAAGCCAAATGTCTGAAGTTGCCCTCCTAGCCTACTTACCTCATTGTTCTCTCTGAATATCAATAGGTCATTTGGTGTCTCACTCCTGTGATAAATGAATCATCAGGGAAGCTAAATAATGATCGCAGATTTTATTGCCAGATTCCAAATATCATGGCCCGTCTATTCAAGACATGAGTGGCTGCTGAACTGTTAATGCTGGGAAATTGACATGAGGGATAGATTTTTCTGAGGACCCAGGAGGGTTGATCAATACTGTTGCCATGGTGAGGCCGATTTGCTGCTAAGATGTTTTTATTTCTGTGCCTTTCATGCTGCGTTGGAAATGAGAAGCAACAATGCCACACGAGGAAAAGAAATCAATCTGCAGAACTCAGGAATTGTTATCAGCAGCTATGATGTTTTGCACCTTTTCGGAAAAAAAGAAAATCGCCCATTCCCTTGTTTTCTGCTCTCGATCATAAGGAGAAGAAGGATGACAACGCAGTTCAAAGAACGAGGCAACTTTTGTCCATTTGTAAGTTTTAGCCTCTTGAATGAATCATAAAATAGATTTTTATCAAGATGACATTTAACATCAGGGAGTGCGGTCTGCTGTTCAGCATTGCATCTTTTCTGCTGAAGGCTGAGGGAAAAACCTTGTATTGAATCCAGGTGAACTCCGTCTTGTCCTCCTGTCGGGGGAAGCAGCCCCCTTAGAATAGCTGTCTAAGTGAGGCATTGATGTCCTCTGCTCTCATAGCACTGACAGGCTCCAGTCGGCTCTCCTTTTTCACAGAATCATCGCTGTGACTGATTTGAAGGAGATGGAAGACTTGCAGTGTGATCCATTCAGCTGACAGTGGAGGAGATGGACACCAGAGGAATAAGAAGGGCTCATTGTGTGCGGGGGTGCGTGCGTGTGTGTGTGAGTGACACTACAAGCTCCAAATATGACACTAAATACCAGAGGTTAAGTAAATCGGGTTTTCTGTGGACTTTTGCTTAAGGCAATTAGTTACAACCCTGCTATAATATTCAGCCAGATGATAAATGATAAAAAAACGCAGATGGTGTCAAATATGCAGGATTATGAGTGGGTAATCATGCATAAGTAGGCACATACTTATCGTGCAGAGCCTTGCAAAAAGCACATTTTCACATTTTGTCACCTTACAGCCAAAAGCTACTATGCTAAGATATGCTGTGTAATGTACTGTCATTTTATGTATCAGATCAACACATTGCAGTCTAAAGCGTGAAGTGAAAGGCGAAGGATATCTGTTTTTTGAAAAGTTTAACAAATGAAGGTTGGAATTAGGGTGAACATATGTATTCAGCCCTCCTGAGTCAATATATGTAATTTTAAAAAGCCACATTTTGGAGACTGATTTTTTTTTGTTTGGTCTGATTGCACACCCACAGCATAATGCTGCCATCATCATGTTTCACATTTGCAATGGAGTATTCAGAGTGTATGTGGTGTAACCTTTCCACTGTGCATAAAGTCTCATCTGACCAGATCAAGAAAATGTTTTTGGTCTCCTCTGGTCTGTGGAACATTTCAAACTGAAAATCATTGGGCTATCAATAATAATTGGATTTTTTTTTTTTACTAGTTTTTCATGCAGATTTGTAAAGTGCATGACTAACTGTTATCCTGTTGGCAAAATCTTTTATCCAAGTTGTGAATCTCAGCAGCTCCTGTGGAGTTACCAAAGACCCGTAGGCTTCCTCTCTGATTAATGCTTTCCTTGTCCTGGCTGTTTTCTGATGTGGATGGCCATGTTTCAGGCAGTTTTGTAGTTATTATGTTTAAAGCTTGGGATTTTTTTTATAGCCTAACAATGTTCTCAGCTTCTCCACTGCTTTATCTCTTACCTGTCTGGAGTGTTCTTTTAAAATACACACCGATGGACTACATATCACTTGGTAACCTTCTGAGCATAGTTGGTTGCATTGAATTTTACTTGGCTTTATTTAGGGATACTGGATTAACAGAAGCTGAATATAAATGTACACCAAGTGTTTAAAAAATCACAAATACCTTTTTTGTCAGTATATCAAACAAAATCCCAATGAAACACATTGTACATTACAGTTTTAATGCGACAGAGTGCGAAAAAGTTTTTTGAAAGACCTCTACATGCTCACAAACTAATAAAATCGCTGAAGGACAGAAGACAAAAGGGTCCTGTGGACATTTAATAAACCAAATCACTGATTTCAGCTTTTGTGTTTTCTCTCCATCTTTGCTAATGGGCTGCTTCTCGTGCCATTAAACACAGACTTGCCCGAGTACAGTTTAACTTTTACAACGCTGTAAAATATTGAAAGTAAAAGGAATTTTTTCTATTCACATTATTGTATATACCATTCAGTAGAAATGTCTGTTGCCTTGCTATTGTGCACATGTCCCTGTGGGATATAAAGAAGTGGAACTGCAAATGTTTCTAACACTATTAGCTGGAACATACAAGAAATATTGTTTGGATATTTTTAAAAGCTCCCATAAGAAAATTCTGCACAAACTACCCTGTGGACTGATATTAAAGCCGTGTTGGGATATGAATGACTACAATAAGCTACCAAACAGGGCCAATCATGGCCAGGCACTCATTAACAGGGTGGTTTATTCAAGAGAATTAAAACATGAATCAAACTGTTCAGCCCATCTGTAGGGCAGAGCAGTCAGATAAATAATGTATTGAGTTACATTTCTGGCTTCTTAAGGTCATAAAGTCCTCATGGTTATGAGAAGCAAATTATTCTTCATAGCATTTTAAAATAATCCTTTAACTTAGATTCTTTTATATATCCAGCACACTTCTTTTATTTGCAGCAAAGAGCTACTCTGTTTAGGGCTCAGTTCAAGTCAAATATAGATAAATGTTGTGTCAAAAAGCAATAAGTGAACACAAGAACAAGCAGGTGATTTTGTGTTTCAGTATTAAAGCTTCAACTCTTTTTAGGTGAGACAGAAGAAAGTTTAAACCTTGATACATTCTTGTATGAACACAGTTGTTAAAACCTGTGACACTATATCAGGCAAGACAACTAGGGTGCTATACTTTAACTATACTTTAAGGAATGAAATGAAAATTAATTTTATTCCAGAAGTACATATTTACTTTAGAAAATTTGCTTTTGAAAAATCTGACTGTTAATTTAAGTAGCTTTATTCACTAGTAAAAAATACTGCATAAATAATGCTACAGCAATAAATGTTTTTTTATAAAGTCACTGCTGTCATCAGATCTTTTAGCTCTTTGTCGGTCATTACTTTTGATAATCTAATTCTTCCTAGAGGTCAAAACTTAAGTTTGTAATTGCCCTTTTTCTGCCTCTACATCTCTCTGGTTCCTTCTTCTGTTCACCCACTTTTCCTGTGTTGTTTCGGATCATTAACCTGTTGATAAATCCAGTGAAGAGTTATTTTCAGTAGTCTGGCAGAGCCCAACCATACATCTATTAAAATACCGCAGTATTTCAGAGAGTGAATAATGCAATACACTCTAACAACTTTCCTAGGGTTTTTGGAAGAAAATAGATCCACAGCATTTTTCCCTTCATACTCCACAGAGTTATAAAAGGTATCTGACCTCATATTCATCCATGCACATCTACCTGTAGTCTTGTTTGACTAATAGTGAACATGGTTTTAAATCAAAGACCCTGTGCCATTTAGCATTTTGTGTTTGTTATGAAGACTTGGTCATCCCAAGATACAACTGTTTGCTGGAGCTCTGGAGTGTTTAAATTTTTTTTTTTACCTTCTTTATCTTCCTGCTCACTGGTTTGAACCGTTAAAGATTGCTCTGATTGTAAGTGTAGATAGGGAATTATTTGTTCTTACCATTTCCTAACTCACAAGGATCAACACACATCTGTCTTATCTACATGACACGTTTTCCTGTCTTGCTATTGTAAGGAGAAGCTTAATTGAATTGCCCTCTATGTCACACTGCATTCACAGCCCCTAAAAAACAAACAGGAAAGAATTACAAAATAAAAGTTACCACTAACAGACTAGGCTAGATAGCTAGATAGAGAGATTCATAATTCATCAGTTAGACAGGTGGTTTTATGCAGGTCTTGTTGACTTCATGTTCATAATAAATTAATATTTAACTTTTCCAAAATCTAAGATTTACCCATTAACCGGGTTAAACAGCTTCTATAGCTGCTCGATCTTGTTCAGCATTGTTGCATGGGGGTGGTGTGGTGGCTTAGTGGTTGCCAGTCCATCACAAAACACACAACACTGCATAACACGTCAGTAATTTATGCATGCCATTTCATGCAAAGTGTTGTTTAGGAGACATTGCCTTCTTATTTATCTTGTACTCATTTCAGAATTATTGGAAAATATGAGCAAACATATAACAAGCATTTGAATAGAAATCAGTGGGCTGTGTCATGCAAAGTTGATATTTTAGGACACTATTACCTTCAGTTCAGTGACTCCTTCTACTGGTTATAATTTGAACCCTTCAGGTATTTTGACCAAAATAAACTTCAATTGTCAAAGAGGAGTTGACTCATACGCTGAAGTAAGTAATAAGGACGCCATGAGAAGTAGAGTTGCAAGTATGCTAACAATGGCATTCTATAAGATGACAGTAACACGCCTTTTGTTTGGTACTTAATGCTTAAACGCTTGTACTTTTGCAGCTCGATGTCCATGCAGTCATGGTGAGCTGCACAACATCAGCTCCTTCCCTCCCCCTTTTGTCCGTGGAATTACTTGTGTTCTTCAAGCATGCAGTTATACAAACAGGAAAACAAACAATCAATACTTACTTAAGGAAAGGTCACTACCACCTGCTCCTTCAAATTGGCTGGTGTATCGGTGAGTATTGCTGTTTTCTGAGGGCAGAGTTCAAACACATTGAACTTTTGAAGAAGTCAGCGAGGCGAGAACGGTTTATGTCCCGAAGCAAAAGCATTCTGGCTTGGAGGGTGAAATACTCGAGGATGACTAGAGGACGCAGGTGAAAGATTTTTCTTTAGGAATATTTATTTGGATGCTAGGACACAAACACACTGCCTCAAGAACGTTCTTGCATTTTATCACATTACAAACAAAAGCATTGATATATTTCATGAACCAAAGCAAAACAGCACCTTGTTTTCTAGAGTATTTACAAGTCTAAATCTGAAAATGGCCACATGCATTTGTACTTGTCCACATACTCTGATACCCCTTCATAAAATCCAGTTATCACCTTATTAGTAAATATTATCTCTGTAATTTTATTTTCAACATAACTCAACTGTTCTATGTGGCCCTCAGAGGTTTGGTAGCGAAAAATGTCATATTTTGTAAGGCATACATTAGCCAATCCCAACAGTTAATTTTATGTTTAAATTATATTTGGGAGTTTGAATTTTAGTGTTTCCTTAAGGAAAATCCAATGATAAAAAGTTGCAGCTATATATAGACTTATATGGACATATAGGCGAACAGCCTGAGCTGCTTGTGCAGTGTTAATAAAATGAATAAATTCAGCTGCTGTTAGACAAGTTGTCATAGCTGTTGACACAAAGCTGTTGGGTCAGCCGCCTGCTAAGATGAATTTGTGAACAAGTAATATTAATGTTATTCCTTATGGCCGGGGGGGGGGGGGGGGCAGGGTTAGCTTTATTATGCAGCAAAGTAATAGCTTCCTATATGAAAAATATATTCTCTAACAAAAGAGAATACATTTGTATTCTGGTCTTCATTTTTTTTTAACACAGGAGCTTGTTTATTGCTCTTTTGTGTGATTTTCAGCTAATAAATGTGGTTTTGCTGTCTTTAATAAGTACCATGCCTGACTTCTACATCAGTTCAGGGTTTTGGTTGGATAATCTCAACAATTCGACTCTCTATAGGGTCATACTCTTTATTGTGCTGCATTTGAGATCACAACAAATGCTGCTATAAACTCACATTGAGGTCACAGCCCAACCACTCGGAACCGATCGTCTCAGTCGCTGTAAAATGTGACAAGAATATAGGAGTATCAGACTTCGTTGGAAGTTTTGTGCAGCTTTTTTTTTCTCTACTGAGCAGAAGGAGCCAGAGGAGAGGAAACCCCATTACGTCGGATCCTCTTACGGGGATGAGTGGAAAGGCACAAGGAGGTCTCTGCTTGCTGCTGCTTCTCCTCTCACTCATTCCTCTGAAAAGTAAAACTTGATTTGAAAACTTGGTTCTGCAGAAAGCCATCCAGTGTGGAGTGAAAGGCACCACCGCGGAGTCCATTGTAGTCCGTTCAAAAAGCATCATCTGTGACCTGCGCAACGTTCAGTGCAGAGCATCGGTTTCAAAGCCTCTCATCTGTTGTGGGTTTATCTTCTGCATGACTAAATAACATCCAACTCTGTTTCTCAGCTCTTATGTAAGTACAAAAGGTCTGTAGAGATGAGTAAGAAGTTTGCCTTCTAAATATGATCTTCTCCTGGGGTTTTTTGGTTTTTTTTTTTACAAGCACTTATCTCGTAGTCCCACAAATCTGCGTAAATGAGTCAAGTAAATTTGCTAAAAGGCTGCTTTTAGTGCTGCCTTTCAGTGTGTCTGGAGCTTCAAAACGCAACATTGAGTTTCCTTTTCTGTGCTTTGTTCTCTATTTCATCACTCTGAACACTTTCCACATCCACCTCTGAAATCACAAGGCACACTAGAAATTATACTGCACTTAAGACTAATATGGTGGATTTACTTGTCACAGAGAATTCCCTCTAGGGACATGAAAGAGAAAAGGCCACAAAGGTATGAAGAAAAGAGAAACACACGAGAATGTTTACCACATTTCTAAGCAATATAAAAACCTTGAATGAAAAGTTTCAGACACACTTACGTCATGGGGTAAATATTCAGTCACACAAAAGTGGCTAAAGGAAGTGATGGGGGTAAATAAGTGAAATTAATTAATTAAAAATAAAAAAAATTTAAATTTTTGCAACAGTATCCTGGAGCTTAAAAACAGGCCTGGTGTTTTTCATCAGTCAAACTTGTGTAAAGCATGATTGTTTTTAAAAAAAGACAGTTAGGTCTGGGCATACACTGCACAGTCATTGTTTTCAGCACCAACTTGAACTATACGACTATATTGCAGGGTTCAATAATTCACAGCTCACGAATCATGTCCTCACACCCTACGACCTGATGCTTGGATGTGACCTGACTGCTCACACTGTCCGTGCGTTCATCAAACGTAACCTTGAATTCACAGTTACAAAGAAGAAAAAGAAAAATCTGGAAGTGAGGAGATGCCCGCCTGAGAATAAACGAATGCTCAACAAAAGCAAACATGCTTCCTTGGCACCCCTTGCCATTGTGTGCGGAGAAACTTCAACTTTAACGTCATTACAGTTAGCTACATTCCTTTACTGCAGTTAAGTGTTTGAAAACATCTTGCTGTATGCTAATTTGAGGGAGATGAGGGAATCTTAAAGTAAATATGGAAGGATAAATGCTTTGGGGGAAAAAAAACCTACTTATTTTTATGCATCTTTGAAGACTTCTGAAGTTCATAAATTCCAGTATTCAAATTTCTGCCTGTCCTTTTTGCTGACACGTGTACTTTTAGTCAAGCAACATTTAATAATAATAATATATCATATTATATTCAGCAGTGCAATACCCTCAGGACTGGCGACCAGAATTTCAAACAGACTTGATTTTCATGCAGCCGAATGATTGCTGATTGGGAGCTGGTCGTGAGGTGTTAATCGCTTCTCGTTACACTCTGTAATTCACAATGCATGACAAATACTTTGGCTGAGGCTCCACCAGATAGCAAAAAGAAAGTCGTCTGCTACCGAGCCAAATGTCACATAGTGTATACCCAGCTTAAAGCTAAGTACTAAATACATGAATAATTCAGGGGTATCCAGACAATTTTACAATGTAGACGTAGGACAACTGTTGGTAACTTTTGTGTCTAAAATTGAGTAATTTCTAGCTCCAAGCTAAAGTATCCCTAAAACTTGAGTAGTTTCACATATTCACAGATTCCTGTGCAAATAAAAACCTCAAAATTTGCCTTGTATATTTATTCAGTCCCTCCTTACTCCGATACCTTTGAATGAAATCCAGTAAAAAATTATTTTCAGGAGAAATCATCTAGTTAATGAATAGATTTCATCCGTGTGTCACTAAAAACTTTACTCTTGAGTTGAAACTATACTTTAAGTTGAAAAACTTGCTTGACTAAAAGTAAGCAGTATTTTATTAAAAATACTCAAGAACTGAGCAGCTGATGTCATGTTATCAGAAAAAGAAAAAAAAAATACAAGTATGTGAAAATTCTGGAATTTTTAAATTACATCTTCATGAAATAACAAATGGGACACATTTCTCTATCTCATTCTTTTAGAAAAAAAATAACTTTTGAAACCAATACAGTAACATATCTTAGTAACAAGAAACATGTATAAAGAGTCACTCACATGAGTCCCAAATAAAACTTCTTGGCTTACATGTACAATGTGTCAAAATTGTAAAGAAAGAAAGCTAAGTTTGCCACAAGCTATGTCACCCTGAACATCCCAACACTATGATGAAATATGCTGGTGGCAGCATTATGCGATGAAACAGAAATGTGTCATTAACAGGATTTGAGACTGGGGGTGAGGTTTACCTCCCAGCAGGATAATACGTCTAGACATACAGCTAGTACTAGGATGAAATGGTTAGATCAAGGCGTGCTATGTATTAGCACGGCACAGTTTTAGACTTCAACTTGACAAACTTGCCGCTGTATTCACTGCAAGTGAATATGAAAGGGTGGTTATATAAAGTATCAACATATGCATAATTTCCTTCCATATCACAAATTTGAAATGTGTAGGCTTGATGGCGAACTAATTAAAATACCACATCACCACATACCACATGGCCTCATTAAAATACCATCAAGTTTGTGGTAGTAATGTCACTTAGTTTTGGAAGATACTGTAGGTATGTTCATAAGTTCATTGTCTGAATCTCTGCATCCCTCTGTACTAAACGAGGGAAAATAAATCTGGGAAGAGAAAAGTGAATGTGCTAAAGGAACAACTGTAAAAGCAGTTATTCATTCATGTTTTTAACCATGTGGTTTATTTTGGGGGAGTTGTTTCTTTCAGCACTGTTCCTTCCAAGAGGAAAAATGTTGTTATCCTATCAGCCATGTAACATAAAAATATAAAATACAAGCGAAGCTTCTGGCTAAAATTGCAAAGTTCATTGAATTTGGTAATTAACTTCACGTTCATATGCTTAAAGTATACTGCAATTTTCAGTCAACAAGTCCAACAAAGCATTTTCCTGCACTTGAAGGTGAAACTGATTGAAATGTAACCACAGATTTTTATTCTCTCATCAGCTCTCAGCTGAACACAACAGAGAGTCTAAATGTTCATCTGGATTTAGGCTTGCTGTCTATTGAGCTTTTTTTTTTCATGTCAAGACGCAGCGGGACGCAGGTTGTCACAATAATTAACAGATGTTCAGCTTGATTGACTTGGCAATCGAACATTCAAGCTGACTTAAAAATCTAATTTTTGCTGGGGACCTGAATGCAGCAGAGCTAAGCCATGTTACAAGTCTTTAGTGCATTGGGATTGCTGAGGGAGGATGACATGATATTATGTTTGTCAGATAGGTGATTAACTACGGAAGAGGATTAGGGCCACTGAAAAAAAAGAATTCTGACTTTTTTTGTGATGAGAGAAAAGTCTGAATTATTTTTTTTCTTAGTTACCCTAATTCTCTTCCATAGATTGACAATAGAAAAAAAGAGCTGTCATGAATTGCAGTGTGAGGTGGTGACAATAATGCAATGAACCCAGGTTGTAGATTAAAAATTATGAATTAGTAAACCAAAAAACACACTAATCCAGGCAGCACAGATGAGCTCACACTGGTAGCAACTGGTAACATCAAAGCAACACAACAGAACTGACAGACTGGTACGACAGCTTAGACTAGGACCCAACGAGGAACAAGGAACACAGGTGGGGTTAAATACACAGAGGGTAATCACAGAACAAGACACACCTGGGAACAATCAAGGGTAGACAGGACAACATGGAGACTCAAGACACAGAAAAACTCAAATCAACACAGAGAAAACCCAATCCTGACGAGAGCTATGAGATGCTACAAAAAAGAAACAGAATTTTGCTACTGGGGTTCATGTGAAACTCAAAAATAAGTTAAAAATATGTTAAATTGCAATTATACCACAATTTATGTTTGATTATAAAATTATTGCAAGAAAATGGCAAATGATTTGAATTATTTCATACAACAGATATTACAAGAACTGGTTCTGCATAAACATGCAAACCTTGAATTCAGCAAATTATTGAAAATAGTTTTTACAGAAAATTATAACTCATTTATTTTGAAAGAAAAATTGGAAACCATCTGATTGTATCTGGTATATCTATGTCATATTCAGAAATCTCCTTTTTTAAGACATTTATCGAGCAGCATATTGTTTGTTTTTGCTACCATCTCGTATGCATATTTAGCAAATAAAGCTGTTAAAATAAATATTTAAAAAAAATGTTTAAAGTATCAAACAGCATAACTTTCTTTGTTACAGCACTAAGACCATTATGTAATTACTGTTGTCTGAGGGAGTTCATAAATGAAGGCTTATACTTGTAAACATATAAAACATCACTAATAGCAGCTTCCAGTGTAAAGAATAAATTATGTTGTATTAGCAACTGATAAAGTATTCAGTAGACATAAAAGGTCTAAAGCCCCTGAAAAAAAAAGAAATAGTTTGTTGCCTATGTGTGCGAAAGTGATGTTTGAGACAAAAACAATACTGTACCTCCACACCTCCCCCCTATAAAGGAGACATCAAAATCAGGAAAATAATGGCTTTACCAGATGAAGATTAAAGCTCAGAATACACTGAGCCATTTTAATAGCAATAAATGATGGTAGGTAGGAAGACATTCACAAGGTTTGTCTACATAATCAAATGACTTTCTACTTGGTACAAAATAATACTCGAGTCTTATAGGAATGCAAACATCTCCACTTGACTTTTTAACTACTGACATAATATTGGTTGAAGACAACAGTATAAACTGTGTAATCTATCAAGACACAATTGGGATGAAAGTCACAGCATTTGAACTGCAGGGGATGATTGACTGCGGCCATTTTCACTACTGTCCACCCTGAGGAGATTGTGAGATATTTATCCAAAAGTCAGTCATAGAAAAAAACTGCCATGGAATCGCAGATGTCATTAGGATTCAACCACCCAGGACTGAGAATGTCTGCGCCAAATTTCATGGTTGTCAGGCTCAAAACCTCCATTGTCTCCATTACAGCCACGCTCATGTAGGAAAGCTAATGCAACAATACACTTAAGATGGTAAAGTCTGTGTGGCATGTCTCACACATGAAATGAAGAGAAGGGGCAACTCTCACATAGATGTCTTGCTGTCCCTTGAGCTTTATGGCACGAGGCTGTGCCTCTACTTTAGGCTGATATGAGAACTAATGTAGGCATGAAGAGCAGCAAGAATGAGACAGAGACATGGCTGCGAGAGCTGCAAGAGAGTGAAACAAACTTACATTGTTCCTTCTGTTTGAGTGATTTTATATATTCTCAGTTTTCTCTGGTGGTTTCGAGTCATGCAAATATAAAGGCATCAGTTTGATGTTTCTCCCTTTTTCTGACTTGTACCAGTATTCGTATGTGTATCTACTGCCAACTACAAATATGATTACAGCTTAATTAGCTACATCTTGTTTTGAAATTAATGTTTTTAGGGGTTTAGATTTTAATCCATACCCCTATAGAATGTTTATAAAATATGATGTAAGTGTAAAAATTATACAACTACGTACTGAAGCTGTCATATAAATGTGAGGGGAAAAGAAATACAGTTTCACTATAAAATGTAGTAACAAAAAATAAGAGTAATTGTTCAAAATGGTACTCTAGTGCTGCCCTACCAAAAGTAGTTTATATGATTAGTTACTCTTTGAAAGAAATGATAGATGGTTAATAAAATAGGAGAAAACAAATTAGACCAAATAAGTTCATGTTCCCCCCAAAAAATTGTGCTTGTGTGTGTCGTTCCACCACGTTGGGGTTCACTGTGCTTCGTTTCTCAGAATATATAATAAACCGCCACCGGGACTCATTGTTGGTCCCTGTGTTGTGTTATTGCAGCAGGGCTTCAGGGCGCATCAGAACATTTTCAAACAACAGGCAGTAATATATAACCAATATATCAGCCAGTACAATGCGGGCCATGTACACGGAGGCTAAATTATTAAAGTGCAGCATGGGCCTCGGGTAGTTAAGCTAAAATACCTGTTGATTTTGCATTTGAAAATGAAAGAGCACAACTTCAGAGTTTTATTAGCTTCAATTTCATTTTCTGTGAATTTCCCTCGAGAAAACGCTCGCCGAATGTTATTTTTTCCTTCCGTTTCTCTCTGGGAGGGTCGTGTGTGAGTGCAGTTAAGAGTTTTTGTGTCTTGTCTTTTAAGCTTGAAAAACTATTGTATGCCTCAACCGCCAGAGCATAGGCAAAAAAAAAAGAAAAGAAAAGAAAAATCAGCTGACAGGATTACTGTGTTCAGATGTAAATCCCATGGGATTTCAAGTGCTCTCTGAGAACAGCAGCATTCTGAATGTTGCATTGATTCCTAGGAAATCCTCAATCACAATTGACATTTTGCAAATTAGACAACCTCAGTCCTTTCACATAAGGTTGCTTAAACTGCCATTGACTGAGGGCCAAAAGCTATTGATGGCACAATATAATGTTTTTTAACTGCCTTATCGGTACCAAAGCACTCAAATGTCGGCCCTAACAAGGCCAGGAAGATCGATGGAAGGTTGTTCATCAATGGATTTTGCACAGAGCAGTCACTCACCTTCTACCCGGTGGTTGAAAGCCAATCAGATTTGATACTTGCCTGCAAATTTCTGCAGTTGTCTGTAAGGCAAACTCAGCAATCTTGCATCATTCAGTCAAAAACTGTTTCACTGCAATACCACCCCTGAAAACAATTATTTAAAAAAATATATTATACAGCACCTTCAACTAGAAAAGGTGTGGAAATAAAGTCTTATATCATTGCAGTTGCATAATTTCACACTCCACACGCAAGAATGAGCACTGGAGGTTTTCTTTTTTTCTCTCTTAACATCTTCGTCAAGCTGCAGTCTGTGGCTTACCTTCTGTAAACACTTGGTCCATGCATGCACTAAATAAAAACATACTTAGAAGACGCTGTCCACTCCTGTTACTTTCCTGTTGAAAACATTAGAGAAAACTCACATGTTGTACTCAAGTCAAATCTCCAGTTTTTATTGTGTACGTCTCTGTTTTGCGACTTAAGTTTGACTCAAGTTTCAGTCCTGGACTTGAGACTCTGTCTCTGTTGTGGTAGCAAGCCACGTTTGCCATAGCTCTGGTTGTTTTAAACTTATTGATTAATGCTGTGACTGTAGATTTGAGTAGTTTTAGATTAGTTACTATATTCTGCAAATTATTGTCCTGAATAATGAAGATCAACACACATTTTTTGGATTTGGATGGTATGTTCTCTTGTCTTTATGCTTTAGATTGTGACTAATAGAAGTGGACCTTTGTGTCTCGTGTTAACTATGCCCTGGAAATCAGGAAATATTGGTCACTAGATAAAAATTTCTTAACATTCTGATCAATAATCGAAGCATACAATATAATAATACTTAGGTTAGAACTATTGTATGGAAATTGTCAGGAGTCCACCAATGATTTTGTTCAAAGCAATTATTCCCAAAAGTAGGTCTATTTTTTTTCCTTCCACGGTATAAATGGTTAAGAAATGACTAATGTCTTATTATCGAAGCTTGTTCGTGTTTCGAGCCAGAACAATAATTAAAAAACTTTACAGCAACTGGAACTGGGACAAAAAAGGCTGAATGAGGACCCGAGTTCAGCCTGCCACGGAGGAGGATGGAAGAGGAGTTAAAAATATCCTTGTACCTTGCTGCTGCAATTTTTCTTTAATATTAGTGTGCTGGAATAAAAGAGGAATTCATCTGAAATTTGCTTATATTTACCAGGGGTTCTTGTAAATGTGGAGGCCACTTGATTTAAGTAGGCTAGCAATGTTTAGTTTAGAATTAACTTTTTTAGATTGATAGAAATAACATTTTTAGATTGGCTATGCAAAATACTGAAACAGACTCGGAGTACAAAGTAAATATGGGTTTTTTAGCAATTACTGTGTATCACTATGTAAATCTAAAAACTCAGCTTTCCTAATTTTAACAAAAAAATTAACTTTAACTGACAAGCATAAATTTTGTCTCTTGAAGCATCAAATTAATTATTGTGAGACGTGAACAGCTGGTGTAAAATAAAAGACTTTCAGGACAAGCCTTAGAGACTGTATGTGAAAGACGGGATGTAATTGTCTGCACAGAGGATGTGAGCAGTAGCAGGCTGATTTGTTCAGCTCCTCAGGTGTTACACATCTGGCTTGCAGACAGTCGTTATTGACGGCGCGTTCCTCTCCTTGCTTTAAATCTAACCACTAAAACTAAAAGCTCACACTGACGTAATCATGCACATGTAATTTGTTCACATTTGGTGTCTTCAGAGCTTGGTGTTAAAAATTAATACCCGAAAGGAGCAGCAACATAATCTTAACTTCCTCTTTGACTTTGACAATTATTGTATTATACTTGTGTGAATAGTGTGCAGTCAGATGACACTGACTCAGGTTTTTCTTTTTAATCAGCCTTTCAGTGGTTTGAAAGTGGCTTCAGCTGACACGATCCCTTTAATGGGCTGTTTTTTTAATTAAACTCATTTCATGGTCTGACAATAGAAAAGAAAATGTGAATAAGAGCAGCTTTATAGGCAGTTATACTGTTACTTAAAGCATATGAGAGCACAGAGACGAGAGGAAAAGCAAATAGATGCACAAAGCTGAATAGAAACCTGATATGAAGATTAGGCTGATTGACAAATGGAGTCATACATATATAATTTAGGCCTATAAACAGTTTCTTCTTAATTTACTTTATTAAATGTGATATTTAGGTTTGAAAGCTTATATAGACAGGTGATCTGTATATAAGAACATCTTAAATCTGTGACAAAACAGTTTTTGTGCCCTCGTTATACAGAGTCGGGATTCACAGTCAGTATTTTTGTTCATTTATTTGTCAGGGACCTTACACAAGAACATTAATCTCATAAGAGAACAGATGTGTTGGATCAGATTAATCCGCTGGCTTATTTCCATCTGTGGTCCCATATCAGGTAAACAAAATACTCAGGAAATACATACACATGTAAAACAACGATAATAATTTAGCAAAAGACAAAAGGACACACTGCCAATCATGTTCCTACAATCAAGACAGGAAATTTATTTTATGTGGTTGATGTCTGTTTTCTGATTTTGTGAGAAATTAGATAGTGTTTAAAGAACTACCTATAGCTGTGCAGTAATACTTTTTGTGTTCATGTAACAACAGTATACTGAACAATCACATATTCATAGTTCAATTTTTGAACATTTTTTATATGTGTATTTTTCTGAGGAACGTTGCAACAGGGGAAGATGCGATATCATACAGCAGCCAATCCAGGAGGGCTGTTTATTTTTCTTGGTGGTGATTGGCTGTTTCCCCAAGAGAAGAAATAAGGAATACTATAGATCAATGGTACTTATGCTTTTTCAGCATGAAAATTTAAAAATTACAAATTCAAAATGATTTACCTGCTACAAAAATGCAAGACATATTTGGACATAAATGTGTCCTGCATATTTCTAAATATGCAAGACATATTCCTTTATATGTTTCATTCCATATGAAAATGACATGTTTATGTCTTGTGTGATTTGTGACGGAGTGAGAATTGCCATGAATGTTTATTTCTTCTTCAGGTGACCAGAGTGGATCCCCACCTATTCGCGGTTCAGTATTTGCGGATTCACCTATTCATAGAGCATCTAAAATATTCAAAAAGAAATGCAGCTTGAGAAGCTAAAATACCTTTGTCCAATGCCACTTGACAGAATATTGACCGGCCTTTGCAAGGGAAACAATCCAGGAGCACAATTGATTTTCTTTGATGCTTTTTGGCTGAGAGAAATAGCAGCAGGACTTAAAATAAGTAATATTATAGATGTTAGCCTCTATGTCATGCTAGTCACTAGGTCACATTTTGGAGTGTTTGAACTATCAAAACAGGCAGTTATAATTGCTTTTAGAGAAAATATCAAGTATTCATGGATAGTTCTGAACCTCCTAAATACTGGGAGTCCACTAGCAAATATTGCTGCTCCTTATTTAATTTGAACATTTTGTTTGGAAAATCTTCAATTATTCTATGAGATTATGAATGTATTTATGCTAGCCTTACAGAGTCAGAGTACCATAAAGTACAATAAAAAAAGAATAATGTGGGTCTACACAAGTTAAACCACTGCATTTATTTTTCTTGAGGCATCTGCAATATTTAGACAAAAGCTGGAGCAGGGCTAAGATTCTGTAGTTGTGAACTTGTGACTGGGGTGATTGTGGTAACAGCAAGGATTTGAGGGATTTCTCAGAGGAGTTTGCATGCATCAACGTGACGCTTTCCTAAATTCCAAAATACGTCTGTGTGTTTGTGCTTGAAGGCTCATTAATTGTCTCCTTTCATTGCTGTACAGCTAGACGCGCATCTCACCTGAGATGATCCTTTCTGAAGTTTGACTTGAATGCATTTTAAGAAACCAAAGTGAATAAAAGTAGGAAGAATCACAGGGTTCTCAAATCTCTTTCTGCTGGTGATAGATATACACTGGCAGGTTTACCACAGAGGCTTTGACACTTTTTTCTCCCACTCACACTATATTGTAGTGTAAATGCTTCATGTTCACATAATCCTTTGCTTTATTCAGCAAAGGATTTATTGAGAATTTTGCATTCTCAAAAAAGGTTTAGCATTTTTGAGAATGCAACTGAGAAATCTTCTATTCATGATTCAGATTCTCATTTACACATTGGGCTACGGATTGATGTTTGAAAGTTCTCGCAAATGTTGAATCTCTCCTACATGTTCAGCTTTAAAGAATCAATGAGCCCTTGTTTTCATTTTGTGTAAATGTTCGTGGCATAGGCTTTGGGGCTGCTTCACTCATTTGACAGATTGTATTATTAGCAAAGTTTGGATTCACTTGAAACGGGTTTTTTTTTGCAAAAGGTGTCTGTTTCTGCTCTTGTCGAAAACAAAAGATAAGCCTTCACTGGTGATGTGTGACAGTTCTATTGTACATGACTGGGCCTCTTCCCGTTTCGCCTGGTTAACTTGTCTGAGGGTAATTGTCTGATCTGGTGTCTGTTCCACATCTTTGATTCAGGCCCTGAGCTGCATGGTAGCGTGCAGTGCGCCTTTTTACACTTTGTCTCTCTGCGAGTGGAAGTTATGTGAAATACGTGTCACAAAAAAAGCATTCTACATAAATCTTTCTTGCTCCATTAGTCAAGACGCTGGCTTTTATGAATCATGATGTGAGTTTAAATGGGAGTCTATGTATACAGAATAGCCGTGTCTCGAAGACTGTGTCCACTTCTTCCAGAGTTGGCAGGTTGTTCGGTGCAACACTGGAAAATGCTTTTTGTGCTCACTGAGTGGGCAATTGTTCATTGTTCTGGCTTGGCTGTGGTGCTATGGTGTTGCTGACACGACTCCAAGGTCAAATGTCCTCAGTGATGCACTACACCTGCAGATGTGAGAAGAAAAGGTGTGTGTGGGCTGCAAGGGCAAAAGTGAACAGAAGATGCTTTTTAGCAGTGCATGGGAGATGGCACAGGAAGCCAAGTTTATTTTGTAGCACCATTCATACACAGGGAATTCAGTGGTTCACAGAAGAAATATCAAGAAAGAAAGATTTAATAATTTGCACACTACAAAATAAGAAAATGCTAATCTAATAAAATAAACCAATATGCTTTACTTTTTTAATAAAGCCACTGTAAACAACAATTTGTTGGAGGCAATGCATTGCTATGGCAGTCACAAGTACGTTTTCAGTCCTGATTTGAGCAAGCTAAAAATGTTCTGCTCGTCTCAGGTTTTGAGGGAGTCGGTTACATTGATAGAGAGTTTATATACATCTCTAGTGAACTAAGAAGTCCACATAATCCACACAAGATAAGCAACTTTGGGCAAAAACCTTTCAGTGGCTAATAGATCAATAAAAACAATTTAGAACCCAGGCTCTTAGAAATAAATGTGGAAGAATCTCATATTCAGAATTACAGTATACCGTTCTGACGTGGACAGTATCAATTCTGAAAATATTGCTACTTTAAGCTTCCACAGAATCAAATCAAATTTGCCATGAAAAACATTAATACCAGTTCACAATAACACAAGCGGATCCAACTAAGCAGATATTTAAAGATTTAATTTAGACTTTCCATTTAGAGTTTCTTAATTTTAGGGAAGTTCAGTGACTCAGTGTTGATGCTAACTTATAAATGTCCTTTAACTTACAGTTTCCATAACTAAGGGAAAGTGAGAATTTTTGATAAATATCTACTATGGAAAATTTGTCATTTTTAACGAAACCCTATTTTATTTGTAATGATTAACATTTTAAAAACTTGTCTATTTTCCAGACATTAGCTCTGTACTGACTTGTTCAGCAGGACTATTTACTTTTTAAGTGAAATGTTGAATTCAGACCTGATGCTGTCTTTATTCATGTGATTTACACCAGGAGTCCTTTGGGTGATAATTTACAGTTTTTTTTCTGTAGTAGACATTTAGTAGTTCAAAAAGTAACTAAATAATAATAAAAAATATACAATTACTAATAAAAACCAATTTACTCAAGATGAGAGCCATTATTTAAATCACTCTATGGTCTCTAGGTGCCATAACAACCAGCATTTTTTGTGAATTAATGTTAATTGCAAAGAGAGTGTGAATCCCTGCTTCACTTTGTTGCCGGTTATTAATTTCACTCATTCACTTGCTGTATCTAAAATTAAATGAGTTAATAAGATGCTCTCTATTGGAACCATGTCAACACACAAAAAGCCACTAGTACAGTGTTTTCAAAAGTTCAAGCTTTTCATCATTTCAAATTCTTCCTCATCTTTTATCTACTGATGTATTTAGTTAAATAATGAGTGTGCTGATCACTATTTTGTAATCAGTTTAATTAAAACTGGTGTGAAGAATGTTGCTTTTATTAATTTTTTCATAATTATACATTCTTAAGAAAATATCTGGCACACTTAATTATCAGACTGCTTTTTATTTCTAATTGGGAACAGAGCTGCTGCAAATGGTGGTAAGATTATGCTTGCATAAATATACACCTACACCAATGCTTGGTTGAAGGAAGCTTTGATTGAATTCCAGCAGTTAGTTTTCTTGGTTACGTGTCCAACATCTAGTAAATATGATTAGTCTAAGTAAAGGAGAATGATTTTCCTGAGATTTGCTCCTTTGCATTCTTTAACTAAAGCCACACAGACCTTAAACCTTAAATTCTACAAAATATTCAAAGAGACAATCAAAACTTTTTATTATAGAGCACACATCAGTTAATTAATATTGGTGTTAAATGCAGCAAAACATGATGTATGCAAAATTAAATGTTTCTTAAATCAATTTGTGGTGATGAAAAAAAAAACAAACAACAGTGTAATTCCTGAAAATAATTAGTAAGATACAACTCAAAGTAAGTCACCATTTTAATTGACACAGGAAAGTACAACTTTATAAAAAACAGTTGGCTGCAATGTAACATGCTAATTTAATATCTACAGGGAACATTACGGTCATGAAATGATTCAAAACAAACCACAAAATGTAACAGTTGTCTTGGGGAGAAATATTTATTTTTCACTAAAATGCACCAGAATGAATTTGAAGCCTGGATTTAATAAGAAACGAAAACAAAACATCCAAAAAAGGGTGATTAAAATCAGAGTATTCAAATGTCAGCCACATTAGTCTAACACAAGTATTCTGCTTGGTCCCAAAATGTGGAAACTTTAAATGTTTGTAGAACATTTAGACAAACTATTTTCTTCATATTTGAAGTTGCTAAATGACTTGTTGGTAATTGACCAGGCATGTAAAGTCATGGTTGATGGCCAATATTTTCAAAACAGCAAATATCAACTTAGTTTAGTCCAGTAACTTGTTCATGTTACATGGAAGAAATGACATCTATAAAAATTCATTTGAAATTCAATGTTTTAGAAACATCCATCCATTTTCTGTACACCCTTGTCCCTAGCAGGGTTGGGAGGGCTGCTGGTGCCTATTTCCAGAGAACGTTTCAGGTGAGAAGCAGGGTCACCCTGGACAGGTTCCCAGTCTGTCGCAGGGCAACACAGAGACACACAGGACTGTGGGAGGAAGCCAGAGTACCCGGCGAGAACCCACGCATGCACAGGGAGAACATACAAAGTCCATTCAGAAAGACCGTGGGCTGGGAATCAAACCCAGGACTGTCTTGCCGCAAAGCAACGGTTCTACCAATTGCGCCACTCTGCAGCCCAGTTTTAGAAACATTTATGTGAATTATCTAATTTGTTTGTATGTTAGAACTACAAAGTGCGGCATATTTTATTAGGATTTTATTGGAATCACCACAAAGTAAAAGTGACAAAGAAGGAAAACAATTTGTGATATAATTATTTTTATTTTTGTTTTTTTGGTAATATAGCAGTTTCTCAATCTTTTGAACTCTGCACTTAACTTTCAGTGTTTCTACAAAGCAATGATTCAGGGTTATACATTTATAGCACACTTTACAGATTTCTTAAATATTTTGACAACGATTTATTATTTTCCTTCTACTTTACAATCATGCTTTGATCCATCACTTAGAATCTTATTAAGTATACTGAAGCTTTGCTCTATTTCACTGCTATTCACAGCATAATGTACATATTACAGTAAAAAAAGGAGGTTTCAAGAGACTTTTTTCACCCGACTCACCTTGACCTTCCAATGTATCAGAATGAATCAGTATTTTACATCGTAAACTCCTAGCATCAACTCACTGGCTCGTAAGATGAAGCAATATTGGGTTTCTGTCATCCTACTCAAATTGAAAGCATGGAGCCATGGCCCGACTCCCATCAGAATATTTAGTTCCTTGTAAGTCAGATGCAACCTGACATCCTGAGGCAGTTCTGGCTGTCCCCCTTACGACAGAAAAGGAAAGGTGACTGGGCTTTTGCCACTGGGAACCAGACTGCTGGAGGGAAGAAACTTTACTTCATTGACCTGAATTGTTCTTTGTAGAATGTGTACTTTCACGATAAAGGATACTTCATGTGAGGGATAGATGAGTTTCAGGTGAAGCAGACTCTGACAGAGGCTTTAAAGGGGGTGATATTTGTTCATAAAGGCAGAGTAAAAGGTCATTGTGCATGCATCACTAAAACAAAGGGTAATAACTTCCCTTAGTTGGCAATAAAACTCTTCAACTTGAACTCAGTATTGTCTGAAGCAGCTTTGCATTATCTTTACTCCTCAGTTTTGTGACTATTTAATTGGTTTGCTGATTCAGCCTTATGTTTTTTTTTTATTTATTGTTTTGCCCTTTTCAATAATTTTAAACTATTACTAGGTTCACTGATAGTAATGATTTATGCAGTTTTGGCCAGAAATTTACAAACAATCATAATGGTCATGAATTTCATTAACAGAGGCCGTTTGGTGATTTATTTGAGCCATTCTGATGAAATGGTTATGAGACATACAAAGCTGAAATATGTGCATACACCCCAAATGATATTTACCTAAATGTCTCTTACAAAGTTGCACTTCGTAAGAGACGAAGTTAGTTTAGAAGTTAGACGAAGTTAGTTAGTTTGCTAGCCGATCACGACACCAAACTCGCCTCTTTGAAAGAAAAATTAAGTTTCTGGAATAATTCTGGCCTCACATTATTACACAATATTTTGACCAAACCACCAGAAAACCAACAAATCAATTAAGTCCTGATAAGAATATTGGCAAAAATCCAGACAGATTTGTGACAAAAGTTTATTGATGTCAGCAAAATGTGTGTGGTTTCACAGCAATATGCCAAGGTATATTGGACTAATATTAGTAGCAGTGTTTGTATTTTTCAATTAGAGAAATCCAAAATCAATTCAAGCTTTTGAATTGCAGTCGTTGTCTTGGTACTTAACCTCAAAAAATTTATTCTTCAAATAGATAATTAAAAACTAATTTGTTGTGACATTCATGACAGGAAACTTTTCTCCAGCACTGTATACTCCACTCTGAGCAGCAGTTTAAGAAGCTCATTCTTCTTGTATTTTTTCAGCACAAAATACTAGCTCTGCATAAATTGTACTGCATAAATTGTACAGTACATTGAAACTGTGTTCATTTATCACAGCACATTTCCTACCGAAAAGAAATACTGCAGCATCAATGCACAATGTTTTGGTGAAGAAAAAAAATTTACCGCAGGGATTTCATCAGTTTTAGTGCCCTAAATAATCATGTGTGGAACATTTTGCAGAAAATTTGATTCATCTACACCTTCACTGAATCACAGCTCAGGGTCTGATGGTTGCCTGGATGCATGCTACGAATGCAGGTGCTCACGGTAACATAAAATAATGTCGGATAGAGATTCAAGGCTGCACAGCACTCCATGCCGAAATAGTAGAGCTGCCTAATGCGCCTAATGCTCTGCTCTCATTCCTAACCCGTACATACTGTACGTCTCAAGTGCATGGCATCAGACACACTAACAGAAGGAATGGGATATCTGTGAAATTTCCCACTGCTGTGATGAGTCTGTAATTACATGGCCCCTGCTAAATAATTCTTTGTGAGGAGCCGAAAGGAAAGATAAAATTGAGGAGGCTCGCCCGCATTGTCTGCACTATTAGGAGAGAAATGGGCCTCTGGATGAGATTCTGTCTAGTCTGAAGAGAGAGCTGCACAGGGAGACCAAAGATAGTACAGTCATAGTCATTGGGATGCAGGTCAGGGTGCTGCAGGTGCACGGCTGACAATGAATGTGTCAAACCCAGCTCGATCCAGGTGTAGCTATAGAAAAAAATGTGCCGTACTTGCTCTTTGATAAATAATATGTCACCAGCATATTAGGGCTGGACAGGGTGAGACTCAGAGGAGTGAGGTAAAGATATCGCATATGTTCCCAAACATGTGCATATACTTTGCCTTTTATGCATTTTTCTTCTCTTTCCAAGCACACAAAAATATATAGATTTCACTGCTGTTTTATTATTTCACATGCTTTTCCCTCCAGCGCTAAAATAATGTTGTTATGCAGGCTATAAAGATCACAAGGCTACGCAGTCCAGTACGCTTTGCGGACAAGAAAAATCAATACAGCTGGTTGTAATGTGAGATCCTGCAAATTTCAAGGAACACATTTGATAACACTTAGTCATAAACCTGCAGGGTATGTTGTAACCTTGCAGAGCTGAGTGTCTGTCACACCTGAAGAGCGCGCAGAGCGTATTCACGGTTATCTGCTGCTCTGCTGAACCACAGCGTTCAATGAACAAGCCATGCTTTGTGTGAGGGCTAATTCAAAAGAAGCTTTATGAAATCATTTAAAGAAGCACTGTGGCTTTACACAATAGTGCTCATGATTGACACCATAAAAGCTCTACTGTTATTTCAGCTTTAAACGCGTGATCCTTAAGTCAGTGGGCTCCATTTGTGTTGTGTTTTTGTCACTGAAACACCTTTTACACTACACTACATAAATGCTGGGCCTGTCCTCAGTGCATGCTCTCCTCTGATGAAGCTTGGAGAGCTATTTGGCGTTGGGAAACAATTTGAAATACCAATAGAGCTGAAATAGCAGTCTGTTTACCAGATGGAAAGATGGAGGTCGGTCAGGTTCCCTTTTGTGAGCTATCCACACTTTCCTCCCACGCTCAGCTTTACTCCACTGTGTGGCTCTCCTGGTCAAATATCTGACTTGTGAGTCATACCTTGCCTCTGTACCCATGGAGAAGCCTGCTGGTTGTCTTAAAATACACTCTGACAGAGCAGCCATGCAAGAGCTTCCAGGGCCGACGTGGAGCACTGGAGCCGCCCAGGGGACCCGCATGGAGTGAGCGGCAGAGACGGAGGGTGAGGGATTCGGTTGGGAAAAACGACGAGTGGGTTGAAAGAGGGAGACGGTAGAAGGTTAGATAAAAGATTATAAAAGCCTAACTTTTGTGTCATGTAACACTGAGGGTAGCTCAGCAGTGTAGGCAACTCAGAAATGGCTTGGTGTGATATTCACATCAAGAAGATTCTGCAACAATAAACATCCAGAGCACCTGAACAAAAATTGAAAAATAAAATGTCAGGATAAAGGTGGAGAGAGGTGCTGCAGAAGGTAGCATTCCTGATTAAAGAAGGGAGAAAACAGGAGCTTGACTCCTGTTTTTTGTTTATTCTTCAAAAACCAAATTAAATAAAGTTATTTATGACTCTGATTTTTCGCTTTCAAGGGCAGAAATGCTAAACAAGCTGTTTAAATAATGACAAGCGTTGCAAAACAGTTCTTGAATTTTTCACATTTTAAGACGTTACCGCCACTAATTTTGTTGTATTATACTGGAATTCTATGTGATCGATAAAACACAACACACATACTCGTGTCTCATTGCTTTTTAAGACCAGATTTGTTGCAGGTGCAATTGTTTTGGTATATACCGGTACATCTAAAGCTTTGCACATCTGAACAATGATTTTTTGGCCACCTTTCTTTTAGACAGACTGTTGTAAAAATGAATTTTAAAGTCCAACCACAGATTGTCAATAGGACCAATTTAAAAATATGCTTTTAATCAAAAATATTCTGTTGTAGGTTTGACTAAATGTCTTAAGGTCATTTCCTGCTTGAAGGCAAGATCTTCCCATTTTCAAGTGTTATATTGTGGCTTATAGTTGAAAAAGTGAAATGAGGATGCAGCAAAATCAATCATATTTAATCATTAGAGTGATATTTATTTTTCTTAAGATTTGTTGTGGGCTAAAAAAGAATGTTTGCTTTCAGTTTGTTTTTTCAAGTGTCATGCATATATTATGCACCCATTATTGGAAGTAGGGGTGGGCATTTACAATTTATTGTGAAAAATAAGAATTTGGATGTGTTGTCATGATAAATTCCAATTATTAAGCTAGTAGAAGTAACAGGCTGTTGGGAAGAGCCACTGGTTCATTGCAATAAAATGTGAAAATGTTAGCTCTCTCTGTGTTTTCAGCCAAAAATGTGATTAAGAGGAAAACAATGGAGTGAAAGAAAAGCTGAGCTGACTGATTATTGAGAAAATTCAGTGATTTTGTGACTTTTGATCAGATTTTCAGCGAGAATATTTGCATTCAGTCCTATTATGAAAACAACCCATAGAGCTGACATGCTAATAGGATAAGCAATTACCATGTTAGGACGTTTTCTTTTAAACACTTGTCTATTTGTTGCAAATATGACTTCCGTGGTTGATGTCAATTAAAAAGAAGTAATGTTTTTTGTAATGCATTTAATGTTAGGAAATATGGTGCTAAATTAATGAAAAAGCTATAAAAGAGGCCTTTTAGAGCTCTACATTACATGCAGTTATGATTAAAAAATGCACAGAGAAAGGAGTTAGTGACTGGAATAGGGCAATTTTCAGCCTAATTAGCCATGAACCGTGCCCAGCTGGTTTGAAAATGTAAAATATGATCTTTTTCCAGGCAGTAGCAATGCACCATACTCACGCACTACCAGGTCACCGACAACAACACTGTTTGGCAGGGATGCTGTCTCTGAGTCAAGAAGACTTCGCTATTTAATGTATTAGTTAATTGTTTAAAATTGAACCAGATGTAAGAAAAATATGTTAAAAAGCCATTAAAAAGGCACTTATATTTTGTAAAACATGTAGAGACAAGTTTGTTGATCATTCAGTCTGGGACAATGAACAATGTGAGAAGCAGATAACAGGAAGGCTTAACTTATCAGCATATTCTCTTTTTACCTGAACATGGTGCCTGTGGACATGTTGGTAGGCTTTTCTAAATGTGCCAGTTATTGTAAAGATCTTTAAGCAAATACACACAGAGAACTTTAGTCGTGTTAGCCAAATGACCTGAGCTAATTGTTCGGCAGCTAATCAGACTCTCGAAGTCTGCACCTGGTGTTTGTTCTCCAGTTGCTTGCTTGGTTGTTATGTGACTAGCTGCAACCTCCCCTCTAAAACTGCTTTTTGTTTGTTATTGCAGTTTTGGAGATTTTTTATGATGACATAAAATAAACAAAGTCAGAATATCACTTCTACTAACCACAATAAACCAACGCTTAATGTTGATGCTCTGTTTCAAGAGGACTTTTTAAAAAATCAACCAAATATTCTGTAAAATAATATATTTAGGTATTTGTATACAAAAAATCTAATTATTGGATATGTGAGCTTATACATCATAAGCATTCAAATAATCTGTGCTGATTTTTTTTGTCTCAAGGCATTCTATTTTCTAACGCTGTTGATGATGATAATAATATCTTGTGCTGTCATGGACAAGATCTTTCTGCTTATTAAAGGGGGCCATTACAGTTCAACTAGTTGGTTTTCATTCTGACCACAATCTAACCGAGATAGCTGTTTTTTCCTTTGCATTTGTCTTTACAGCCATCCCCCAATCTCTGAGGAATGCAACTCAATATCTATTTCTAATATATATAAAAAAAATGCAGCTTAGGAATCTGTAGTACGTGGGCGCAATAATGCTTGACATGCTACTGGATGGCGTTTGCAAGGTAGCTAATTTAGGAGTATCCTTTATTTTCCTTGATGCTGATTATTTGTACCCACCAAGATAATCAGTTCAAGACGGTGCCAAGCCGGTTTCCACTGTGTGTATTTATGCACATTGAGGTATTTGGTGTTTAAACTATTAAAATAACAGTGTTAACCCCTGCAAATACAAGGTGTCCACTGTATTTTGTAATTACAACTTTTCCTATGATTCAAAAATTTAACTCCTAAACAGTTGTAATTGTCATAAAGTCAAAATTCCAAACCTTATACTGGTGTTGTTTGATATTTGTCTTAATGCTTATTCACAGGAAAGTTGTTTTTTTTTTAATACAAAACTTGAAAAGTTTGCCAACACACCTACTGGAGGGTTATAAAGAATATTTTAACAGTCTTTTCAATTCTTTTAAAATTATTCTTAAAAATAATTTTGAATAAACAAAAATTGGTGCCAACCCATCTAAAAAACAGAGATAAGAAATCAATTACCAAATTCTTATGGATGTCACTGTTACTAACATATAAGTCTGCGCAGGCAGACAGTACTATCATATGTTTACATGTCTTTTTCTGCTTGAAGTTATTTAAGAAGGGGTCGCAGTCCATCTCTTTGTTAGACGTCTGAAGCAAAAAGGCAGGTGATGTGGATGCCTGAATGCAGCCTGCATTGATGGTGATGGACCACGAACAGACAATGAGTTGAGCCAAGAAACGATGATTAACGTTTCCCCGTTTCAGCATTACAATTACCCAAAGCTCATGTCTGGCACCTGCCATCTATAGTGTGGATCAAAGTTAGGATTGCTGAGGGTAATCGCCTGGCCTGCTCTTGAATGTATCTGAGCTGACAGAATCGATGGAGGGAAAACACAGGGGTCTGTTATAGGGGACACTGCCTTATTGATTTACCAGCACAAAGTGCTGTGGCCGGTCTGAATAAAAATCTGCTGCTGAACTCTGAAGACGGCTGAGGAAAAAAAAGACATGGAAGGAAAAAGAGAGTGGTAATCTGCTTACTGACATTAATTGAGAATTTCAACCTGAGTGTTTAAGAGGAGAGATGACTAAGCGGGGTTGTGTAAAGGTTAAGATGTGTTCACAGTTAGTTGGAATGCCAGGTGAAGTTAATTAGAGAGCCATGGCCTTTTGGATGGATTCTCATATTTAGCAGTGCACAAGAGCCACAGGCAGCTCTAAATAAAGGTGAGAGACAGTAATGTTTGTGCTTTAACTGTGCCGTTCTGCTAATGTGAAGGTGATGATCTAGATGAGCTCAGAGCAAGTTTTGCACATTCAGCAGGATCTGTTCTCTCTCATTTGCCCCACGTAAAAATAAACGTCACCAGAGGAGCAGCGTGGAGCATATGGCAGAGCACAGCTCTCAGTCAGAATAATGGCAACCATCTATCCTTCTAGTCATCGGAGAAAAGAGAAAAGCTGTGGCTGTATGCTCAGTGTTGTGAAAAAAGCCTCTGCCTCCTTTCACATTTGTTTAATTTTGGCTTTTTTGCTACATCTAAATTTTTCAGATCAAAACAATGTTAATATCAGCTCTTTATCATGGGCAAGTAAAGAAACTGTGTTAACTTAAATCATCATCACTCATTTGCATTAACTGGCAACAGGTCTTCAACATTTCTGTAGGAAAAGAGGAGTTTTGACCCGATCATCTTTGCAGAACTAGTTTTAATTCAACCACCCGGGAGAGTATTGCGGTTTTAATGGTCTGTTAAAGGCAAGCCTCTCTAAAACCAGCGTTATGCATCATTGACTTGATGGCACACTTTGGATCATTGTCTAGCTGCATAACCCAAGTGTACTGTACGTCAGCTTAAAGTCACAAACTGATGACAGGATATTCTCCTTCAGGATTTTATGCTACAGAACAGAATTCAGGGTTAGATGTTTTCTGGTTTCTTTTGTTACTGCCTGGATAAGTTAGTGATATGCTCTAGGAGTAATTTTGGTAGATCTTCCTTTCATAGGAAGGTTGACCATTGCTTCTTGTTTTCTCTATTTGTAGATAGTGGCTCTCAATGTGGTTCGATGCAAATCTACAATCAGAAAATGACAGATCAATGTTTTCCCGTCTGTTATTGATTAAGTGTAGTTCAATGTCTTCCGTTTTGAGACTTTTTATCCTACTTCACTGTCAGAGGAGTTCGTTTTAAGTGATTTCTAGATTCTATGGTTGTGTTGCCGGCCAGTGAAATGAATCGAATCTTGATTATGTTATTCATAATAAACATTTGAAATGAAAATAAGAAATCTGACAAAAAAGAAAACCAACAAAAATCTGTAAGAGTTGCAAAGACTTTTTTCATGGCACTATGCATAACATCTTTTAAATTTAACATCTTGGAATAAAGAAAACACTGAAATGAGTGGACAGCATCGTTGTCAAAATTTGTGCACTGAAAACCGGATGATGTCTTGGTTTCTGTCCAAGCCCCCAAAAGGGGACCCTTAGAAACATGACTCCAAATGAGCTGTGACTGGCAGGGTAGAAATGTTTCCCATGAAAGGCCGTAACTGGAGCGAGGGCAGCCAGGCAGTTTCTTCTTGCAGGAATCCCCGCACCTCTATTTGCTGCATGATTAGCTTCTAAGTATATCTTGACATCAGTCAGCTCCACTTGGCCGTTCGCAACATTTCGCCTCCTTGATGGGCGGAAATGACAGCAGGTTCTGACAGATTCAACTATAACCCCGTGCTGTTTGTGGCTGAACGCCAAAGCGAAGACTCACAGCACCATCACAATGGCACACAAAATCACACACTGTAGGCATGACCCCACGAACTGACTATGGAGTTAGTTTGAAAGCAATTCTGGACACCCCAGCTAGGAAGAAATAAACATTTGCTTTGAAAAATATGCCTCTTTTCAGGAGATTTATTCAGAACTCTGCTGCCTGGCCTGGTAAAACACCAACAGTTGATATTCCATAAAAAAAGAGTAATATGGTTCTAAAAACAGGCCTATAAAGATACTGGGCAGCCATCAAATTTTACAACATTTCTGCTAAATCAAGACTCTGTTGTATAGTTTGCATCAGACAGACATGGCTTTGTATCCAAACAGCAAAGCCATTTGTTAGCAGAGCAGAGGTAATGACTGTGTCCCTACATGCCACCTCGGGCTGAGCTTTGGTAATCTCTCTTTACCAGAGCGTGGCATAGCCAACACACCCGAGGAGGCAGGAAGGCAGGGTGGGGGGAAAATGACAGCTACCCCTCCCTCTCTCTCTGTCACTTTCTCCCCCTCTCTTCCTGTCCATCTGCGTCTCTCATTCTCACTCAGATTTTTCTTTTGTGAACGCTGTGTTTCAACAGTGCGCCCTCACGCAACCTGTGACTTTCGGCTTCTCTCCTCTGTTCCCCACCCATCTGTGGGTCTCATTCCCATCCGATTCTCATCGGATGGGTAGGGCTGACGCTCGTCTCCCTCCGTTTCACTGCTTCCTTCCTTGTCATCTGTCTGTGCTCTGACACGCCCACACAGATGATCAGCAGACAATTACTGCCCAGAGAAGTCCTGAAGATGCCAATATCCCCCACGTCCCCCAAACCCAGACAATCTGCCCTTAGTTATTTGAGCCAATTTAAGCCAACGTTTTTCCACAGTTTTTTTTTCTCCCTGTTTCTAATTAGAGCTGCACAATATATCGAATTGCAATTGTCATGGCACTATCCTTGAGTGCAATATTGCAATCACAAAGAACAGCTTTGATGCAATATTTGTTAGGGTATTATATTTCAAGTGCTAGTTCAAGTGCTACAGTGATACAGGTTCAGAATAAATATGTATATAGATCATTGAAAAACATACTAATTTTACTAATTCATTTTAAAAAGGAAAATTCATATATACACATGAGGTTTTAATTTCTGTTTCTTTTGCTGGTTATGGCCTACAGCTTATGAATTTCAGAATTGTTCCATTGAGGCCTATAAAATCATGGGGGATGGCTGCTTACTTGATAGTTAACAACCATTTGCATTCTCCACCTGGAGTGAAATCCACAAAGCATGTTAATGGAGAAGGAAAAAGTGTGGTACAAAAAGGTGCACAAAGAACAAGGATAATCACAGCATTGATCGGATTGCATAACAAAACCCATTCAATAGTTTGTGGAAGACTCACAAGGCAGTGAGAACAGCTGGAAGAGCATCCACACACAGATGCATCCAGGACATGAGCTAAAACTGCAGCATTCCTTGGGCTAAGTTTCCCTTCGACCAGAGTCAACATCAGAAGCATCTTACCTGTACTACAGAGAAAAGGGACTGACAGAACTTGATAGGCCAAAGTCCACTTTTTTGGTCAAAGTAATGTCTGTATTTTATTTGGAAATCAACAATTCATAATTCCATAATGCTTGAGGTTAAGTGTTTCCAAAGTCGGTGATGATGCGAGGAGCCATGTCATCTGTAGGTCCAATGTGTTTTATCAACACCAAAGTGAGTGCAGCCATCTACTGGGATGTTTTAGAACACTTCATGCTTTTCCCTATTGATAAGTTTTCATTTTCCAGCAGTATTTTCTGCCACTGCAGAAAGTACCAATAAATGTTTTATTGATGATGGCATTACAGTGCTTGCCTGGCCAGGAAAGTCACCTGATCTAAACTTATTGTAGCATATATTGTAGCATATGTGGCATTTCTCATCTTGTCTTGAGAAAGATGAGAAATACCGCAGTCAACCATTCATATGAGCTTAAGATCACTATCAAATCAATCTGAGCTTCCATAACCTCTCAGCAGAATCAAAGGCAAAACACTTCCATGCCACACTGCATTGATTCAGTAATTGATGCAAAATGTTTCCCAACCAAGTGCTGAGCACATGAGCATGGACATGCTTTTCAGTAGGACATAATTTTCAACTAAATTCATTGTTATTTGTCTTATGTAATGTTCTTATCTACTGACAATCAGAATTTGGGATCTTCATTAGTTATAAGCTTTAATAACCAAAATGAACAAACATAAACACCTGACATACTTTACTCTGCAGCCAGAAAACTGTATCAACGTCATATTAACTTTTTTAAAAAAAATTATTGAAATAAGTTTACTTTTATTGATGTTCTACTTTATTAAGATACCTCTCATATATTTAGACTATCATGAATTCCTACACAAACAGGTGTGGTGCTTGTATATAAATGTCTGTTAAATTGTATCAAATGTGGGATAATTATTGACAATAATTCAGAGAATACTTTCTGGATGAGAGATCCCAGGAAATGGAAGCCTTTCAGAAACACAGCAGCAGGAAGGGAAGCTTACTCAATGAAAAGTAAAGGATAGTTTGAGCATGACAAATATCAGATGTTTTTCCATAATTGTCATATTCCATACAAAACTCTTTACTTCTGTTATTTCTCTGTATTGATTTCTTTTTTCCTTCATCCATGTTTGTTTTCTCTGTTAGTTCAGTTATTTTTATCTGATCAGTCTTGTCATGTTTTACAGTACAAAACATAACAGATTAATTTCTTTCCCTGTTTGTCCTCCCTTGCTGCCTTGTGTCAGGCTATCATTTACTCCCCTTCCCCAGCTGCTAGTCATTTACCTCATTAAGCCTCCCTTCTTGGCTCTATTGGTTCCTCTCTCTTCCTCCTCAGTCCACCTCTGGAGTCTCATCTCACACCTGCAACCTGTTAGCTAATCAGCCCATTTCTTCAGTTCCAGTATTCTCCCTCAAAGTATTTAAACCCTTCTCCTGCTCACACTCCTTGCTGTTTTCTCCTGCTAATTCCTGTCACAGTCTGGTTAATTCCCTAACAATATTCTGCTTGCTTTTGTTCTGCTCTGGCTCCCTGTTACCCTGTCATTTTTGTAAGTTTTCAGCTTCTTTTTTTTTAATTAAACAACATTCACTATGATCCACAATCCCAGCTCCTGTCTGCATTATTTGTTGGTGACATTATTTGTCACCAACAAATGCATTATGAAAATCATAGCACATCATCTGACTTGTTTTCATAGTAACTGTGGGAATATCTGAAGATAACACCCCGCTTCCCTTTTTTTCCCCAAAACAAACTAATTTACATAGTTTATTTTGGCTGGCAGCAACTAGTTTTTACAAAACAGCAGGAAACTGAATGCTATGTTATGTCAAGAAAATTGAGTCATGCTATAAAAAGCCAACATAGTAATTTTGAGATCAGGCTCATGTAAGGCTCATCATTTTCATGTAATTTTGAAAACGTCATGGGAGTCATACTGTAAACAGATTTGGCTTGACTTTTTCCTCACCATGAAAGACCTGAGAAGGTCCCTGCAGGACCAAGGACAGATCTATCCCTCATTTCGTTCTACTATCACTCATGAGCAAGACAAGATGGCTGAACCCCTCTCTTTGACAAAAACAGAAGGGAGTTTGCCCACCTTGATCACAGCTACACCTGATCTAAGTCAGTTAGAGGAGCTGACTTAGATCAGAGAAAGGCCAAACTGCTCCTCCTAAATCTTGATTTCTGCAATCCTTCAGTAAATGAAGCCATTGAACAACTGTTCTTTTGTTGATACAAAGACACTAACTTTTATATTAGCATATTGATGTATGGGTTAGGGTTAGACATAATATTACATTTTGACGTTATCTAAGTATGGCAATACTGTAAATGCAGCAGCCGATTCTGGTTTGATGCATTCTGTTTAGAGAATTTGTAGAATTTCTGTGGATGGATATATTTTATCTGACTTAAAAAATAAACAGATTAATGGCAGAACATAGTTGTGTATTGGCAATGGGATCATAGCAAGTGACTCTCAGTTCCACAACATGTGATTTATAACTCTCAATGTAGGCACTCCTCCAAACATAAGGTGTCGCTGAAGAGAAAATCATAGGTTGTCATTTGGATTGTTGGTTTTCGTAGGCGCCCTATGCACTGGCTGTCAATCCTAAATCTGCTGTCTTGGGTTTTTGTCCTGACCCAGGCTATACTTCATGCCTTTATTTTCTCTATGTGACACCCTGATTCATCGAGAATCTGTGAAATTAAAATGTATATGCACCTGTATCACTGTCGCAACACTTTTAAAATGACAAAATTCACAATTATGGCATAAAATGATTGTTTTTGTTACCCTATGACTAGCCAGCCTAGTGCAACATACTATCGTTCTCAATGCTGACAGCTTCTGCAACCAGAAGCAACAAAAGAAAATAGGGAAGCACTTCATTTCAGTCTTATCACTTGCACAAATTATTTTGAAACATTGATAGGAAATCTATTCGCTTCGGTTTATGCTTCCTTCATTATCAGCCTCTCTAAATCATTTAAATTAGCTGCTAACAGGTGCATATTTTGCTGATGGGTTTAACAATTAGTTGTGCAGCTGTGTAAAAAACAGCATTAAAAAGCTAAACTTTGCCATGCCTTATCTACCAAGAAAAAACAATCAGGCTCAGCTCATTCTTATATAATTCACTTAACTGTCAGAGAGAGAGGAAAGGAGAGAGAGGTGTGGATAAGTCAGATTCTAATCAGTTCAGTTAGTCAACGTCTCCATGTATGATTAATTCAGCAGGTTTAATCCTCAGCATTTTCTCTATCACCGTTGTTGTACCTGGAGGTCAAATTGATAATTAAAAAAAGAACAGAACAGAAAAATAAAATTAATGTTTGCACTGCAAAAAAAAGAGTGCGGATTCCTGGGGAATAGGGCATGGAGAAATCGCATTAACAGGGCACAGGCCTAGGACAAAGTAAGAAGACATTCCTTTCTTAATCGTTTCCCTGCAGCAAAAAGCTCCTGAGAGACAAATGTTCATGCAGCTTTGTGTCGCAGCTGTGGCTGAGATAGGATGTGATACAACAAAACTTTAACACCTTTTAACTTCACTGTAGTACAACGGCAGGGCTGATAGATAGATCCCAAGCACATGTTCCGAATGTGTGCTTCGCATTTCTGAAGGATACAGTCTTTTTAAATTCAAATCACTTCTGCTGTTGTTTTTGCTTCTGCTTTTGCGGCACTCTGCCGTCCTCCATCTTCGACCCAGTATGTGTAATCTACGCAGGGCTGAAGGGATTTGACTTGTTTTGCATTTTCACTTATAAATTTGCTTGTTTGCAGCACTACTAATTGCTGTTTGCTGATTTTTATTTTGATTTTTTTTCAGATTTTTTTTTTTCTTTTCATCTTCTGTGACATGAAACTCAGTGAGTGATCTTGACCTCATTGTCCGCTTCTCAGTTTGTCAGCTTTGTGCAATTGACCCCTTTTCGGTTGTGGGTCAAAGCTATAACTCCCACTCTGTGAATTGAAGCAATCCCATCAGCATGTCACTGTCCTCATTCCAGTGTTTCTCCTGTGTCCAGCTGCTTTTGATCTCTCTAACAGAAATGGATGGCATTCATACAGTGCTCAGATTAGACTCAAAGACGGGGTGCTGTGCCAGGTTGAAGAGAAAATGATCTCTTTGCTAGTATGTCCTCCGATCCAATAGAAGGTGACCATTTTTAACCCTGAAAGTAATGTAAAAGACACTGCTAACATGCGGGTAAAGGCGCCTATGTCAGATGAGATGAAATTCATTTTTTGAGCCTCCAAACATTTTGGGCAGAACACAAATTCTACATATTATGTTGAATACAGCATCCATACAGTGAAACATGATGTTGGTACTATCATGCTGGATGGATTTCATAAGCAGAGACAAGGCAACTGGCCAAATGTGATTAGAAGAAGAATACAGCTGAAAGTATAATCATGAAGAAAAAACTTGTCAGCAACTGCAAATTAGCCTCCAGCAAGTGTCCATCTTCCATACCAGGATTCTTCAACCTGTACAATCCACAAAGCCATCTCTGCCCTCAGAGTAGCTAAATATAACTCAGTTAGAGCCACAAATGTCACATGACCCTTTCAGAAAAATCTAACTTCTAGTTTTTGATGAATATCTTCCATGGAAAATTAGTTGTCATTTGTGAAGAATCAACATTTTATTTCTAATTCCATGTTTTTAAATCAAGAAAACAAAACATTTGGCAAAAAGAGGATGCATGTGATGTTGGAAAATTTTGTAAATAAAAACTTTTCAACCTACAAGGAAAATATAAAAAAAAAGTGACTGACTTTTTAGAACCATTCTCTTATTGAAATTCAATGTTACTTTTCCATGAAAAAAAGTAAAGCAGTTTAAAAACAGTTTGTAATTATATCTATGTTTAAAAATATCTGTGACTTCTGTGTTATTTTCAGCCTGAGTGATTAAGAGCCACTGTGGGAGGTTCAAAGAGCTACTTGTGGCTCTGGGGCTGCAGGTTGTAGACGGTTGTCTGAGAAGAACAGTCAGAGCTACAGTGAAATGGTTTAGATTGAAACATTGTCCTGTTTTAAAATGTCGAAGCCTAAACCTGATTTAGAACTGGCAAGACTTGAAAATATGTTCAACATATACAGCAATAAGATTGATCATTCTCTTTTTTTCATGAAATGATGAGTGAAAATGTCAGTCTCTTGTTGTGGAAGAAACATAGCCCAAAAAACTTGCAGGTGCAGTTTAAACACAAAGTTGCAACTCTTGCAAAGTGTTGAGATGAAGTAGCTTATTCTGTATATTTATAGGAGGAGTTTTGCCTGGAAGGTTCTGACTGTATGCAGCAATCGATTTCAAACCAAAAAACATCGTGATGTCATTTTATGTCATTGTTTACATTAAGTAGTATTTTGTTATGGATCTAAAAATATCCAGGTTCTCAATAAAGAGATACCAGAAGAGGAGTGAAACATTTGCACTTTGGAGTGGCATTTGGGAGTGTGGCTGCAGGATTCGTGATTAGTAGTAACATTTTTATGCAACTGTTCATCCATGTAATATGGTCTTACTGTGGAGTAGTTTGCAAGTGAGAAAAGCATGAGGCAGTTATTCACCTTTGAGAGAATATGTTCTGTATTTTACAAAGGTTAAGATGGCTGTTTTGCTGACTTGTGTTATTGAGATTGAGAATTTACTGGTCCCAGACTTTTCACTGGGATTCTTTGTATCGAGAAAATTTCATCCGAAATGACTGCATGACTGAAAGATTCTTCAGATTTTTTGAGACCACAAACAACTACTTGATCCAGATATTTTCAAGTGAAATAAGATTTTCTTTTTTTTTTTTTTTTTTTTTTGCTGTCTGGGTCAAAAGATCTAACAGAACCAACATGGAACCAGCAGAAGAAATATTATGAGCACTGAATCAATGATGAAAAGAAACAAGGTCTGTTCTTGTGTATAAACTGAGATTTTTTTTTTTTTTAATCCAGCCTTAATTTCACACAAAATAAAATGGAAAAAAGAATGACTTAACTTTCCCTCAGAGATTTCCCATTTTTTTGGTGCGACACCCCCTGGTGGTGACGTTTATTTAGTGTTTTGTCGGATTTTTATATCCCTGGTTGGATGTTTAGCTAAATTAATGAAATTCAATGAGGTGTTATAAAGTCTGAGTATGTATGGCATACATCAATTAATATATCCCCCTCTATGTTTCCAGTGATACCAAGACATCACCCAAAATGTTATGATAATGCTGATTAAAAACAAAAAGCTGGAGTTTTATGCCATAATTTTTCCAGCCATTGAGACCATTCTGTTATTTTGTATAGCTTCAGGAAGAAGCTTCAGTAATTTTCTAGTGGGGCTCTTAACACAGACTAATTAAAGTACATGAGGGTTGGTTACCTGTGACTGATTTATTCTTTAACTGACTACCTTTTCCTAAGAGTGCCAATTGTACTGTGAGGATTGGTAATGATACATGTATCATTGCAGCCCTGCTTATTGGAAGTTTAAATCAGGTAGAATAGAAACGAAATTATGCATATGCACTGCCAGCTGAGCTTTGGTCAAGGACGTCAAGTTTATAAGAGTAAAGGCATTTTTATAATTGCAGGTGTGGCAGACTTTCATCTGAAATTGTTTTGATGGATGAGCAGTTAATTGTTATGGCTGTGATCTACTTATTTCATGTCTGCATGAGTTTGTTTTTCTTGCTTGAAATTTAATGGACATTGATGTTTTTTTTTCCCCAGGTGGAACTTTGTCTCTTCAGGAAATATGCGTGTTTATCATTTCAACAATCACTCACAGCCGTGCTGCTTTTCCGAGTTTTAATCATCAGTGTGAAAGTTTCTGATTAATAATGCTGCGCAGTTGCAATTTTACACTTGATGGTGAGGCCTGCTCAAAGCGAAGGCGAGTCATGCGCTCCATAATAGCAACAAATTTTATGGCTGTCAATCCAATAAGGGACTAGGGTCTTGGAAGAGCACCTGCACACTATTAACAGGACAGGACATTAGGAAAAGTGACGACCATGCACTATTTTTTCACAGCTTCACTGAAAGAAGCGATTTTATATCCACTTGAGACTCATTTATTAACGTGGATGCCCACTAAACTAAACTGTAAAAGTTTGGTTGGCAAAAGAAATCTAATTATCCTGCTCATCCGAGGGATCAAATAGATCACATGAACTTGGTAACATCTGAAAATTTCCATGCAGTATAAAGGCTATGCAAATGGGCTCTGAACCAGTGGAGCAGGAACAAAACACCTTTTCTTAAAAATAACTATATATATGTACAGTACAGACCAAAAGTTTGGACACACCTTTCTAATTCAATGGGTTTTCTTTATTTTCATGACTATTTATAAGGCAAGAAATCCCACTTATTAACCTGACAGGGCACACCTATGAAGTGAAAACCATTTCAGGTGACGACCTCTTGAAGCTCATCAAGAAAATACAGAGTGTGAGCAAAGCAGTAATCACAGCAAAAGGTTGCTACTTTGAAGAAACTAGAATATAAGGGGTATTTTCAGTTGTTTTACACTTTTTTGTTTAGTGCATATTTCCACATGTGTTATTCATAGTTTTGATGCCTTCAGTGTGAATCTACAATGTCAATAGTCATGAAAATAAAGGAAACTCATTGAATTAAAAGGTGTGTCCAAACTTTTGGTCTGTACTGTATGTATATTATGCAATATACATTATATACATAGTGTTATTTTACAACATGTCTCTTCTCTGTATGAGCATAAGTGAGGTAAGTAGCAGAGGTGTAAAACTGAATTTTCCGCTCTTAACACAGATTAAGGTCTCATCAGGGGGTAACTCTGATGGAGCACTTAACTGTTCTGTGCTGCCAGTTCATAAAAAGTAATGCAAAGACATTTCCTGCTCATACAGTTGCATCTGAAATTATACATCCCTCATTGCAAATTGGATTTATTGGCAACATTTACAAAATAACCACAGCTTGCAACAAATTGACCTATTGATGTAGTGCATTACAACTAATGTTACAAGTGATTTCTACATGTTCTACATGTACAGTACACGAACACAAAATGGCCATTTTAGTGACTACTGCAGTGAACTGATTCAGGACAAACATCTTTAGTACTTAGTAAAGTGCCCTTTTGCTTTTATGGCCTGCTGCAAATGGGATTCTTACCCAGGCAGACACCAGCTTCTGGCAGTGTTTCTGATGAATCCTGAACCAGTCCTTATGGGCAAAGGATTCCAGTTCATGAATAGGCTTTAGTATCCTTACTGTAACTTCCTACTTTTTGAATCCCACCAGGGATTTTCAATACAGTTCAAGAAAGGCAACTGTGCTGGCAATTGTAGAATATTCAAGGACTTCTTTTGAAATCCAGCCATGGGGCACTTTCAGATATACTGAAGATCATTTTCCTGTTTGAAGGTCCACTGATCCCCAAACTCCAGCTTCTGCAAAGGCAGCATGACATTTCCTCCCAGCATAGTTGACAGAATCCATTTCGCCCTCTTCATGCTGTGGGCTTCTGGTGCCAGAGAAAGCACAGCAGTCCCAAAGGATCACTGAGCCACCACCATGCATTACTGTTGGCGAGGGGTGTCCCTTTTAGCATATGGTTCACTTGTCCTCCTCCTGACAGCAAATGCTTAAAAACGCTCCAGAATCACAGAAGAGAAACCCAAAAGGATTTGTACAGTTGTGAGCAACTTGGAGCCGACCTGCCCCCATGTATTTGGATAAGTTGTGTTGCACATCAGAGACTTTAAACATTTGCTCTTTGCAGCAGTCTTTAAGTTGAAGACAATCTTGTGATATCTTTGTTGAAACATTCATCTTTTGCTGTGTGCAGAAATATTGGCAGTGGCTGTTTGAATTATTTTAGGTGCAACTGTAAAGTCATTCAAAAAATAGGATATGCGTAGTGTCAGATTAAATGTACATTTTGGAAACTGAGTGTAATGTTAAACATATTTTTTTGTTCTGCCCACATTTATATATACTTTTTTTGTCTGTAATATTCTCATTTTGAATGTAATGTTTTTATTAATAACAATAATTAACAGTCACAAAAGTATTGAAAACAAGAGTCTGTGTAGTTAATCTATATGTGTTTCACCGAGTGAAAACAAACTCTGAAAGGTTGGATGTTTTTTCAGTCATTTGTTAATGTGACTCTCCTGCCCTCCACCATTCTGTTTGTTTGGTCTGCATGCATGGGTGTTTCCAGAATGGTTAAAAAAGATGTAAATAATATCTACTTATTTATTGGTTTTACCTTGAAGATGTTCTTACCTATCCATACAGCCAAATGTTTAGTTCTCCTGCTTCCAATTTATGTCCCCAAAAGCAGCTTTGTAATTGACATTCAGAGTGAATCAGCATTCTTATCTAACTCTCTCCAAGAAAGTCTGTTGCGCTGCACAGTTTCTTTAGCCTTTAAGTATATAGCTGACCCTGGCTGCATCTGTAAAATGAGGCAGTGTGCATTGTGGAACTGGAAGTGGAAAATACTTTTTCGTTCAACTGTGGGGATTTCCATGAGCGGTGAGCTGAGGTTATGGAGTATATAAATATCTGACTAAAAATACTAATCTGAGAATGCTTTAATAAAATGGGAAATAGTGCTGGCGCAGTACACCGCACAACAAACAGAAAGCAATTTTACACACAACCTTTGAAGAATGTGATTTCTCAGAGCAAGGACCATAGCAACTGCGGTGACACTGCATCAGAGCAGCAAAATCACATCTAACAACCTTCTCCACCTGCTTATCTCGTCCTCTAGATCCCTCAAATCAGCTACGCGTCAACAGCACCGGAGCTGAGCGATGACAGGCGTTACGACTTCTTCTCACGTGTGGTTCCTCCAGACTCGTTCCAGGCCCAGGCCATGGTTGACATCATCCAAGCCTTAAACTGGACCTATGTTTCCACTGTTGCTTCAGAAGGCAGCTATGGGGAGAAGGGAGTGGAAGCTTTCACCCAGCTCTCCAAGGAAGCAGGTAAGCAATAGGCACTGCAGAAAATGAAATACTTATTCAGAAAATTTATTTTTTTGTTTAAAAAGTACATTTGCACTTTACTGACTCAGACTGAGGTTCCTGTTGGTCGTAAAATCTGTTTTTGGTGCATGAATTATTGATCTGTTTAGCTTCTGAGTGAGTTGTAGAGTGTTACTGGAAATGTAGATGGAGAAACATGTGGTACAGAAAATCTCTGTAATGAGAATTTCCTGTACTCATTTTACACTTTTTTTTCCCCCCAAAATGAAGATACAGATGAGAAATGGAAGAGAGGAGGCAGAACAGTAAATGCTGGCTGATGGGGGTGTTTAGCTTTAAATTCTTCTTTCATGCTTCATTCGAAAACGTACATTGCCACATTTATTGGTGTCGCTGGTAAACATGTCCAGAAAACCTTAACATAAATGAATCTTTCATCGCAATAACATAGTCTCACACTAATAGACAGAAAAAACAACATTTAGTTTAAGTACATTCACTGAAAGGCTAAAATATAAGAAATGATCAGAAATCAAGGTTTAAGTGTTGGTACAACTGAAATATTTTTTTAAAGGAAAAAGATTTTTATTTCCAAAAACATACTCTAACAGAAACTATAAGCTTTAGTCAGATGAGACTTAAATTTAGGACATGCCATTAAAAAGTAGAGGCTATGTAGATAAAGCATATCCCACTGCTAAGCATTATGGGGGTTCTTTGATGCTCTTGTTCTTTCCTCAGCCTTGAGAAGCTTGCTGGAGCGCATGACAATAAAATCCCTTTTAAATTTGAGGAGATTTAACTTAAAAATCTGATGGACTCTATCAAAAATTGAAAATTGGATTTTCGCAGAACAATGACCCCAAACAGATAACCTACTGAACCCAGTAACAGATCATCAGACACAAAATCAGCAATTTTTCATGGCCATCTCAATGCTAGACTTGAACTGAAGCTCAACAGTTTTGTGCAGTGTAAAGTCATGACCGCGATCTCCACTTGTTTTCATCTGGTTCACTAAAGAGCCACACTGCTGCTTTAAAGCAGGCCATGACACTTAGACAAAATATTAGAAATGTATGTAAAAAGTTATAATATCAACATGTTGTTATGCATGTAAATAAGTACTGAGGTTTATCAAGAAATCAAGTGTTTATCATCTCCTGAAAAGAAAAAAAAATAGGCTCATGTAGTCACTTGATGCAGACATCAGTCACTCAGACGGTTTTGTCTATGTTTTTAATCTGTTTAATTTCCCTGTTAACTTTCTGTGTAAACCCTTCATTGGGTATCATCTCTAGGTGCCGTTCTAGAGCTTGTAGCCATCCCCAGGCCACTCTGCGCAGTAAAGCAGTTCCCAGATCAGACTGTGTGGCGTTGTTTGGGGACATCAAATGTGCACTGTTAATTTGTAATTGTTTTTTTTAAAGCAGACTTAATATAGTCACTCAACTTATCCTCACATTAGACAGTTTTCAATGTCCTATTCAGTAGTTATTACTCCGGATTCAACAATATAAAATAATTAATATATTACTAATTTGCAGTGACTTGCTGTGAACCTGTGCATGAAAACAGAATCATGCTGGCAGTCAATCATAAGAAAGAGCTTTTTCTTTTAGAAAAATGCATTAAACATGATCAAAAAGCCTTTAAACATTTGTTGCACTTGTCTAAATTTGCAGTAGAACAATAATAGAGATTTTCTAAGAGGAAATTATCCTGTTTGAGACTGAACAAGTTTATTGTTATGTCTAAAGAGGTTTGGAAGATAAGTGATTTGTATTCAGACGTTCACGTGTTTTTGCTCGGAAAGCAACCTGACAACTGTGCACACGCTCGACTCACCTGTTTTTTCCAAGCCGGTGTTGCCGACGGCATGTAGTTATGTCAGTCAACAGTTACTGCTATCGGCAGAATAAATTCTGCTTATACAGTTCGATGGGTCAGCTGGCTTCATCAAATCATATGGTTCAGAGGTCTTCAGACTGGAGTCTGCAGAGACTCTCCACAGTGGCTGCTGCAGTTTGTGTGCAACATGAAGCCAAAGATGCCTCATTACAAAGTATTGGATGATTAACCAAACATGTCTGGCGATGCTTTCTCTCACCTACATGTCTGTGGATCCCAGTCTAATTCTTGCACATTTGCTAGGAGCGAGCTCTGTCTCTCTCTCTCTTTTTTTTAGTAGACCAACGTGAACAACCCTCAAAAATATGGAAAGCTAATGATATCTCACAGGCCCCCGATCAGAGGTCCAGCATGCATGAATATTTTATCTGTGTGCATTCATGTCCGGCATGATCACTCACTAAAACTTTAAGAAGCTGTTTGCGGCTGTGTAATTTGCATCGACAGAGGGAGAGAGCATGGTGAAGGAAGACGGACACGAAGAAGGCAGTGTTGTAGCAAATTAGGAAAAGTCCTGATTGAAGGCTTGTTTTGTCTCAGTTCCTCTCACGTCCTGAAATAAACGCAGCTTCCATCAGCTGGGCTTCTCAGACGCATTGCTGCTAATGTTTCATTCTTTCTTATGCAAAGACCAGTAAACAGAGCGATATAATTATGATTCCCAAACAACAACACAAGAGGTATGGCATTATGACTATGTTTTGCACTCCTCCTGCTAAAGCTCCAGTCGCCACATTATTTTGTATTCATACACAAATGAGAATTAGATGCTCTAAAGGAACATTTTCAGTACCCTACGATTTATCTTTAATAAACACATTAACTATATAATAGGACAACAGTCACAGGATTCATTCAGTGGCAGGGGATCTGCATTTGAAATGACTGAAATGGACTGAAGTGAATAAAAAAAGCCATCTTTGTTATTATGGGAAGACAGCGCATTTATTTCAACATTTCTGTTGTAAATAAATGTAGAAAATAGAGCAGCATTGTTTGGTTGACACTACAGCATCCTTGCAAGCTCATCCGTAAGGCCCTGAGACATTTCTGCGCGGCTGCCCCGTTCTCTTGCGTCCAAATGTCAGATGCATTAGTAGGATTCTCGCTTCACCACTTCAAGGAGAACCATCTCGTGTACTAATGCAATATGGGTGCCCATTACCCCAAGCTGAGACTAGAGTGATGGTCAGCCTGTATTGATCTTTTCCATTTTTTCCCCTCCTTTTTATTTTATTTTTTCTCCACTGTCTCTTCTCACATTGTGCACCTTCCATCTGGCTCCAGGTGAATCTGGCAGAGATAAATCTTGTTTGTACTTTTCTGTGTCTGTCTGGATTCAGGCCAGAGCGATGGAGTTCAGTTTTTCCCATCAGGTACAAAAAATAAAAAATAAATAAAAAAAATAGCCTGCATTTGAGGAAAACCTCCCACAAAGTACAACTGTGGAATTGATTGCAGAACCTTGCCAACACTAAGCCTTTCTCAGATCTCTCCTTAACAATGACGAGAAAGGGATCTGCCTGAAAACATATTAGGCTCATATGCAGCAGTGGAGGGGAGAGGTATGACGCATCTGGAAAATAGACCGCGATCCTTGGGCTGGGCCCTTCCGACATTGACGTGTCCCAGGCCATCAGTGGAAAAGGCAAGCAGAATATGAAAGGGCACCGAGATGTAGAACGTGAATATAGGCTGCATGTCAGCCCAATTTGATGTGCTCCCAAGTGTTCAGGCAGGCAGACCGGAGGGATTAAGTCTGCAGTTTGACTGTCGAGGTGATAAATATAATTGCAGCATTATGGACACCCTGGAGGTTCTGGTTTGGAGGGTACTAGTGAGTAGGCGGGAAAGCTGGATAGCTGAAACCATCAACTGCTCCTAATTTAAAGGGATTTGTATATTACCAAGCGAAATGGGAGTGCCGGGTCTCTCATCCTGCGGTGCATTTTTAGATCCGAGGGCACTGAAGATGAATAATTGAAGAAGTTAATGCGGTACATGACCTGTGGCAATCTGATAAGCTGAGAACTTCCAGGAGTCCAGTGAAATTAGCAATGATCATTATTGAAATTCTTTTTGACATATTAATCTAATTCAGAGCAAAGGTCACAGGTTCATACTGCGCTTTGTTTTGTTAGCCTTTGTATTACCAGGAGTAAGTGAATAATGAGCAGCTACTACTGTCACAAGTTAGCATCACATCCATCTGCTGCAGGGAGAAATTCAACATTTAGAGTAACTGCATATAAATGTGTAAATAATCTCACTTTCTGCTCTTGCTTTCTTGGCAGACTTTAAATGACAGTTAAAACATACTGCCAATCAAAATATTTATTACAAGGAATAAGTATGTGAGTTGATGATAATCTAGTTTGAGAAGAGGAACTATTAGTTTAGGTCTAAATTAGGACAAGAATACGACCTCCACTGTTTAATTAATTAATTAGTTTATTTAACAGAGGTGCAGTAAATATTGTTTTACATAATAAATATAATACAAAGCAGATGTTCCCTTGCTAGGCCTTTGAGAACACAAACATGAAGTTTAGATAAAACAGTGTATACAAAACATCACAGTAACTAAAAATCAAAGTTAAATTGCGTTATTATGCATAAACCTTTTTTTTTTATATATAAATCCTCACAAATCAGTTGGAAGAGGCAATCGATGAGTGAACTTTATTACATTACAAGATGTCCAAGATCTGAATTTTAAGGTTGATTTGGGAGAAGTGGACGAATTGATATTTCAAGTCAACATCGTTATTACTTGGCAGGTCTGGGTTGCAATTTTTTCAATTAAAATAAAGTTTACAGAATGAAAAACATCATTTATTATTGATTAACAAATATCTACTAACTACTGATTAATTAAGAAAAATACATGATGTAACTCTTAGACTAAAAAACAACACTAAAACTAAACAATTCACTCTCCCCTTATTTTGGATAGTTTCTTTGAAGAAAGTCAACAGATTAAACATCTACAAACCTTTAAGAGTCATTTTTATTTATTGAGGTGGAAATTTAAACAAATATATTTCCAGTCTTAACAACTATAGTTGGACATTTATCGTATCATTGTTAATGTAAAAAAATTATTTCTGAGATTTAAGGATTCCATGTGACAATGACAAATTTGTCATGTTTGAAATGTTCAAAAGCTGACTACATTTTTTCTTATATTTTGTTTACCCTTTGTTCCAAGAGAGCATCAATAAATTTCAATAAATTCAAAACTATGGTTAAATACAGTTATGGTGTGTAGTTTAGGGCAAAAAATGCACTTATTTATGAAACTGGTGTCTCGATGAAGCCAAATTCAAAATGGGAATATTTTTCCAGAGCAGTATTTGGGTTTGTGGGCCAACAATTGCTGTGCCATGCTGTCATAGCCATACAGTAACCCAGAAAAAAAAAACATAAAAGAAGTGACAAATAGTTGTTCATCATTATCATAATAGCACCACAAACTATCATGATGAAAATCTAAGTCTGTACCGCCCATCCCTAATCAGAACCACCTTGGCGTCATCTGACTTCACAAGCACCATGAGCTTCAACAGAACATAACAGTTTTCCTTACCTAGTCTGATAGGTGCTTGGGGGATGGCTAATGCAGTTTGCTGGGTCTTGGCCCCTGTCCACCCACGTCCCACATTGTGCCCTGGGCCCATGCATGCTCCGTTGGTGCGGTTTCTCTCCACATTGATGAACTGTAGGGGGCTGTTTGTGTGCGTGGTGGAAGTAACTCTCTCCTCTGTGACCACCTCCACATTTTGACTTTAGAAAACTTCTCACTTCACTTGTGTGGATATATTTCTACAGAAACATGCAGACACAACACAAATGCACCTTTACGCAATGTACACACAGCAAAGCACAACATAGACTGGGGTTTTCTGTTACAATTACTGCTTTTATAGTTGTAAGATCAAATCTGTACAGATATTAGGGGTGTAGTGGTACATGCATTCCCACCCAATTTTGTCATTTTTTTGTGGAAAGAAAGTCCAGAATTTTATGTTCTGCAAATCAATTTATAGTGGCACCAAAACAGAGCAGAGTATAACAGTCTTTTCTGTTAACGTAAAAATATATTGACATTTAGTCATTACATTTTTGAAAATAATTCACCTTTGTGTGGCCTTGTAATAGCATTTAGTTCCTGTTTGGAATTTTTCATCCTTTTGTGCTATGAAAAAACTCCTACTTTTAAGATCCACATTCATCTGTGGGGTTTATGAATGTTGTATAATAATTGGATCTCTGCTTTTCAAGGAAAAAGATCTAGGACAGTCCCTTCCACAAGCATCTTCTGAATTTTTAACTTCCTTTCATTTTTATTATTCTTTAATTAAAGTCATCTTTAAAGTTCACTTTTTAAAATGGGCTCTATAAGGACAGAGGATAATTTTCCTATATTTATAATAATTTTTTCATTTACCTCTTTAAAGCACTTTTATATATCACCATGCCCACGTTTACAATTCAGACTATTGAGTCAAATCTTCTATTAATCAAAACAAAAATGATTAATTTGGCTAAAGCAGCGATTTGCCATCTTTGGCTGCCCTGGTTACTCTTCATAACCTTGATCCAAAGTAATAAAGAACTGGGGAGAGTTTCTATATACAACGTTAATTAAAATAAATATTTTTAAAATATTTTTCTATCTTTCCATGTTACATTTGAGGTTAATTTATACAGTAGAATGGCACTAATGATACAAATAATCTCAAGGCATTCCCAGGCCAGCTGAGAAATATAGGTTCTCCAGTGTGACTTGACATGTGCAACATTTGTCAGAACAATAGTGGCTCTTACAAAGTTTATGGAGTAAATCCATAAAGGATCATTTAAAGTAAAAGTGTGAAAATGTGTACATGTGAGTTAGCAAATTTTGTAAATTTCTAAACCTTTTCTTAAGTGATAGATTTTTGTTTGTTATTTTTGGCCTCCAATGGCTTTACCAAAGTCTGATCTTTACCACAGAAGTGAAATATATGTATAAATTGGTAGTCAGTTCAATTAAAGACCTAAATGAATTGCACTATATTGCTTACTGAAAGTAATATCTCTCATCCCACCTGGTATTACAGGGCTTTATTTCAACAATGTACAATTTCACTCTATTTTCTCTCTTTTACACTGCAAGAAAACATTTTTATAAGATGGGGGATATGGAGCATACCAACCACACACACATATACAAAATTACACAACAAATTTCTACCCCAGGTAAAGAGTTATATCCTGTCTATACAACAGAATAATAAAATTGTTTGTGGCCACAGCATATCAATTTATAACCTTTATGCAGCATAATAAAAAATATCCTGACCACACAATCTAATGTAATGTCTGTTATAAAAGCCGATAATTACAAATGCATAAAGTTGTTGAACATTTTCTATATAGAAGCAGAAAGCAGGCTGGATGACTTCACCAACTGGATCATGCACAGCATTACCTAAGACGAACTATAAACCAATTTTAGTGATCTTTTAATGGCTGTTCTGTGAATACAGAGACCTGGTTGTATCACATGGTCTTCATTGGCTTAGATAACTCATTCTGAATGATGTAGAACCTCATAAGTGAGAGGGGAAAAAAAGACTGGGTTTTCAAACTTTCTTTACTGGAGATTTCAATACAAATAGCAACATTGCAGAAGAATAATTTTCTTTTAAGAGAAAAAACCTCCAGCAGAACCTGGTTCAGTATAAATAAAATGAAAGCTAGGGCTTAATTTCTACTGGTGAGGAGGAGATGAGCAGCATCTAGCAGAGTGGTATGGGTTCATTTGCCTCAAAACATAAGAGGAGTTTCGAGAGTCTAGTTTTTCTAGAAGCTGCATCTTTTAAAACCTTGAAGTTTGTATTTGGTTCGCTATTAAACCTGATAACCATCACGTTGCTCTACGTTGGTTGCTTCTAGGTTTATGTAAAGTTAAGAGGTGTAAATTCACTCCAAGTCCGCCTTATGGGAAGACCCAAACTATGACTAACAAAAGCAAAAAGCAACTTTTCTATATGAGCTGTAGTGTATGTTTGGGGATTTTACATTTGCATTGTAAAGCAGATATAAGATCAATGCAAAAAAAAAAAATCTTCCTTTGTTTTCCTCACAACAATATTGACATCAGTTGCACAAAAAACAGAATAGACTCAAAACTCCCTAAGCACATAGTTACCAGCTTGTAGAGCCTTTATTTCCCACACAAGCTCAGACTTGCACACAGCAGAATTTGGATCGCTTTGGGGGCACGGGCTTAGATGGCCTGGTTTATGAAAAAAAAACAGAAACATTGACTCAAAGTCAAACTTTTCAAAAGTCATTTAAGGGTACACAGTACCTTGCAAAAGTATTTCTACCCTTTCATCCTGTTTGTGTTTGCCACTTTACAACTGCAAACATCAATACACTAATAAAGGATTTTGAATAATAGAAACACAGAAAGCAGAGCACAAGTATGAATTGCAAGGAAAAGAATATGTGATTTTCTTTGTCTCTTTACAAATAAAGTGAAAATTGATGTGTGGATTTGTGTTCAGTCCCTGCAGTTTAAGTTGCAACATGTTCAGGCAATGCTTCTACGAGAGACGGCGACTCTAGTTTGAGACTCTGACTCAAGTTGCACCTAAGTTGCAATAATGAAAAATTTTAGACTTGAGTTAGACTTGTTCCTTGAACTGAATCCTGTTTTAAGTGACTGCATTATTTAGGAAAATAAATAAGCATAACTTACCTCAGAGTCCCTCCGTTAAGCTAACTGCTATATTTCAAGTACACGTCTGGCTAAAAATATTTAAATAAAAACAATATAAAGTAGACTTTTGCAGTTTCTTGGATGGCGGCTTACATAATTATTTATAAATATTAGAAGTTTGAAATGTAATCATAAAAGTTTTGTGAGATGATTTAGGCCTACAGATAAGCATTACAGGTTTGGATTCCCAGCCTACAGCCATGCAGGGGTAGACTTGACATAGATGTGTATTTGATAAGAAATAGTTTTTTTTTTTTTTTGGATAGATCTTGTTTTCTTTGTTCATCAGACTTGCAAAAATGACTTGTAAACATTTTTGGTTTCTACTAGCTCTGCACGAGTAGACACAAAGATCTCTGCACCTTCCTCTTTGAAAAACAGCTAAGTTTGTATCAGACTGGAAGGAGAAAGTGTGTGGAGATTGATTTTCAAGTGTAGTGACAGATTCTCTTGATTTAGGTTTGGAATTTAACGTTAGCCATACCACCAAAGTAATATTTTGATTTAAAACACAATTTCCTTCTTTATTGTCATTGTACAATATATTATTGTCATTAATACATTATTAATGACAATATTTGTCATTGTAAAAAAGAAAGAAAAGAATGAATGTGTAATCATAAATACACATGTCACATACACACATAAAGAACACACAAATGCACCCCATCTTACATCAATGTTATATTTGTAGATATTATATACAGAGTATGCAAATGATACAGCTATAAAGGGCCTATCCATATTGAACATCCAAGTACAACTTTCACATTAAAATGCCAGTTCTTAGAAATCAATTGTATAAATTAAAGGTTTAATTACATTATCAGAATAGTCAAACTTTATTATGTTAGCTACACAAACTTGAAAAGGTGTTAATATTCACAATCTGTACTCCTTAACTGTACTTCCCATCAAATATATTTTATTTCACAACTTTGAGCCTAATATTTATAGATACTGTTTGTTTTCTAAGATTGTGTCCTTTTGAGAAGGTTGAATATGTGGCAAATCTGTGTTACAAAGAAAATTTGAATCAGTGTGGAAGTTCACATTGTTTTCTGTCTGGAAGTTTAGAAAGGTTTAAAGGCTTAGCGATTGCATTGGCACCGTAAAAATGTACTTTGAGAGCAATTATGCATAGACAGATGTAGCAAAAAATAAATAAACATCAGTGCACCTGTCCAGGACAGATCTAGATTAGATTTACCTCTTGTTGAATAGCACAAGCAATATATGCAGCCGGAACAGACACACTACTTGATTTGTTCAACATAGCATTTTTAGTGGAGAATATGGAATAAAGAGAATATTAAATAAAAGACATTGCAGCACTCTCATATAGTTGCACAGCAGCTACAGAATTGGCTGTAACATTACTAGGCAACCAATAATTTAATCTGCCAACTATTTTTTGAAGAATGCTTTGTTATCCTGACCCATTAACACTAAGAACATGATAATTAATATATTATAAATGTATTATGTGAAATATATTTAACAATAAGAGTGAAGATGAAAAGCATCACATTGTCTTTTCTAACTAGGGATACAGTGTTCCCATTTCTTTCAGAGGCAGCCCACAGAATCTCGGTGTGTGTGTCTTCACATAAATTGAAAATCAAAGTGAAATTGTTTGCTGTTTTGGACAACGAGGATATAAACTACATTTTAATGGACATGATAAGAGAAAATATATTATTCTCTTATGTATTTTCTCATGTACAGGAGGAAATACTGCCATCCCAACCATTCAATAGGTAAACTTGCAAGCTACTCTAGCAACATCACTGCCATTTCAGCTGAAAAACACAATATTGAAGTTAACCTTTGTTTTATAGCTTCCAACTTTAATGTTAAATTAGTAAAGGGAGTTATTTAAGGAGCTACAAATCACATTCTAACTTCAGCTTTCAACAACAGAAACTACCAGCTAACCTTTTTAGCTCAAAGGACATGTTGGAAAGATAAGCAATCACTCTTTGGGACTCTGAAAATTGATTCATTATCATTCACTTAGATCTGTAGGTAGGTTCAATTTTCAAAATCTAAATTCTTTATTAAGAACAAAGCAGATCAAGGCACTTCTAACTCTGAACGGACTTCAAGTTGATAAAAACAAAGAAAGGTGTATGAAGAATACAACCATACCGTGATCACCAAGTGCTAGGGGTTTCAAATCGCTTTAACACATAACATGTCTGAAGTGTTATGTGTTAAATATATTAAAATATTTAATCACATATTTTTAAGTCCAATATTTCTTGCTGTTGATTTTCGATAAAATATGGTGTATAGAATCAGTGTGGAAGCGACAGTTCACATTGTTTTCACAAAATTTGGTTTATACTTGGAGAACTTGGATATGAAATTTGATCAGTACAAGATGCATGTTAGTAACATGACAGTGAGAATCTAGTTTACTGTTAATATTTGTGTGACAAAACAAGACATTCTTTAAGCATTACAAAAAGTTAGGGTGCACATGATCATAAATAAAATAAGAAACTATGCACACCAGGGATGTTTTGTGAAAGAGCAGTTCCAGGACAAGTGAACCATAGGTTTCACAAAATGTACATTTCCTATTATTGCCTGTTTTTTTCTCTGAAGGTAGTGTTTAGTTGGGTAGAACTGCTACTCAAAAAAAACTTTTGTGGCCAAACATTTCCCCAGCAGATATTTTCCATAAACCAGACCAGTATGATTGAAGAAACGGACAAAAAGCTACTTTTTGTCTGCTTTAATAGCAAATAGGTATTGACAAGTTCAGTATCAGAAACCTGATGGGGCAAAAGTTGGGTTCTTTTTCCTCTTACACTTTTGAAGATGGAGAGCAGTCCTCTGGAAATTGTTACAATTTGTTTCATTCTGTGATTTTTCTTCTTTTGTGAATTGTCAAAGCAGCATCACTTTCATCCGCTAGCGCTTTAGGCGATTTTCTAATGTTTTCTAACAAATCTCAGAGGTATCAGAGTAAAAAGGGCTGAATCACAATTGTCTGTAGGAAGATGTACGGTTGCCTGAAGTAAACAACCAGAATACAAACTGAACTCGTTTGATGACACTTGTACACCCATAGATAATAGGAAAGCAGCAAGAAAAATGTTCAAGACACCGCTCAAAGAAAAAAAAAAACCTAAACAAATGAGGAATAAGGAATCAAATATTTAGGATAGTTTTTTTCTATAATCTGTGACATACCAGTGCTTTCTAACTCTGAACGGATTATTGTTCCAAAAACAAAAAGTCAGGTTTGCAGGGTTTTTTTTTAGTTTCTTTGTTCTCTTTTGAGATAAAGTGAGGCAAAAATGATAATGGAAAGTCTACACAGTGCATGTAATGTTAAATTGATAAAAGAGACAAACATTTTAAAAATGACATATTGTTTTAAATACAGGCCTTTAAAGTAGCTTAGGACCAGGGGTTCTTGTGTACTTGGCTTTTCTGACACACTATTATCTCAAAGAGCCTGACATTTCACTGCCTCGCATCGGACATCAGCAACCAGAACAGGCCCGCAGAACTCCTTTAAATCTATTCTCTGAGATGAAGACTCTTTCAAGTCCATTTCCATTCCAGCGACAGCAGAAGGCAGCCCGACATACTGCGCAGCACTCTGAAACTACTGACACTACACTTGCATTTTCATCATGGTAGCCTCCCTGCCTCTCTCTGCTCGACCATCTGACTGACTGACAGATGAGGTATTCCGCAGGTATTCAATAATTTACCCCCTTTTGCACAACCGTCAGCCCACAACCGCCGGGGTAGTTTTAAGCTCACAGCACATTTCTCAGTGAAGATGGGCTTTGCTCCAAGTGCTTTTTATCTTCATCAGTGGCTTGGGTGGTCTCTATATTAACTGTTGTGACCTGCAATCTGTCTTTGTTCAAGATCTTGCAACTCTTTACACGATTCAGCCGGGTTTGGTGAGGATGTATTATAACAGGACCGCAATTCAAATAGATAATATTTACAGTGTCTTGTAAAAGTATCCGTACCCGTTGAACTTCTCACATATTTCACTTTAACACCTGCTCCTTTTCGAGCAAATTGTGTAAAATTGCATATCAGTTGGCATGACTATTTGTCTTATTTTTATTTCTGCTTTTACTTTTTTATTGGCTGATCAAAATAAATAAATAAAATAAAAATAAAAAACACACAAACTTTCAATGTAAAAGCAGGGATTTTATGCGATGGAACAAGATAGCAATTCATGATTGTGAAGTTTGAACAACAATGTGCTTTTAACAAAATTCTTTGCTAATAAAAAGTGTGGCCTTCATGTACATTCATCTCCTTTACAGCTAAATGAAATCCACTTCCACTAAATACACTAAATAAACTTCTGAAGGCAATCTGAACTCCCTCCAGAAGTTATATAATTTGTAAATTTCTAGCTGTGTGTAATTTAATCCCAGGTGCGCTATAAAGACCTTAGTAGTTTGCTAGAGAACTACAAACAGACTACAGAAGACCAAAGTCCACAACAGACATGTTATGAATGTCATGTCTGCTGTGTTTCAAAAAATGTAAAGTTTTATGGAGGGTTCGGTCCTACTACCATATCCTTAATGTTCAAGCTTCAATTTTCTTCGAGTTGTTAAAGCTTAGAGCATCTCATAGAAAACTGTCAAAGAACAGTTTTCTATGAAACTTCAAACCTACTAAAAATAACTTTCAAGGAGAGCATCAGAGAAGCAACCAAGTTTACTCTGGATGAGCTGCAGAGACCCACAGCTCAGGTTAGTTAATCTGCCATCAATTAAATGTAATCCAGCTCCTGTTATTAGCTTTTTACTTTTCATTAACATAGAAAGTAATCCTACATCAGTTCTTCTGTTTCTTTTTGTGCGGCAGCCACTCACAATGACCCAGAATTTGCTGGAGGGCTTGTCCTGTTAGTGGGGAGGTTTACCTCTCCACTGTCACTACTTGCACGTTCATCCACCTTGCTAATGATCTCACATTTCCCACAATAGAAGAGATGGCTTGAACTTCCTCCTTTTCTCTCTCCCCTTTGCTCCTGCTCAAAACCCACAATGCCTCATTTTCAACTCCTTTGGGATTTGTGGCTTGAAGTTGTGGCATCATTTCAGCTTTTGCAATGTTAATCAGCTGCTCCTGTTGTAAACCACCTTGTTGCTATGGTTACATCATAACAAATGAGCAAAGTATAAAAAGTGTTCGCAAAAATCCATCCAGCTGCACATCCAAAACCAGAGAGAACCATCATGTAAAAAAGCATTTTTTCCCACCAGAAACACAGGAACAAAAGTAAAAAATAAAAAAAGGAAAATATGAATGAAAATAACAGATACTCCAACATGCTTCCACATTGTAGCTGAAACTTAAGTGAAAGCAATTTATCATAGGGTAAAATTACAAATCCATACCACATCTTTCAGATTTCTATTTTAAAAGTAATTTTTAGACCAGGTATTATTTTACTTCAACTTCACAGCTATGTTCTACTTTTGGGTCGGTCTATCAATAAAACAAACTGGAACTTGTGGCTATAGTGAGATGAAATAGAAAATGTAACAGATGTAATCATATTTGCAAAGCAATTTTCTTTTTGTATGTAGTACTTGTGAATGAATCCTACAAACAGAAAACAATCAGCCCAGAAATGGAAGTCGCTGCTTAATTCTTTGCTTGGCTCAGAAAACAGAAACCTGGAAGTGCAGTCTCATATAGTGTGCACTCTGGCTTGAATTATCTGAACTCTCTGAGCTGAAACAGAGCCTTAGTGTTCATCCTCGGAGACTTTCAGCTTGGCCTTCCCTGCACAAATGACACAGAGCACATTTTCCTCATAACAAGTTACCACAAACCCTTAAGCAACGCCATAGCCACTGGCAGGAGATCCATTTTATGTTCAGTCTATTCCAGCTGGATAACAGCAGCCATCTGAGAAGCCTTTTGACACTTGCTGTGTCTTTTCTTACATCAAAAGAAAAAAAAAACAGCTTTGCTTGCTGATGCTAGAAAAAACACACATCTAAGAAAAGGTTCAACAGTTATCATTTTGTTTTCTCCTGCCTTAAGAAATGCCACAGAATAATCGTGACTGTGGATGTTTGATCTGCCAGCTAAAAGCTGTTTATATCAAAGTAATGAGCCTGAGGAGAGTGGCAATTAGGAGATCCCTTCCATATCCCTGTCTATTCAGGGAAACTCAAACTGAGAGGTTATTGGGTAGACTATTAAAATGCTTGAGTGGGAGAAATTTAATTGGTTTGGGTAAAGCTTTGCTGTTGACTCGGGACGAGCTGCTGCTTCAGTGTAGGCCTGCAGTAGTTAGTACATCCTTCTGTACAGGTTATCATATTATTTGTTTATCTCCAGCGCTCAAAAGGTTAGCTCGTCCTCCACATCTATAATTACCACATCACACGGGAACAGAACACAGTTTCAGGTTATTTTTGTGAAAGAGAGGATTTCACTCCTCTACCCAATAATGAGCTGTTGAGCGTCGCGACATCTGATGATCTGCTTAAATCAAAACGTGGAAATATGTACCATGTTGAGAGCGGCGTGTGGCAATCAGCTCTCTCCATCCTGTACAAGCTCATCAGCGGTGACCTGTCTGAGAGTGATTTATCGTCTGTATTAATATCCTCTTTGTTTGTTATTGCCAGCTGGGCTATCTGATCGGTTCAGGTTTCAGTAAGAGATGTTTGATAATGACGTAAAATGAAAATTCAATGTCGAGCTGGTGTTTTCTTCTCAAATCCATAATATTAAATCTGTAGCTTTGCGTCCCAGTGGGTGTGGATTATTGGATTTGTAATAGCCGATGTGTTTGTTACTGTCTCTGTCTGTGAAATGATGCCGGCGCTCAGCAGGAAGGTTCACCATACAGTAAGTGTTCGACTGCAGGCTGATGTGGTTTGGAGATCGTTGCCAAAATGTAAATGTATACACTGTAAGGATGTCGTTTAGACTCCGTAGAAGGCAGAGCAGCTTTATCAAAGTCCTTTTGTGTTTAGACTTGTTTTTCTTTCCATTTGGGAGAGATTTCCATGAAAAAGCCGCAGCTATTGTGACCTGAAGCTTTGAGAAACTGTGCACGGAGAGAATCCCAGGAGCCTACTCATTTGTACCTTCTTTCCCCATTATAAAGGTGGAATCTGCATTGCCCAATCTTTGAAAATTCCCCACAACCCCAAGACGGAGGATTACGACAAAATCATCCAACAATTGCTGGAAACCCACAACGCACGGGCAATCATCATCTTCGCCAGTGAAGAAGACATACGGTGAGGAGCGCAGCGGCACAATCTGGAGTCATGCGTGTTTCTTGTGGCGTGCCGCTGAGTCGCCACGTTGGGGAGTTTTAATCTCTGAGCAGCAGGTTCTAAAAAAAGAGAAAGAAAGGGAAAAAGGCTAGAAGTGCAGTTTTAACAAGAGCATACTGCGTCTGGCTGCACAAACATACCTGCTACAAGACAAACATGGCTCAGAGGGGAAGCAGGGAATTCAGGTCGGAACAAAGCAGAGGAGATATTGTTTCATTTACAATAGCCCCTGAGTAATGTTTATATGTTGAAGCTCAGAATCAAACCTTTAACACATGTAAATTCTGAATAAAGAATCCAGAGGTGAAGTGCGAATGAAGAAAATAAGCATGTCTGCCTGCAGACATATGCTGTGTTATTTAAATGTTACCATCTCTGCTATCCCCAGAACACATGCTGCAAAATAAGAACAGTAATAACCTTCTTTTGGCTTGTGCTCTAATGAGAAAACCCCCATCAGAGGCCTTTTATGTCCAAAGAGCTGCTTAAGGCTAGCTGTGTGCCTCAGTTTGATAAACACGAGATTGCACACCTTTCTTTCTCTCTTTATCTCTCCCTCTTTTTTTCTGCTAATAACCATATGGATGTTCTTGCAGAGGAGTTCTCAATGCCACCAAGAGGGCCAACCAGGTGGGCCATTTCCTGTGGATTGGATCAGACAGCTGGGGTTCCAAGAGCAGCCCGATCCACCAGCTGGAGGACGTAGCAGTGGGAGCAGTCACAATTCTGCCCAAACGCTCCTCCATTGAAGGTATCTGCATCATGAACACCACAGGCTGCAATCTATGATTTTTAAATCTATGCCTTTCAAATATTTCCTTTGGGTTATATCTCTAACCCAAAAGTATGCAAAATAGACATAATATGATGCATTATACATATAAAACTTGGTATTTACATATACTGTGTAAAAAGACATTTATTTTTCTCACTGCTTGACATTACAACATCAGAATTGTTTTTTTATTTTTAAGAAAATCAGAGTGAGCAACATATTTATGGTGCATATGTAACATGAAACAGACCTGCAGTTTTTTCTAGAAATCAAGAGCGCACATGGGTGGCATTAAGGTTCTGCAAAGCTTTTTAGGTCATAAAATTGTTTCTGCATTTTAAAAAAAAATCTGCCCTGCTGCAGTTTGTGATATCACATTCACTAAACGGAGGCACAATTTAAGTAGGAACTGTATGCTGCATAATACAGTACATGTTGTATTATACAGCATATTGTGGTGTGAGTGGTTGTATTTTACCACTCAACCATATTAACTGGAGATGCACTTATAGAACAGATTTATTTAACTTATTTTCTTTGAAGAATTAAAGAAAACTCATCTGATCCCCTTCTAAAAAAAATTGCTTTTTTTCTCTTTTGAGTGTTTTAGGCTCCTCCTAATACCTCCTTGAGGTAATGCCACCCTGGGTTGTGTGTCATATTGCCCATATCTGAAATCACCACAACTAGTCCACCAGAGCTAGTTGCCTTTTCTTGCACCTTTAACCTACAACTTTGGTCATACAAGCATTTGACAAAAGTCTCTTTGACCCGTTTCTTACAAAAAAATATAAGAGTTGAGTTAAAGCGAAGTAATTTTCAATGTATTTGATGGGCTCTTTGAATGTTTCTGTTTGTGGTTGTTTTATATAGAAGTGTAGCCAATTTAATAAAAAAAGGTGTTTGTTCATATTTTCTTTTATGCTCCAATGTTTTCATTTCTTATGCATTTACCTTACTGCTGCAAAACCCACTGGATCTATCCAGGTGTTTTTGGTTTATATAGCAGATCCATTTTGAAAAACTTATTTATCAGACATTTAGATTCAGTCAACTTATATCAAGTTGATAAATCTCAAAGACTCAAAGGCAAGTTATTTAGAGTTCTGTTTCTCTCCTTTTGGTTATATTATACGAATATCACTTTTACCTTCCAGCGGTAATATTAAAAGATCTATTACTAATTTAAAGATTGTGTGAAGACATTGTTAACAGCTAACAAACAAAGACACGGATAATATTTAAAGTCAGACGAGACTAATTTGTGTGCGTCACTCTTAGCAGCCACAGTAAACAGCCATCTTTTCTCAGTAAAAAAACACTGATCCGTACAGCTGTGAAAACAATACATTTTTGATAAAAAACATTCTAGATTAACAATTTTTTTTTACTGACCTCCACAGATTCTGCTGCATATGTAATAATGCTTAAGTAGGCAATTTGTTAATATATATATATATATATATATATATATATATATATATATATATATATATATATATATATATATATGTATATATGTCCCAATAACTCTTGACAGTCCTCAGAGAAAAATTATAACCTTGATGGGTTTGGAGTGATAAGACTAAAAACCACTTTGGATAAGAGGAGCTCTCCTTTTTATATTTAACCATAAAACCAGATAATTTAAATGGCTTAGTGTGAGGGACTGATTTTACTTTCTTAAAAAGCAACATTGGTGATGGATTTAGACTGTCAAAACAGGTGCATGATAGAAGTCTGTAAAAGCTTTAATTTCTATTTTTTTTCTATCATATTCTTAACAGTTTTTTTGTGGGGTTTTTTGTGGACTAAATTTCTACCCACATGCAAAATGAAGCAAATGAGGATACTGTAGATCTGCATTTTCAGGGATTATGCAAAATTCAAAGCTTAAATGGAACATTCTCAGCCTGTTCTATCTATTTTAAGCTCTGGTCTGTGTCACTGTCCATACAGACGCTCGTAATCATAAAAGAAAGCCTAATTTTTATGAAGCATTTGGTCATTAGGAGACGTCTAGCCAAATGCAAAATGAGAAAATGTTCACTGTGTAGGCATGGAAGACATTAGCTATCCACCATGCATCATTGATGGACTGTTGAAATTAACATCAGGAGAATCATTTAGCTTCAGTGAACCATTTCCACCTTTTCCACCAGCTGGTTTGACTGGATAAGAGTGAAATTCAGATTACTTTTTACTCTGAAAATTGTTGGTTGAGCAGTTAAAGAATAAAGAACAATGGCAACAAAAAACACACTGTAGCACATTTAGCCGTGAGGTGTGCTGAATATTTTTGCTGAACAAGGTTGGGCGTAATTTCACAAAAAACTGTCTGTTAAAGAAAATTTTACAAAGTAGGAAAACCTGTTCAGCACCTTCAAGCTTCAGGCAACAGGCTGAGGCACTACTTAGAAAGTTTGCGTTATTTATAATGCATCCTGTTTCTTAATTAATGTAATTTCCTAGATGAAAGTTGTGATTAAAGTTCTATGGGGCTTCAGCGGAAAAGGATCCGCCATGGTCAAAATTTGATGAGGAAGTGCTTGCAAGGGCTTTTTCCAACACCTAGCGGCGAGCTGTGCACCCCTGCTACCACCACAGTTTTTACTTCATTTCCTCCAGGTCAGAATTGGCTGATAATTGGTCCGGAACTGAGCCTTTCTTCTCTTTCCTCTATTCCAGGATTTGATGAATACTTTACGGGCCTCACCCTGGAGAACAATCGCAGGAATGTGTGGTTTGCGGAGTTTTGGGAGGAAAACTTTGACTGCCGGCTGCTCAGTGCTTCCAAAAGAGAGGACAGCAGCCGCAAATGTACAGGTACATGTGTTTAATGGCATGGAGCAATTAGGGAAATGAATCTGGGTTGGCATAAAGACTACGAGCAAATTCAACATTAGAAACCACAGACACTGGGGGCTGTTGTGGTTTGATTTTGATCATCTTGTCTAAGACCAGGTGTTGATACCCTGCGTGTGCTGGACAGTTAAGTTGTATGATTAGAATAATTAATGCTCTACATGTATTTGTCACACTGCTGTAGCAGACCATCTGCTCCTGGGTTTCATATCTCTCTGTTCCCCCTTAACCTTGACATCTCAGCACACACGGAGCCAGAGTATATTTTATTTAAAGCTGAAATTACAGGAGAATCTTCCCAAATCTGAATAAATTCCCTTCACAAAACCTACTCCTGCAGTCTCTTTGGGTTTTATTAATGATAGTGTTGTTTCCAGTGGTGATACATTCTCATGTTACCTAAACTGCACCTGCCAACGGTGTGACAGGCATTTCACTGCATGAATTATCTGCGTGGATGACGGCCGGCAATGTGGGATGCTGTATTAATCTTCCCTCCATACCTGATGACGGCAATAGCGCCTTGACACAAATTACAGTTTGCTGAAGGATTTTGTTTCCTTTAAAATCTCTTGTATGGTGTCTTTCATCATGTGTCAAAGACAATAGATGCTTTTCCACTTGCTGAACTCTGAGATGCCTTCTTGCAAAATGACAGTGAAACACTTTTCAATTTTTTCCCATAGATTGCTCTGAACACAGATGCACAAATACAGAAATAGGTACTACTTTTTTAACCCACACCCAAGCTGAAATGCATGTTTTTTAATAAACCAAGACCTCATCAAAAAATTGACCTATTTCACAGATTAATTTCAAAAATATAACTTTTTTTTATTATATACAGTTTGATACACAAAGCATTATATTTCAATTGTTTTTTAAAAAATATTAATTTCAAGGAATTTGTATGAGCTTTTGGAATCACACATACATTCAAATTACTTTACATTATAGCTACATTCACACATTGATGTGCAGATTGGTAAATTAGCTTCTGGTTATAAGAAAACTACTCTTCTCACCGAGCCGCAGTTGGCCACTAATGAAAACCTGAAGTAACTTAGAAAATTTCAACATTACATATTTGCCTACTAAAAAGTATGCCAATGTACTGTACAGTATGCTCTCAATTATTGGCTGGGGCTCCTTTTGTGAGCAGGCTTTGGCTCGGGTTGCTTTAACAATGACCTTCAGCTGATCTGTTTTGTTGGGCCTGGTGTCCTTCCTCTTCCTCTTGAAAACCTATTGTCGAAAACAGCGTCTTCAGAAAGTTTATCAGCAAGGGAACGCATGAAGTACTCATGGATTTCTTGTTAGATGCTAACTTTTGACTTGGGGATATAGTGGACCAACAGCAGCGAATGACATGACTCCCCAAATTCCCACTTACTGTTAAGATTTTACTCTGGACCTCAATCAAGAGGGATACAGCTCCTCTCTACTGCTCCTCGAAACCCTGGAACCTTGATTTCCAAATGAGATTTGTAAAAAGTACTGTAATCTGAAAACAGGACTTTGGTTTACTGTCCAATAGTCCCAGGCTTTTTAGCCCATGAAGTATGCTCCTCTGGCTCCAGAGTGGCCTAACACAGAGAAAGCAATAGTTGTAGCCCATATCCCTAGGATATGGGCTACAACCCATATCAAAACCTACAACCTAAGGTTTAAGAACCTTAGGTTCTTAAAGTACTGACTCTTTATGTAGTCCATACTTTATGAGTCTCCAAGCAAACTCTTGAAGGAGGTTTGCTGCACAACCAACTCAAAGGCTACACTTATCCTTATTGCTTGTGTGTCTTTTTCCTTCCACTTAATTTTCTATGCAATTCTTGTGAACTAAGAGGTTTTTTTTATCAATTACCTTCTGTGGCTTATCTTTCTTCTGGAAGGTACAGATGGCTTTCTGCTAGACAGTTATAGTCAGAACTCTTCATCCTGACCATATAATATTTTTCATTTTCCAAGGCACTGAATTTTGAGTAAGGTCTGAGTTTAATCTCTGTAATCTGTGCAGCTCAGTTTTTGTATATGTATCAAGGAAATAAATCAACTTTCTTAGCATATTCTCATTTATTGAAAGAAACCAGTAATCCAGAATATGAAAACTCTAGCAAGAGGGATTTTCATTCGAGGTCTGTTCACTGAACTCCTTATGTGAAGCTTAGAAAAATCAAAAAGGTTATGTGTGGGCTGAGATGTATGTTAAGATCTGAAAAATGTACTGAAATGTCAGCGCAGATTGCTTTCAAGCTCATTTCTTTTCAAAAAAGTCTCCCACATTACTCTGTTTTTCTTATTAACATGATTACTGAGCTCCTGCGGACAGCTACCACTGAGAAAATAATCTTTTTTATATTCTATTTTCTTGATGATGCATTCTTTTGGTAAGTGGGAGCTTGAAAATCATAATTACAATGACGATCACCATAAAATGTAATGGGGGTAGTTTTGTTACTATAATTTTTAGGCAGCCTTTGAAAACCAGATCTTACCCCCTGGAAAGTTCAACTTGCAACAAAAACAAGAGGAGAGGTTGTGCATTAGGTATTCAAAAAGCGTTCCAGCAGAATAAGGCAAAACCTTTACAGCAGCCCATAGTGAAAGGGCAGCGTGCGGCCAGGAGGATATAACGGAGCAGGAAACTAGTGTAGCAGAGTCTGTAACTAAAGTTCATGGTGATCTTCATCTCCTTTCAGATGGGACAAATGAGCTTCATTGTTGCCTGCCTATTACTTTGAAGCACATCCCAGTAATTCAGTCTGACTCTGCTGAATTTTTTCACAAACACTTTTTTCCCCTCACAGCTCTGCTTTAGAGCTGATATATCCCACTGGGGAATTGAACACGTCTTCTTATTTCCTATAACACATTGTCCCCTTTAGCTTGTAATTCCCTCAGAATCTAAACTGAACAAACAGCAGCAAATAGTTAATGAGGAGCTGGATAAAAACAGAAGCTGTCAGAGCTGATAGAATGTAAAGTTTAACAGCTTCTCGATGCATTCGGCTAAAAACCGGCGTTTTCTTCCCACAGGCCAGGAGCGGATTGGGATCGACTCCAAGTATGAGCAGGAAGGGAAGGTGCAGTTTGTGATTGACGCTGTGTATGCTATGGCCCACGCTCTGCACAACATGCACAGAGACTTATGTCCCAATCATCCTGGCGTCTGTCCACAAATGGAGTCCACAGATGGGAAGATGCTGCTCAAGTACATACGCAACGCCAGCTTCAACGGTGAGTGACAAATTGTAAAAGTTTACTCATCAGATGTGCACAGACTATGAGGAAGACCAAAATTCACTTGCGTTTACTTAAGTAATTTAGGTTTTGATGACATTTAAACTGCATGTCTACCATAATAACCAAGTTAAAATATAAATTTTAGCTACCCAGCTTTTAATAAGACCACTGTAATTGAACTTCAGTCTTAAGAAACTTAAAAATATTATCCATCATGGGGTTTTAGGACTTTATGTGATGGACCAAAACAAAGTAGTACATAATTGTGAAAAAGAGAACAGAATAGATTTTTTTTCTTATTATAATGTAAAAACATATGTGGTGTTTACTGTGATACAATTAAATAAAATCAATTTTTACCAGTTACTGTTAGAGTACATCCAAACAAAAAGCATCATGAAGACCAAGGAAAACATCAGGCAAGTCAAGAATAAAACTGTGGACAAGTTTGAATCAGGGCTTGGTAGAAAACAAAATGTGAAGTTTTTAACACCTCAAAGAGCACTGTTCCATCTGTCATCAGAAAATAGAAAAAAATGAAGGGCCCAAAAGCTACAAAGACATGTTCGTTGTCCATCTACCTAAGTTGGCAGGCCAGGCAAGAAGAGCATTTATCAGACTCATAGAGACCCAAGATGACCCTAGAGGAGCTGCAGAGATCCACAGATCAAGGAGTGGAATCACTTGATGACATCTCAGTCATACACTCTACAAATATGGTCTTCATGAAAGGGCGGCAAGACAACTAACAATGCACATTACTATGGAGAAATCTATGCCAAAAGGTGCAGTTGCAGCAAAATGTGGTTTTAAAAAGAGGACTGAATACACATGTGCTCCACACAATCACTTGGTAGCTATTTTAGTCGATGAAAATTATGGTTGTAATGTGAAAAGAGGTTAAAATGTTTGATGGAAGTAACTTTGAAAGAGACAGTATTTCTAAAAATGGTAATATACTGTTTCATCTGCCATTATATCCTGCACACTTGGCTCATTGCTACATCATCATTCATTTCAGGAGAAACACAAAAGACAAAAGAATGCACATAAGGGCCAGAGCAGTGGGAGATGATAAAAACCAGGACATAAAATTCCACATCCGTCATGTTTTATGTTCAATATGGCATAAAGAACAGTCAAGGCAAAGCAAAGAGAACACTTGCAGACAGTAGTCTACAACATGTTGCTAAAAAAACAAAGCTTTTATACAAGCAGGAATTTAAATGGCCACAAAATTTGCATGAACATAAAAAAGATTTTAAAAAACCCAACCCAAAAGAAATCATAAAAATTAAAAGAACAGAATCAGTGACAACATGAGTATCTGAAGCATTCTCAAAGGAAAACATGGACAACATTCACACATAGAGAAATAGTGAACATGAGGAACAGGTGTCCTGATAACAAATTCAGGACAGATGCGACTCAGAGAATGGAAAGCAAAACAGACAAGGAAACAGATGCTGTGCAAAAAAAACTTGATACAAACAAATAAGCAACCAAAAATAGCATTGCTCATAGTCAGCAGAACAAAAAAGTTCTAGAAAACGAAAGAACCGTGACAGCACCCCCTCTCAGGGACGGCTCCCAGATGTCCGGAAAAAGAAAAATGAGTCCAGCCAAAAGTGGATGAAATGAGGTTAATTGGATAAAGAGCCCAACTGGAAACAACGATAAAGAAAAGATAAGTAGTTCAGAGAAGCAGCCCTGGGGCACTCCAGATAAGCAAAGCAGTTCAAAATTCCCTCAGCAACAGGAACATCAGCAGGAGTCAGAATATGATGATGAATGGCAATGATGAAGATGCACACCTAATTTTGTGATAAAGGCAAAACAACTGTAGAGCCAAAGAATGGGAAAAAATAATTGGATACCATTAGATCCATTCAGCTTTGGACCAATTCCTGCATTTACAGAACCAACTGGACTTAACAAAGGCATGGCTGCAGAGCCTTTTAGGAATGAATGTTTTCTGGGAGACAAAATCAGGTCACCTATGGTAGAGATATGCAAAAAGCCTTTAAGTAAAGATCATGTCTATTATAAGTTACTGAATGGCAAACTTATTGCCTCCATAACTATCCCTAATAAATAAATAAATAAATAAATAAATAATATTTTCAACGTATAGATGGCTTTTTTGAGTTCATCTTAACGTGTTAGTTAATGACATTTGTCCATATTTACAGTCAAAGCAAAAACTTAACAAGTGGAACTGAGACAAACACAGCTGAATGAGAACATGCTACAATCCTTCCTCACCCTGGAGGATTATGAGGGATGTAAAAAAAAAACCCCAAGGCTCACTGCTGCAATTAGTAGCATCTTGGGGTCTCCATAACCATCTTGAGACATTATCTACATGCCAAATGCATTTTTAGAGAACCCCTTGAGAAAATATCTTGGAGTTTGGGAAACATTATTGGGCATTACGTGAACATGTGATTTATTGTCAAATGAGAATAAGCCTTCTAACACTGTGATAGAACGGAAACCATTAACACTGTTATGCATTCTTAAGCATAGCAAAGGATCTGTGATATCGCAGGACTATTTCTAGTCTAATACCTGTGAAAGCTTTGAGTAATTTGAACACATGAACTCTATAAAATATAGATAAATAAACATTGTTTAAATGTTTATTTAAATAAACATTTGTGGTTCTCTGCCTGAAAACTGAAAATGGGTCTTCAACAAGTCTTACTGCATGACAATGATCCAAGATCCACAGCAAAATCAAGACAAAAATGGTTCAAAGAACAGAAAATATATCCTCTGTCATGGCCGTGACTGTCACCAGTGCTAACTCCTATAGAAAGCCTGAGGGGTTTGCTGAAGAGAAGAGATCGTAAGAGAATGTCATATACTTTGGACAAGAAAGACTGTGAACAGAGAAATGGTCAAAGACCTTTCTCTCTGTGTGCTTCAACTACAGAAAATGTTACAGGAAAAAATGAAGTGCTGACCTACTGGCAAAGGAGAAAAGTACCAACAGCAGTGGTGTAGATAAGCGTGACTTTGGTCTTTTCGTAAAAAAAAAAAATTTAAAAAGTATTTTCATTACTTAATGTAGGACCTTTCCCCCCTTACCATCCATACTTTCAGAGCAGTGGGAAGAAAGGAATTTAAATTGCTACAGGAAATGGTGAACAGTGGGGCAATGAGCTATACACTACAAAAAGTATTAATAGGCCAGTGGCTCTGTCATCAGTGCATTCTTTTCAAAAGCTCGTTTAATTAGTACTGTTCTGCTTCACAGAAGAAGTATGCAAATAACTTTACCTTGAAGACTTTAAAAGTCTTGGTGGTTGATGATTTGTGCTCAGCATCAAGTGGGATCAACATCATGTTGAGCTTTGACTGTTTGCGTGATGCTTTAGATTGAATTGGGGATGAAAATGAGACATTAACTTGTAGAATCTGGCTGCACAAAATGAAAGTAGTCATAAAATGATTTGAATTTCAACACTTTTCAGTGCAATATTATTCTACTCTGTTAAAGAATGCTATTTTTTCACATTTTGGTTGGCAATAGGGATGGAGGGCACACAGCTTGAAGGCTGAGGCATTTGCTGCTGGGTTTTTCAGGATAGCATTGACCTGGTGACCTGGCGTGGTGTTGGTGAGGTCCAGGGTGGAAAGCTGAGCCAAACTCTTAAACATGCTTGGCTCAACAACTTGACCTGAAAACCTGAGTTAGGCTGAGATTGATAACTTTTTATTAACTGTTCAAACTGTGAGCCGTTGCCCACTGGAGACAGTGGGAGTCACCCCTCGTAACCACACTAGGGATAATGGATGGCAATGGATGGATGCTAGACACAAACATAAAACAAAACACAAATTAATGTTGGGAAAAGGAAACGAACAAAAAAAAATCCAAGTTAATAGTAGAAAACCTAAAAAACACAACATGACTCATGAGAACGAGACACAATTTAACTTTACATTCACTTTCATTTAAACGTCAAAGAAACATTTTTAGACATTTTGAGCAAAATGTATGTTGGCTGTGCCTTTAGCTGAACTACTACATTATTTAGCCTTGTACAGACAGCATAAGATAGCTCATAATGACAGCTGCTTTAAAATTCAAAAGTGAATAGAAAAGAGGAACCAGCAGGGAGATACGTTTAAAACAAGGGGAACCTTTGTCACTACAAATTTTCCGCTATGTATGTCTGACAGTGATCATTAAAGGGTCCTTTGAAGTACTCTGCATTTTTAGAGAGCTTTCTAAAGACAATTTTGCTGTTTATTAAATTATACATCACTGTAATCTTTTCAGAACGTTTCAACTTAAAGAGATGAGCCCAGTTCTTTGTGTCGTCTTTATCAAAATTAACTCTCCGCTGTTTAAAATGTAGGATTTGATTGGCTATATACCAGATATATTTTCTTCAGTACATATTTAGGAGCATTCCTGTTTTTGGGGCTAATATTGCTGAATATTTTTAACCTGGCATTTTTCAGAAATTATACACCCAGCCTGAAAAGTCAACACACATCCAATGACTAAAGAGGGGGAATTAGAAAATTTGATTGCTTGCCTGGTTTGAGAAATGAACAAAATGCTGATATTTTGGTTACAAATGAATAAAACCTTTTTTAATGTGTTTTTGTCATAGTTGGATGTCGTCTCTTGCTTAAAGCAGACGTGTTGGCAGAAGAGAATGAGTCATACTGTTTATCCTGATCCTCTAATTTTTCTGTATCTCCATTAACAATTTAAATGGCATAACTTAAGAAATTTGAGAGACATGGCAATCAGGCTAAGTTTCCATTGTATGTCATTTTTTTCATCAGAAATAAACAGTTGGAGGAGGTTTTATTCAGTTCAAATATTAATCCGACAGTTATCCCTTTCACTCTGAACTAAAACTGTGCGGGAGCAATCTTAGAGATGGGTCAAAGTGTTCTTATGAAAATCAAATGATTGCACACAATAGAAAACTGTCTTGAAACTGTTAAACAACAAAGAAATCTACTTATTGATTTGAAGCCACATTTTTAGGTTTGAATTTTCAGTCTGACTTGTCTGTTTATTTTTTTAGTGTTTACCAGACTATCATAAAATCTGAAAGAGAGGAGAAAATTAGGAACATAATGAATAAATGTTGTTTAAAAATATATATATTTTGTTGGTAATGAGAGACCAAATTTATTTAATCATTATGACTATGCTCTGAACCTTCACAGGTTTATCTGTTTTGACTCAATAGGAGTTTTGTTGTAGAGAAATTCAATATGTGGTGAATGCAAAAAGACAAGATTGCTTTTTTTGATTCTAGGGGGAGGTCATATGTTTTATTGTTGGATAACAGTGACAACAGTTTTTAGCGAGTAATTCTTACCTAACAAGGAAAAAAAAATATGACTTAAAAAGAACTGAGAACTTGCCTTCAGCACATCATTACAAAAATGTTCCTCCATTATGCCATTATAAGAAGCATTGGAGTGAGAAGTAGTCCACTTGATAAGCTGAGCACCACCAAGTTCCACCAAGGGTTTACTAATGAAAAATAACAGAAATATGGTTCTCTGTTTAGCCTTCTTGTTACCTGCTGTAAGTCTTGTTCTCTCTTACTCACAGTCTGAATAAACCACAGATCTGTCTCAGCATTTTGTCAAAAATAGGTTTAATTTGAAATCTGTTCTTACATCTCTGTGCTTCCTCTGATTATTTTTTGAACACCTACATAAAACTGAAAATATCCAATGTTCTTGCTTCAACGCCAACTTCCAAACTGTATGGTATTGCAGTCACCCCACCTTTGTAGTGCTTAGTATATGCTGTTTTTTCATTTGAAATAAAACATAATTTTTTTAAGTTTATGTTTAAGCTGGCAATCTACAGATAATATGTAACATACTATTTTAAGCCAATATAGGAACCAATTTTCAGTAAATGTGCCTCACAACAGGAAAGTTTCAGGTTTGAATCTTGGTGGTGGAGGGTTTTCATGTTCTTCCTCTTCCTGTTGGCATGTCAGTAGGACAGAAGATATGTGTGATTAATTGAATTTTTCTATAATAGTAGTGTGATGGATTGGCAACCAGTGGAATAGGCTACAGCCTTCAAACAACCCTGTACCAGAGAAATTGGTTTGGTTAAGCTATCACTGATTTTTTTCCCCCCCAATGCATCTTATTCAAAATGCTGGAAGTAATTTCCCACCCTTGCAGCAGTCCATATATACATATAGACAGTGTGGGTCCTTTTCTTTAGATTTCACAATACTGCACTGCTACTTTTACCGCAGTGACCATAAAACAGTGAAACACTGGCTCTTCAGGGGGCTGTTTGAGGTTTTACAGGCCACTCTATTTTTCTCCTACACACTTGGAAAATGAGGGTTTGTTTGCAATCTGCAACTTGGCTGTTGCTGAGAATTTCTAAATTCTGTTGCTTTTACATAAATCTGAGAGTTTAATAAATATTTCAATAAATATTGGTATTAATAATCACAAAACTGCCTCCGACAATGTAACTATGTTCTTATGTTTTGAGAAAGATCCACATACAAGTTGATTGTGTACCATGTATTCCTCATTAAGTTTTGCTAACACAATAGTTAAAGTAGAAAATTATCAAATGTCAAACTGTTTCCTGTCATCCCATGTATGTAGGTTATTTAAAAACATTTTAAGTGGATCTAAACATGACAAAACAAAAAGATTTTGCAGAACACCACATCCTGTTATGTCTGCTTTAAGTGCCGTTGTCACTTTTATTTGTGAAAAATTTGCAAATAAGGTTCTGGAATGAAAAAAATGCGTTTTACTTTCTTGTGGATTGCTGTAATCTTTCATAGGCGTGTTATTTCTGTAGAAAACTGTGATATGCTTCATGTGGAAAAGCTATTTCACTCATGTGGCAGAAATGTTTTGACATGTTCAAAGGCAGGCTGGTTGATGTGGTTATCAAATTGTTTACACTTTAATCATAAATGTGTAGCAAGGCATGGAGGAAAAATATTTCCCTCATGCCCTCCTATACCATTAAAACTAAAGGGCAATACACAAGAGAGAGATAAAAAATTTTAACTATTACCCGATGAAAAGAAAATTGATGATTGGTAATTATCCTTCTTTCATTTGCATAATGCCAAACCTCATACAGAGTAGTTGATGCTTTCTCAACCATCTGTACTTGACTATTAGTTATAAGTGTTTGTGAGGAAGAAATGAAACATTATCATTCAGAAGCACTTTAATTATCAGTTCTTACATTGCAGGCTAAAAAAACAAGGATTTTAACCAATCTATTGCAATTGGTGTGTTTTTCTGTGTTAATTGTGAGTGTGGTTCTAGTTTTGTTGCTTCACTGTGCCTTTAAATTTCCCCTCCGGAACACATAACATTTTATTGAATTGAGCTGAATCTGGAGAGAGCCATTAAAAGACAAATATCCTAAGATTTTTCTAGATTTCTTTATCAACCTTAAAAAAATACACTTCTATATTTTGGTTAGCAATTATTAATTGGTTAATGTTTAACTTGCAATTAGTCTCCAATTTAATGCTTTCTTATTTTAACAACCAAACAATAGTGTCTGTGGCTATTTAACAGTGTGGTCAGGATGATCAAGAGTTTGTCATTAGGAACCGGTCATTAACTTACGCCTACTTAACAAAATGTGATCAGTAATTAGTCCCAGTGTTGTTCCTCATCAGATCACATTTAGTTCCTCAGTGTAAGGCAATACAAAAATATTTTGTCAGTGTTTAAGATTCTTAGTCACATTGTACTTTAATGCAAATTTAAAAACATTTCCTGCAGCTGTTTTATTCCACCGATTCTTCTTCGCTGAAAGCAGAGAGAAGAACAATGATGAGGCTCTTTTCTGTGTTGTAAATCTTTTCCCAGCAGCTTCTGCGAGAGCCTGATTGGACTAACCGGCTCAGTTTAGCTGGTGTTGCCTGCGCTGGATGCTACATTCAATCACATGCCAAATTTTTTGTTGTGTTCTTCCAAAGTGGCTACTCGCTTCCCAAATGCTTACCAATGATGACTTCCCAGATGGTTCTGTGTAACAGACCATCTGGTCCAGCAGGTTACGCATTTACGGTGGCAGGCTGGTATATATTAGGGCAGGAGTAGTCGCACTGAAGCATAGTGAAGATGCAAAAATTGTTAAGTGTATTAGTCTATTGATATAGCATGCAAACAATACCTTGTGTTATGTCAGCACTTACTTACTTAGTCTATTTTATAAACTGACTAAGTGCCACATGCCACATGATTCCATAAGGATTTATAAAGAAACATTTTATCCAAATTCGTCATTTATCTAGATTTCATCACACATTAAGTAATCAAGTAATGTGTCTGGCTAATTCGTACAAACAGTCATAAAAAAAACTTGAACTGAAGCCCAACAAGCTGCTTGCCTTTCTCTACCATGGTCGCTATGGCAGCAGTGCAGAGTTCCAGCAGGCGAGGAGACCTATTTTAAGGTGGAACCAAGCAAACTGAACGTAGGCAGTTGCCTGCATTCAGGCCGATATTTGTTGGAGACCCTAAGTGCAGATTCATGCACTGGTTTCAGAGTCAACTGTCCGGTGTCAGAAACAATCTGGACTTGGCTGACTTCCCTGGTTTTTCCTGAAAACATTTACATAAGCGTCACAGCGACACATTCATTTCACCTCAGCCAAAAATAAGCTTTCCTGCAGCTCTCTTCCTGTCTCGATGTTCTAACTCAAACCTTTTTACTCCGCTGGTGCTCCATCAGGCATCTCTCAGTGCCCCTTATTGCATTTAGACGGGAACCATGTGAATTATCTTGTGTATGTGCCCCTGCTAATGTATATTTGAGAGCGAAGGAGTGTAAACCTCCTTAGCTAATCTCCCCACTGTGCTGGAGTCACAGAGCTGAGAAGTGAGAGGCAGAGAAACAAAAAAAAAAACAGGAAAGAATAATGATGCGAGAAAAACACAGCAGTGGATCCCTGGTCCACCCACGCTGCTTTGCACAGCTCAGCAGCAGTGCACTTTTGTCATGTCTTAGTTCACAGCCACATTCAAATGCATAAATCTTTCATCTTAGACGGAGCTTTTGCTAAGAAGTCTGCAAAGACCATTTTGTTCCCCTGAAAATATCAGCTAATAAAAGAAAAGAAATGAATTTCTGGTAGTTTTTTTTTCATGTGCACCCACAGAAACACTACTTAATTATTTGCTCTAAACCTGAGGAGCACCCGGCGTCCAATCATCCGTGACGCTCGGCTGAGTGACAGAGCCGTTCTGAGCTCAATGTAGAACAGTGCTGAGGCAAGGAGTAAGAATGGCAACCCTGGCACCGCTTTTTCTCACAGAAGTCAATACTTTGTCAACATCTTTATACACCGTGTCAACAAGTTTTCTGTCTACATGCTGGAAGCCGAAGTGACAGGAATGTGACTGCCACCCACAGAGCTTTAGCTCGGCTTTCATATCAGCAGCATTCAGAACAGGTATCGTAAGTTCAGTCCAGATGCACATTCTGTGCTGACAAATTGAAACTCACAAATTAGTGATCCACCTTAAGGAGCGGGGTCAGACGGCGCTGTAACTATAATGCTGACATGGAACATACAGAATGTGCTGTCACCTTACATAACCAGAGGCATTTACTGATTGGTGGCTCTGTGTCAACATGGAAATAACCTCTCAATGTTACAATTTCAAATTTGGGTGGAGGTGTGACAACTAAATTATGAGTGGTGGTAATTTGTTGTGACATTTTGGTTGGCATCTTATTTTGCTGTCTTTACCTCATGCTATCTCTGTCTCTCACAGATTACAGTAGACTTTAGCCCTGAAATTGTTGTTGAATATTTAGTGGTCAAATGTCCTTGAGCTAAAAAGACAAAAAAAAAGTCTAAAAATGAAGGGTAAGGTGCATTAACCTTCTGTCCAAAAGCCAAACAATCTGGTCTTCAGATAACACCCTGTGTTCCCAAAGTGTTTTGAACATATGCTTGTGGTCCATTCTCTACACTTTTTTATAGCCAGAGCTATTAAAAGTGCCTAATTCCCCTGCCAAGAGTCATTAGACTACCCTGTCCCACTTAAAAGATGGTTGCTCTGTTTGTATCTGTGTGCCAAGGTGAACAGACTTTTTTTTTTCATTTTCACACTGCATTGTGAAACAAATAGAATGACCTTATCAGCAATGCAGAACTAATGGATAGAAGAAAGCACAGACATTTTTATGGTAATGCCATTACGAAAAATGTTATGTTGAATGACGTCACTCGCATGGCATGTTACCTCATGCACTCTCACGAGACTTGTATAATGGCGTAATGTGCATATGCCACGACATATACAAGGACTGAGTAGTTTGGTTTGGCTGAGAAATGAAATAAAAAAACATTTTTTTAACATACAGAACCTGTTAGGTTTTCTACAGTCCTCACTAAACTAATTAATGAAATATTCTGGACTGGGCTGGAGAGAAAGCCGGTGCACACAAGATGGGGAACAGATGGGGACCATATGATGCTTTGGCTGACCTGTTTACCCTCCCAACATCTCCCGTTGTTGACCACAGACTAAAATGCAGACTGAAATGCAATGCTTTTAAACAGTAGAGTTTTGCTTTTATTTGACCTAAAATTGGGGTACATGTTAAAATACATACTAAAACACTCAAAAAATAAATAAATAAACAAATACACCAGAATTTCATAACAGTTTCAGCATAAGTCACTGCTCTGTGAAGTTATGAAATTGTGGTGCATTTATTTTTTCATGCTACACTGGTGTTTAAAACAATAAGCTATAAGATTACAGTAGAGATTATAAAAAAGAGAAAATCAATACATTTGTATCAAGGGCATTTATACATCTGTAACCCCCCTTTTTCAGGTTGTTTCTGATTATCAAAAACATTTTAATATTAGACGAAAGCAACTTCAGTAAAAAGAAATGCAGATTCCAATACTGCATTTCTTTATTGTGCTTTATTTTTAAAGCACTGTAATGTACAGTTAGTTTGAGTACTTACTGTACTACAACAACAATTTAACTTCACAAAGTGTTTTTTGAGAGATTTATACTTTCAGCTATTCAGCAAAAATCCATCTTATCACTAGACATACGAAAATTTAAACATTTTTAGAAAGCCACCCAGTCTTTGTGGTTTGCTTGACATTACATCAAACTCCAACCACAAGACTTTAGTGACAATACAAATATTTTGTTTAAAAAAATCCAAGATGCATGAATAAAAAATCTCAAAAGTCATGACCTTCTTTGGAGCTGGAGACAAACATACACAGATTTCTGCTTAGTATAAAACACAAAACCACTAGAGTAGCGTTAACATCTGATGGCCCACGATATTTCATACCAAACAAATGTTGAATGAATCTCAAAGCTCCAAGAGTTTTTCATGTAGAATAAGTGTATGCAAATCCAAGCTTTAATTTTTTATGCCACTGAAGTAAAGATGAATTTATTTTAAGGTCTTTTACAAATCTAATAAAAGGTGCCAAACATGGAGAAGGGGCAGAATGCGCAGAGCTGGAAACATGCATTATTTAACCATGGCATGAATGTGACAACTTATTTTTCAGCAGTCGTTGTGCAGCAGGAACAAACCTCCTTTGAGGTCACTTTGTAGTTTAAATCAAAATGTTAAAGCATCTTATGTGCAGTGAGAAGAAATACTGCTTCCTCTGACCTCTGCATGTGATTTTCTTTTTCATTTAGTTTATTTTGCTCCATTCCCTTTTCTTGCCCTGTACAGGTAGTGCCGGCACATCTGTTGTGTTTAACAAGAATGGCGATGCTCCAGGACGCTATGACCTGTTCCAGTTCCAGGTGACCAACTCCTCGGGCCCAGAGTACAAGGTGGTGGGACAGTGGGCGGACACCCTTCAACTCAGGGTATGGTGATTCACAGAGGCTCATAAAGCAGGAGACTGACAAATAGTTTCTAATGTTTCTGCTTAATCAAGACACATAGGCTGCTCATGTAAAAAACCGAAGCATTCAGTTTGACAATATGCGTACACTATTTATATTTCCGACTTTATTTGTAGTCTGTGTGTTCTTAGATGCAGAAAATGAGCAATCCAATAAGAGAGAAAGACATTCTCCAACCTATTTGAATAAATTTACCCAGCAGATAAATGTTTTGGTGATGTAATTTTAGCTGCTGTTGTTTTCTTGACATATGAACCCAGAAATATTAACAGAAATGTTTTGGTTTATGTGCTGTCTTGAAATGTGCCAAAGGCCAGGTCCTACAGAGGCCAGACTTTAAAGAAAATGTTTCCATGCATAATTTAATTTTTAATGTTATCTTCAGCTTTTAAGAGAAAAAAAAGGAAGAGGGGAAAGAAACACGATGTGAAACTTGGCCATTTCAAAATTAATGTGTGAAAAGGGATAAAAGGATTTCCGCTGGTTACATTCAGCATGTTATATAAAAGTTCTGATGTGTTTTGACCAAGAAAAGGAATCTTTGGCAAAGACTTCAGCAGGACCTTGATAACAGCGATTGACTCTAAAAAGTAGAAGTAAGGTAACAGTGAGAGGAGGGTTTCATTATACTTTCACTGCATCTGTCAAAAACTGACAGATGCAGTAAAAAAGAAAGGGCCTATTTTCAACAAAGATGCTAGTCCATGCGCTATACGTAAATTTTTTTAGGCAGGAGAGTTACTGAAGATGTTGATGTTGTTTGAAATTGAAACTTAAAATACTGCACACACCTTCTATGCTGCTTGTGCAGCTCATTAACTTCCTTCAGACTTTACAGCTCATAGCAGGGTTCTCTGATTCCATTCTGGCAGATGAAATTACACTGCTAGGGTAAAATTGTTTGGAAGCTCAGGAAAAAAACATATTTTTATGTATATAAACTCAAAAACCTTGAAGGTATTGAAGATATTAAAATACAGAATACATTTATTTAACCAATAAACATACCATTGTATAGATTCATGTTTAGAGCTGGAAATAAGATGCTTTTTAAAATGGAAAGTTTGGAATTAAACCCAAATGGGTTGCTGTCACAACAACAAAATCCATTTCCAGTCATTCATTTTTGAATTGAATACACAAGTAGATTTGTTTCAGTTCAAAGAAAATTATTTTAAGATTTTAAGATTTGACAGTTTATCTTAATAGCCAACAAGAAATAAATATGTTCTTATGGTTTTTTTTTTTTCTTATTAAATGTTTAAGGGATGGTGGCCGGCAAATGTAAACCTACAGAAAAAGGAAAATATGAATGATGAACTCCAAAACATACTAACACAAAATAAGAAATGCAACAGAAAAACGTTGCAAACATAAAAAGTTGCAACGACAGAAATAGCAATAATCAACAAATCAAATGAAAATGAAAAATGCTGCAGTCACAGAGGAAAAAGCTGTAGTAAGCGTCATTTTGCGGCTTTTGGCCACCAAATTCAACTCATCAAACATTCTAATCTTAGATAAAGAGAAAGTTAGAAATATCAGTTTTCCAAATGATAACTTTGTCAAGGAAAACAAGCAATCCAAGCCACCTTGGCTGTATGTAAAAAGCAACTACCCCCAAAATACATTAAGTGACTTCACCACCTGTGGTATAATACCTCTAAATGGTGTTATCAGTAACTGCCAAAGCACATTTTCATCCACTCGTCTTTGCAGATGGAGCACTTTTTTTTATTTTTAGCATGGACAGCTTGCTGAAGCTGAAAGTTATAGTAAAATATCTAAATCAGATTTAAGTCCAGATTTGACCAGGCCACTCTGCAACAAGTTTCGTTTTCTGAGCTCTTTTTTGACCTTAAATTGAATGGCTTACTACCAAGGGAGGGCAATAACTTCATCATATATAGCGACGTTGGTTTGGATGGAATTTTATTTCTCCCATTAATAAAAAAAATTAATTAATTAAAAATAGATCTTTTTTTCATATTATGGCATATTATTTTTGTATTATTTCAAAATTTGTTTTGTAATTTGAAAAATTGCAATTTCATATATTTAATTTAAATTCTGTTAAAAATATTTAATTACAAGACATATCATATCATAAACATGTCGTCTCTGCAACATGACCAATCATTGAGTTCAGAGTTTAGAGTTCAGAGTTCAGCGGTCAGGATAATCCTGTTTTTGCTCATGGAAAAACTCAAATTTTCTGCAGCAATGATGAAGCAAAACCCAAAAGAAAACTACCAGTTCAAGGTGTCAAAAAACCTTGTTTCTGGCCTCCATGGCAACAGAGCTACTGGTCTCATTACTGTTTCCACATTGTGTGCGTTCAGGAGGTTTTCCCACACACCACCATTCATCGTCCAAATAACAAATGGCACCTTCATAGCCCTTGATAAATGACAGATGATAATCTATTCTGACAGCTCAGAAATAATACATTTGTCACACAGACACATATCACAGACAGACTGCAGATATGAGTGTGTGTGTAAGTGCTGCCTAGGTGTAGGTCAGTAACTGTAATCACTGGCTACATATGGAGGAGGCATTCTGTTGCCTACCTATACATATGTTTTATCCTACGATGAATGCCCCTGTTGTGTCTGCTTCACCTGATAATATTTATTTTAAAGGCACTTTGAGTTCAACAACAGGTGGTGGAAATTAATTACACCATGATGTATGTTTATGTCTTAAATCAAGTTCAATTAAAATGTCAGTGATGTTTAAAACATTTTTTTCATTTATTAAATAACAAAATCTATGTTCAAATTCAGTCAGTAATATCTGACGATAGCAAAGCACCTCAACCTGAATATTCTTATTCACATTGAATTGTTTGACTTTTTATTTTGTAAGTTTTCTTCTATATTAATAGGTTAGTTTGATTGCTCTGGAGCTGTTCAGTTAATGATTTTGTGACACATTACAGAACTAATTGTGAATTTTAATCAGCAGGTAATTAAAAATAAATGAGCACATCTTCATATTAATCGCCATTAGTTCAATTTATGCCTCTGCACAAACCAAGCATTTGTGTTGTTCATGGTAACATTGAAATTATAACCAAATTAGCAGCTGAAGCATGAATGGGAAAATCCTTGGACTTCCAAAACAACTACTTCAGTCAGTGTTAAGAGTTTGTTTGTTCAAGTCTTTTAACAAAGTAATATAATATTAGAGATCATTATCAATCCAGTCAGATGAATCGATTCAAAGTCAACCACATATATTCCAACTCGATTCTAATCATACCGTATGAGAATTTGTAAAAAAGTAAATTTATTTAAGACAATCCAGCCAATTGCAAGGAGGGACTGAATTTGCAAAATTCCCTCATATTTGGCAAGCATAAAGGGGGAGTAGAAAGAAAAGCCTCTCTTTTAACGGGAACAAACCTCTATCAAAACTGTCTCAGGGTGAGAAATCTTTTCTTTTTTTTAACAAAAAAAGGAAAGCATTAAAAGCAGCAGTAGCTCCTCTAGTGGTTCCATCTTGGGGACAACACAGCTAAATATACAAGGTCCTATCCAGTTCTAAAATCTATGGGATGAAAGAGGGAGCAAAAACTTTAACCCTAGAGAAGAAATAGGGTGGAACACAGGAAGATCAAACCAAGCATGTTATCTGCAGAAGGAAAGGATTATGATACTCTGCCGATTGCCCCAGGTTCAGATATAACTTATATGAAGCGATGTAAGAGTCAGTGTTTCCATTGAGTAATGTGTGCTATTTCAACTTAGAGGAAACAGTATAGAAATAAGCCACAGAATATTTTTGAACCAAGTTTCAACTTGGACCCGCTTTGAGAACCAGTGATTTAATTTTTCATCATTTACTAAGCTGTTCATGATACAGCAAACAAGACACCAAACCATTTATCCATCTCTGGCTCTATGCCTCACTTGAGGCAGAGACTGAGTGATGGTCCAGAAGGAGCAATCCACCTGCTTCTGGTTGAAAAACATGGCCTCAGTCTAGAAGAAATGAGATTAGATTGTAACATTTTCTGATCATTAATCTCCAGAATTCTTTTGAACACGTAATAACAAAGATACACAGTAGTTAAGTGCATTAGTATGAAAAGGATCTTTTTACAGGTACAGATTGTGGAAGGTTTAAAATTATCATAGAAAACACAAACAACTATTATTTTATTTTAAAAAAAAAACACAACCAAAGAAAGATCTCATGAAGAAAGTTAGTGAAACTATAATGCCACTTAAAATCTTTGCCTTACTATCTGAATGTCTAAGAGCTCTAATCATATTCTTTTCAGTTGTGTCACTCCAATTATGAAGAATCTGACCTTTTGTTTAGTAGAGGTCTGAAAAGGGAAAGAACTGATGTAAATATAAATTTATACTTAAATTTTTTCATTGTACTATCAGACCGTTTTTAAATATCGCCCTCCTGCTTTTTAAATAATTTATGAAATGGTGATAGGCAGCAAGGATTTTGAGCCCTTCTTAAATTCTGACATCGTAAGTGTCAGAAAGCTGAGTAAATTATTTCAGGAAGATTTAAAACTCAGTCAATCTTTTACCTTTTGACCATGCATTCCTTAAATTGTTTGAGAGCAGATTTTTTTTTATAGTTTGACAAACTGTTATTTACATACTTTTTTTCTGGCATTTTGCTGAAAGAATATGAATTGTTATTGTTCAAATTAGAATATAATAGAAATAACCTGCATGTTCCCTCAGCGAGGCAATTCAGGTGTACCAACATCAAGGTGACAGGAAAGCTGAAGAATGTAATCTTATGTTCTCTCTCACAGAAATTGTTTGTGCATATCCTTGAAGTGTGAATTTTATTTTCATTTCTTATTATTTTCATGATGAAGATAATTATTTGATTAAAAACTGGACTAAATACTACCACTTGCATAGAAGTAATGAAAAGTCTGACATGTTGAACCTACTTGTTTTCAAACCAAAGATAAGGATACCTTGTTAATTCTAGTCATTTAGTTTTTTTAATTATAATTCTGCTGAAATGCAACTTTGAGGACCAAAGATTTGCTATTTTCAATTATCCAAGTAATGTGAAAGGAATATTAAGTTAACCCAGAACTTGAGGGAAGACATTTTAAGTTTGTTGGGGTTTTTTGCTAAAGCTACATGCAAAGAGGTTTGTTTTCTTGTGTTGTTGTGCAGTTAAATTTAAGCCATAAAAATGCCTGTTTTGTATGCGTCTTATAATCTAATTTACTGAGCATCAGTTAAGTAGGTAGTCAATGAGTGTGCTCCAGGAAACCAATATTGCATTCACAGCTCAATAATATTCATGTCTGCGGTGCTCAAATTTTTTAAAGTAAAAAAAGAATATATTCATCACACTATGGGCAAAACACTGTAGCATGCTCAATTTGATAATAACCTGAGCTGCTGTGAGTTTTCTGGACATGATTACAAATTTTGCAGAATGAACATTGCTACTTTCACAAAAAGCCATGTATATCTCACCAGTGCTACACACTCACCAGAACTTAAATATTGCAGCAATAAAAACAGTATTTAATATCACTCTGCACAATGTAGACCCTTCCCTCACCTTAATGTACTGGGTGCTGTGAACTCAAAGCAAAGCTGATAGTATGACCTACTTTCTGGTTGAATTAACTAACAATTATCTGTCAAAACTGATGGGCACTCATAGAACATTGAAATTACTTTCCTAGACAGTCGGGTTTAAAATATGAAAATAAAAAAAGTGAGCAGGACACTGATATCACAGCAAAAGTAATGTGGCATGTCCTAAAAACTGCAAATCATTGTAAATTTAACATTACTGATGTGTGCTATTTGGAAGTGTTGAAAAGGAAACACGTCATACGAGTGAGTGACTTATCACATAAAGGTCAAAGATTGACAGAAAAATAAATAATTAAAACACAATAAATTTGTATGACTAATTTAAGCTAATTCTTTCATTCATTAAAAATATCATCCACATAAAACTTTCTCAACAGGAGGGATTAATGGGGTGACCTAGTCTGAGATGGTTTATTATTTCTCAGAGCAGAATGTCCAAACCTCACAGTAGAAAATGTTTTGCATTTTGCAAAGAAATCACATTTTGTTTTGCAAATATTTAAACAGATCATTGTAGCAATACTCAAGTGTGACCTCAAGTTAATTTTATTAGCATTAAATACTTACTGTACATCAGATTAAAGTTTAAACTGTAGGAAGGTACTATAAAGTTTTAGTCAAACAAGACACTGAAATCAGCAGTACAGTAGCCTTCTAATTTCCTAGAGTTGGTCTCAAAGCTCTAACAATAATCATCATCATCAGAATCATTACTGTCAGGCATATCACGGTCCTCTTTAGAAACTTTAACCATAACAACAGCATATGTACTGTAATTTGTTGTATGTATAAAATTCTTATCTATGATGTTTAAAGTATAGTGTAAAATAAATGCTAGCGGTTATTACAATCCCTATTACTAAATAGATACAAATCTGCAGCATGTGTGTACATTGTCCTATGTGTTTCAAAAATGTACTACCCAAGACTCTCCCACGGCCACCAGTTTGGCAAATGTAGCTAAATTTCTTTTAGCAATCACTGCTACACATTTAGTGTTGATTTCTGAACTGGAACTCTACTTATGAATTGTGGAGTTTCTATTTTACGGCATTAATAGATTATTCAAATAAGTGTTGAATTTAATAGGCATTCACCTTCTCCTCTTCTGACAGTACTACATCCGTGTGCAGATAGACACACATGGTGTCTTCATTACATCAACCGGTTGGTTTTATTTTATTTGTTCACTTATGTTTGTGGACATTTGTGGTTCATATGTTCAAAAAAAGCATCCATTCATTTGTTAATTCATTCATTCATTCATTCATTCATTCATTCATTCATTCATTCATTCATTCATTCATAAAGCTCTCATTTAGTGTGACTTCGTTGACAGCATCAACCTCCAACGTCTGAGATAAATCAAATGCAGCACCAGAACAATCTTGGTGCATAAGAACAGTAACAATACCACTATATCAGCAGGAGTTTTAAAACTGTGGTGCAATCCAACTTGGACTTTTGCTGTGTGTGTTATGTAATTAAAACAAAAAGGAGTTGTAAAAACCTGGAAAAAAAGGCTGTGTAAAGTTGAAATTTCTAGAAGCAAAATGTCAGATTTATTACTCACTGTGACTGTTGTTCATTGAAAAAAAAAATAGAGACTAGATCAATGATTTTTATCTCATTCAATTTTTCACACAACTTCATTCTGTGAACATGTGGTTATAGTGTTTGAATAGTATCAAAAAGTCGGATAAATACACTGTTATGCTAATATGAGTTTGGCTGAAGTCAGCAGCACTTGTTCCTTATTCTCTGTCATCAGCTTTTGTTTAGCTGGAGAGAGTTTTTTATGTTAATTACTGCACTTCTCTTTCAAGAAATTTCTGCAGAAGCAAAGATCAATGTGCTACAATGACTCATTGTTTGTGCTATTGCTCGCTTTTAGCTTCACAACATAGTTAATTTCTTCTCATTT